>NC_140590.1:495182588-495494650 GCF_964204655.1 Triturus cristatus | reverse complement strand
AACAATCACAATAGACAAGGGACTCTCAAATGCTACATCAATCCAATTTGAAGCGGCCATCTTGGAGAGGAAAATCCCAACCAAAAGTCATTGCCCAGATGTGCTGGCAATTAATGTTAGTCAATCTATATACAGTCTAATGCTGAGAAAAAATATATTTATGTAATTTATCCTGCCTAGCAAAGATAATGTGCTAAGCTTATCATCTATTACGCATAAATAAGACTTACATAAAAAGATAGTTGGATATGGCAGCCATCTTAAAATGGTACAATCAGTCTGTACAGCGCGCAAATCTATAATCACATATCTTAGTACATACATCGTGTAAAAGAAGAAATGCGCGCATAGAGCATAGAATAAACCTAAACATTATCACATGACCGAGGGTAGTACCGGAACAGAAATCAAAGCATAAAATATGCAAAGGTTAGGTGAACTCCTTAAACATAAAATATAGGACAGATTATAAGTAACAGTCCAAGTATGGCACTGTAAATCACTGTATATGATCAGAGCATGAAACTATACCCAAAGTCGGCTGCTCGTACATACATATCAAACTTACTACATGTTAGGATATTGTGCGTCTTATGCCCAACATTACAGGTGAAATGCGGGTACAACATAGAAAATTAGTCTAGAGCAAGTGCTCATGTCTAGTTCTGGATGAGAAAATCCTCAATGTAACAATCTAAATCCTGAGTAATACTCTGAAGAATCTATACAAATCTCAGATAAATCAAATATCCACAATAGGATTAAAGCACACTGCAAAATATCATGTCATACAGTTATCATGGAAATATTCAAGCAAAATGAAATAAAATAAATGGTACCAAATATGTATATGGCTGGTGTACTGTAAAAAGAACTGCTGATAAAAAAGATACAGAAGTGAAGACGTGTGAAGAAGTGCAGAACAAATCGGAGAAAAAGGGTAGGATGCCTGTGCCGGTGCAGACATCCCCTTCCTTCTCTTCTGTAAAGAAATATGAAACATAAAAGAATAACATTAAAACAGTGAAAAACTAAGTCAAAATCTATGGCACATCTGCTATGGTCAGAAGGCAGAAAATACTGCATAGGTTAAAAATATTTTTCGAGTAATTAACACAGCTGTGTCAATAAAACAAATAAACCAACAGCAATACAGAAAAATAGCTAAAAGATAGCAACACCCAATTACAGATCTATGATCCCACTCTAAGATGAATCAACAGTTCCTCGTCCATGTTTAAGCCTCCCGGGGTCTTTGTTTGAAAATCTATAATATACTTGGATTCACGTTGTCTGAGAGTTAATACCCTATCACCTCCTCTGGGGTTTTTTGGGATATGTTCAAGAATCAGGTAATTCATATCAGAAACATTAGAGAAATGTCGTTCATTAAAATGTCGGGCGACTGGATATTTGGAATCATTATTGGTTATAGCTCTCAAATGTTCTAGGACCCTCTTTTTTGCTGAACATGTAGTGCTACCGATATACCATAGTTTGCATGTACATTCAATGGCATAAATAACAAAACTAGTGCTACATGTCAAAAACTGAGTCATTGTTTTGGAAACACCTCTATAATCAAGAGTTCCTTTGAATTTACTGTGTCTGCATGTTTTGCAGTGGCCACACGGGAAAAATCCTATGAGGCCATGACCATCAATAGTAGGGTAATCAGTAATGTAATTTCTCACAACCAAAGCCCTCCTGTATGTTATGGTAGATCTCTCTGTTATCAGGGTGCCCAATGCACCATCAGATTTCAAAATATTCCAGTGTCTAGAAAAAATATGTTTAATCTTTTGTGAATCTGAGTTGTAAGTGAGGACCTGTCTTCACCTCATCCTCCTCACCCCCAAATTTATCACGTAAGGTGTCAACTCTATCCACCCCTTCTGAGCGATCCCTTGCTTTCTTAAGGACCCATTTGGGGTAGCCTCTGGTATGAAACCTGTCAATGATGTTGTCTCTCTCCTTAGAATATGCATCCGGACAGTTACAGTTCCTTTTAGCCCTCAGCAGCTCTCCGTATGGTATACTCCACTTGAGTACTTCTGGGTGGCTACTGTGGGCATGTAGGAAACTGTTTCCTGCTGTGACTTTCCGAAATAGAGTGGTACACACCTTACCGTGTTTCACTTCCAGACCTACATCCAGGAAATCAACTTTATTAGCATTAATGTTACCAGTAAGGACAATGTTACAGCTGTTAGCATTAAGTTTGTCAATAAAAGCATCCGCATCCACTCTGAGACAATTCCAGATGATGAACAAGTCATCTATATAGCGTCGCCACATGATGACTTTCTAAAGGTCCTCTTTCAAGGTGAGACTAGCAAAGATTTCTTGCTCCCAGTAGCCCATGAATAGATTGGCAAAACTGGTAGCATTACAGTACCGTTCACCTGCCTGTAGAGGGCTCCATTGAAGGAGAAGATGTTATTTTGTAAACAGAAATCGATCCTCTCTATTAGCATCCGACTGTGGTCCTGATATCTCATATATATATATATTTTAAAATGATTAATAAACTATTATCTTTAATGTATTTTAAAATTTTAAAATTATATAAAAATAATATATATATATATACATATCAATAATTTAAAATGTTTAAAAACACTTTATTATAAATTAAAACATTAAACTATTTAAAAAAAAATTAACTTACATTTCCCAATACAGTCAGTGCAACAGTAGGGAAAGTGTTGGATAGCGGAGGGGTACAAATTACTATTCCCACTCCAGTGAGAGCAACATTAGGGAAACTGTTGGATAGTGGAGGGTTTAGTAATTGACTGTTTAGTAATTAACCACAATGGTGGAACTGCTTACATTTTGTCTTTCAACTTAACTGCGAGTAGGATGCATTCTCTGTCATATAGAGGAGGTATTTTCTTTTTCATGTATTTTTTCCGATCTTGGTAGTATGTTGTTTAGGTTCATTTGTATGCTGCTATTGGCTGAAAAGGGAGGAGGGCAACCTATGACACTATATCAACAGAGAAAGGGTCCTAGCGTGTCATGTGATCCAGGTCGTGGCAACACAGCCGAAACGCGTCATGCTGATCTTCACGAAATAAAAAGCACTTAATGAACTCTCAGCACGTTGTGGTCTGTACCTGATTGTCCGAGGAGTTGGAGTGACGGGATTGTGGTATCTCATATATATCTATATATATATATATATATATATATCCAAACGAAAAACCAAATTGAGTAGTGCGCTCTCAGTAAGAAACAAGCAGTCAGCGAGGTAAATAATCCAAGTGTTTAATTCACACAACGTGTTTCGGCGGCAAGCCTTGTTCACGTGTGAAAGTGCACGTACAAGCAGTCTTTAAATAAAGCATTGAATGTTTGTTAGTGGTCATCACACTCAACGAAGGACTACACGGCAGTGCGTGTAGCGGCCATCTTGGAACGGTAAAAATAACAATAACCAAGGATAAAACAAGAAAGTGCATCTGTATGAGCATGTGATCCACCATGTCATAACACAACAAAACGTATATATACAAAAATTAAATATACAAAAATTATTAAACAGGCATGCTGTAACAACGTATTGGAATATAAAGTAATAGCCGCCAACTCGATCTGTTGTGTCATCAGGGGTGTACAATAACATGAGAGGGTAAATACCTAGAGTACAGAAATAAGCATACTATCGACAAGAACATGATAAAACAATGAATGGTTCCACTGGGATGCAAAATGAAACCCACCAGGATCCCATACGTAGGGTGCCGCTGTCACTGTAAGGGGGGTAGGGAGAGCTGATCATCAAGTGGCTAGTGCACTGAAAACTGAAATGCAAAAAAGGGGGGAAATCCCTCTGTAAATGCTACAAGTGGCGCATGAATCACCAAAAAAGGTCCCAGTGTCTAAGTCTGCGGGCAAGTGCCCCGACATCTTACTAGTATGCTTCAGTCTCGATCTCAGTATACAAATAATAATGGCGGTCAGAATAATTCTAGAATAGAGCTATAAACAGACCAAACTCATTAAATGCATGTAATGACCCTAGGTCAAAAGAACTTATCTTAAACCATGAGTGTGACCAGATAACGTGCTTGTATGCTTTAACAAGGAACTGCTGGTGAAGATGATGATGTGATGAGCTAGTGAAGGGTGACAACATGGAGGAAAAGGGTAGGATGCTCGTGCCGGTGAGTATAAGTGAAGGGCTCCTTGTCAATACAAACAGACAATATAGTAGCTCAAAAAATTACACACAAGTAAAAATTTAGTTTCATGAAGCAAGAAACGGAATGACAAAAGGCAGGAAATATCTCAATAAAACATCTCAAAAACAATAGCAGCAAGAGTGTATACATCTCATCAATACCCAAATGCAAACTAAGATCCCTCTTTTAGGTGGATTGACATTTCCTCATCCATGTTCAACCCACCCGGTCTTCTGGTTTGAAAGTCTATAATGTACCTAGACTCCCGTTGCCTGAGGGTGAGAGTCCTGTCCCCACCTCTGGGATTTCTAGGTATGTGTTCAAGAATGAGATAACTCATGTCACAAACATTGGAAAAATGTTTTTCATAAAAATGACTTGCAACAGGGTATTTTTGGTCGTTGTTGGTAATAACTCTCAAATGCTCCAACACCCTCTTTTTGGCTGGACAAGTGGTGCTCCCAATATACCAGAGTTTGCAAGTACACTCGATGGCGTAGATCACAGAACAGGTACTGCACGTTAGAAATTGGGTAATTTTCTTAGACACCCCTCCATATTCCAGACTATCTTTAAATTTGCTGTATCTGCAAGCTTTACAATGACCGCATGGGAAAAATCCCACGAGGCCATGACCAGTGTTAGTAGTATAATCAGTGATATCATTTCTTACTACTATATCTTGTATATTCCTATCCCTCCTGTAGGTTATACTGGGCCTTTCAGTAACCAGGGTGCCTACCACCCCATCAGATTTCAAAATGTCCCAATGTTTAGCAAAGATGTGTTTGATTTTGTGCGCATCTGAGTTGTACGTGAGAATCATGCGGACCCCAGTTTTTGTTAGCTTCAATCTCACTCCCAACTTTATCTTTAAGGGTATCTGCTCTACTAATCCCCTCTGCGCGTTCCTTCGCTTTTTTCAGAACCCAGTTAGGGTAACCTCTGGTTTGAAATCGACTGACTATGTTGTCCCTCTCTACTGCATAGGCATCAGAGCTGTTACAGTTTCTTTTTGCCCTCAGCAGCTCCCCGTACGGTATGCTCCATTTGAGCACATCAGGGTGGCTGCTGAGGGCATGCAGAATGCTATTCCCTGCTGTGGCTTTCCGAAAGAGAGTGGTACATACCTTGTTCTGTTTGACTTCTAGTCCCACATCTAGAAAGTCAATTTTGGTGGCATTGATACTACCAGTTAGAACAATATTGTAACTGTTAGTATTGAGTTTCTTGATAAACTCCTCTGCATCGCTGCTGGAACCATTCCAGACAATGAACAAATCATCAATGTAGCGACGCCACATGACGACTTTGCAGAGATCGGTTTCCAGGGTACTGCTGGCTGATATTTCTTGCTCCCAGTAGCCCATGAACAGATTGGCGAAACTGGGAGCAAAGCAAGAACCCATAGCAGTACCGTTCACCTGCCTATAGAGGGCGCCATTGAAGGAAAAGATGTTATTTTTGAGACAAAAAATTTAAATTCCCACTCTAGTGAGAACAACAGTAGGGAAAGTGTTGGATAGCGGAGGCTGAAAAAATTACTATTCCCACTCCAAAGGGTGCAACAGTAGGGAAAGTGTTGGGTAGAGGAGGGGTAAAAATTACTACTCCCACTCCATTGAGTGCAACCTTGGGGAAAGTGTTGGATAGCGAAGAGACAAAAATTATTATTCACACTCAAACAGTTAAAACAAAAACAAAAAAACATTAAAAATGGAAAGAAATCATAAAAATAAATAATCAATATTTAGAAATGAAAAATCAAACATATTAAATATATAAAAAGAAAAATATTATAATAATAATAACATATAAAAAACCAACAAAAAATATATAATGTAAAATAATAAATAAATCTATTTAAAAATTTCTTTCAAATTAGAAAATATTTACAAACAAATAAATTAATTAATACATATATGTATTGGTTATATTTCCCACCCTATAACACCACATCAATAACAAAACACTTCAACATTTTTTATTTTTTTTCTTCCAAAATTAACATAATTAATTAATCAATTTAAAATATATTATTAATAAAAAAAACAAATAAACATTAATTGACTACACACACTTTAACATTATGATATCCACAACACACACCTAAATTAAACTCTAAAATAATAAAACACAATTAAAACTTATTTATAAACTAAAAACTATTACTATTAACAACTAATAATGAAGTAATTAAAATGTATTTAATATCCACCCTTTACCCCTTTAAAAGTAAAAACAACAGACAAAAAAATAAACAATTACCCAAAATACATATCTAATACTTAACATTAATTACCAACTATACTTAAATACAAATTACTTCCCACGCTTTACTCCTATAAACACCAAAACACACACCTAAAATAAATTACGCAATCACCATAATTAATTACCAATTAATTAATTAAAATTAATCAACACCAATTATTAATTCATCAAATAAAAATAAATTACTTCCAACCCTCAACACCTATAAGCACCGCAACACACACCTAAACTTAATTACACAAATACCATAATTGATTACCAATTAAATAATTAAAAAGAATTAACAACCAATTATTAATCCATCGAGTAAAAATAAATTACTTCCTACCCTTAACAACTATAAACACCACAACACACACTTAAAATTAATTACACAATTACCTTAATTAATTACCAATTATTTAATTACAATTAATTAACATCCAATGATTAATTCATCAATTAAAAATAAATTACTTCCCCCTTAACACCTATTAACACCACAACACACACCTAAAATTAATAACACAATTACCATAATTAACTACTGATTCATTCATTAAAATTAATTAACAACCAATAATAAATTAATTAATAATACATTACACATTTAACACTATAACATCTCAATTAAAGAAATATTTATAAATTAGAAAATTATCAATACAATATCATTAAATTGCTTCCTACCCTATTCCCCTATAAACCCACAACCCGCTACAGAAATAAAAACGCAAACTTCAAATTAAAAACAAAATTAATAACTGCTAAATATTTAACACATATATTAAAAATACACACCATTTTCATACAAAAAAACACAACACATACAATAAAATATATACTGAAATACATAACATTAATAAACAAACAATATTTTTTAACAGTTATATTTTTGCAAACGATATTAAACACTTCGATATTTTTAAAATCCATATTACTTACCTTTAGTCAATATTCTTGACCACGATATTCTTGCTGTTGTTATTTCTGACCCACGATATTTGCAAACTGATATTTGTGCAGCTCGATATCTGTGAGTCGATATTCTGTCTCTGCACCACTCAGAACTGTCACCTTAATTGCTAGGAGAGGGCATCTCCTGGCATCCATCCCACTGATGTGTGGAGCTTTGTTATTGAGACCCAGACTATTCTGAGCCTGGTCTGATGCCTGCACACCCCTCTCCTGTGTGGTACAGTGCAGCACAGGTACCCGCACCGGTCAGCCCTACTGCACCAACATCCATCTCCCACTGCCCACCGTCACGGAGTACCCTGACCCAGCCATTGACTGTAGCCTTAAAGGGCTCTAGGTTAGGACTCTTAAAGTTACTTGCAAAAAATATGACAGCAGAGCTATCTCTCAGAATAAGGAGTACAAATGCTTCAACCTCCAACAGCAGACCTGTTCCTCACCTTCCAAATTTCTACCGTTCAGAAAGTAGACAGCAGAATTATCTAACCAAACATCCCCCCCCCACACCTAAACGCGAGCACTTTTCTGACTGCTACACGGGAAAAATCAATTGTAAAATATATTTCACTCTCTTCAGAAGGTACAATTACAAACAAATCATAGGTCCACTATACACAGGTAAAAGCAGAGGTCCAGAAAGCAGGGGCTTAGTTTGGGGGGGGGGAGGAGGGGGGTGATGAGAACCCACCAAAATACATGCATTCTTGGCTTGAGAGTTGGGTCTGGGGCCCCGAGTCGGGTCTTCTATGCCTTTGTTGGCTTTTCTCGTCCTCTTCCCATGATTAAAAGGTTTAACAGTTTTTTTGTTCAGAAAGAGGCCCACGTAATGCAAATAAGTATTGAAGGTGTTCTTCATGGGAACAGTGTATCTCAAACCTTGGTCATCCCTCCACCCTTCAGTATACTGTTTTTTACTTGAGAAAATTGCGATTCACGACCCCAACCCCCTCCCCCCTTAGAATCTCAGTGACTAAGATACGCCCCGCCAGAAAGTCTGCAACCAAGAGGATGGAGAAGAAAGCAACTTGCTTAGGTGTTATTAATACACGCCGGAAGTAGCATCTACCCTACCTCCAAGGCGCGCAACGCATGGATAAGTGCTGGGCGAATGAAGCAACCCGCGCACTGAAAAGCTGCCAGAGATAAAATGTGCTGCGCAACTGGCGTTGGCCCTGCACGCACCGGCTCTACTGGAAGGCTTCGAATCGTGTTGCACATTTGTGTGTGTCCCTCTCAGAGCAGCTCCTCCGGATAAATAGGTGCTGCACATTTTGATAACAATAATTTGTTTTTTCATAGAAGGCCCTTTCTAAGCGTTTAAGCGATAGCTGTCACGTTTATCAAAAACGGCAATAATTTTTATCAACTTCAGAAGTGTAAAAGGCCATTCAAACTCGTGACCACTGGTTAACTCACTGAGCCATCTTTGCGGGTTAGATGGTAGATCTGCCGATCTCTTCTAGATCAGGAGACCTTGAATGGTTGGATCGGTGTCTACACGCAGTAATTCAGATACTACTTTTTCATGCTCAGCAGACTGTTTAACTGTTTAATCCTGTAGACTTTGTAAACATGGTTTGAGATACGCTATGATATTCTGATAATCTGGCAGGACTCCTAGCTTCTCTGGACTGTGACTACAATTCCAGAGGGTGACTAGATTTAAGAAAGTAGACAATGAATAATTCTGAGCTTAGAAGTACTACTTTGAAGGGTACAAACTTCAAAAAGTGTTTTTTTTTTATTTACAGACTTTAGTAATTTTGAAAAGTGTTAATTAATGCGAGCGCTTATTAGCTGTCTGGCAGTTGGTCGTTCCCAAGAGAAGCAAGTAGAAAACAATTACAGAGTGATGTAGAGAAAAAAAGACCAATTACTAGGATGTCGCGCAGTGAAAACTACACTGGTGTTTCGCTTCTGTGACATCACAGAACTTGGAAGTGGTACAATGGACACATAGCTTGCTTTCCCTTGCCTTCTCGTGATCGCCAAAGTGTTCGCTAAAGTGGTGGAATGATGGCTGGTGACAGCCGCCTTCTCTGTGCCTACACAGACACGAGGGAAGGGATGGAATGATTCATTCGGTGCTGTCAGCTCCTAATGACTCCACTTCCTCCACCCACAGTGGTGCTCAGCATCAGCCCTGCCTGACCAAGCCTCAGCTGAGGGGAGTGTTGCTCGAACTCTGCCAAGGCTGCCTGGGGGGCCGCGCAGTGGCCCCTCAAACGGGCGGCCACCTTAGTGCCACAGGAAGGCACTGGAGTCGGTCTCCTAGTTTCCTTGGGCCGGGGTCCAGGGAAGACTTCCAGACGTCCACTTCCGGCGAGGGGAGGGGGAGGGACAGGGGTACATATACTGTTCCCCGCCCACTGAGCAGCCTCTTGAGTTCTGCCGTCTCGCCTTGTCGCTTCGCCCCCGCATGGTCGCAATTGTTTGTCATCGTCCTCCTCAAAAACGGTGAGTCCGCTTGCTTCCTTCCCCCGCCCCGGCCCTGTCCCTGGGCTGTACCAGGTTGACGGGGCCCTGTGGTACGGGCTACCACGGGCGGGGGGAGGTGCGAGCAGAGTGCGTGCACCCAGGGCCTCCAGCATGGCATACTGGTGAGCGGGTGCGAGGGGCGGCCATAGCACTCGCTCGGACGGGGAAAGCATAGGGGCAGGGGGGAGGTGCAAGCCGCGGGTGTGCCCCTGGCAGCCTTTTGGTCGAGCGTCCTGATTCAGGGGGCGCGAGGGCGGGCTTAGCTATCCTGAGGCCGCCGGCCTTTACCGTCACCCCCCCGCATGAGTGAAGCGCAGCGTGTGCATTCAGGCGGCAGGACGTTAGGTCTGAGAGCCTTAGCGTTACGGGGGCCGAATGATCGATGTCCGGAACCAGTATCGCTAGGTCAGGCTCTATGCCCCTGGTACTTGTCCAGCTGCAAGCTGCTTTGAGGGCACAGGCAAGTCCCAGCAAGGCGTCGAGCGACTCCGTTCGCCTAGTGCGGTGCGGATCCAGGCATGCGCCGGTGGGCATGCCTGCATGTGTACTATTGCCCAGATTATGCCCGCACTTTCCCTGGAGCCGGGGGAGGTCACGGGGTGCTCAGGCCCCCTGGGCCGTGTCAGCCGGTTTTGCGGGCGGGGGCGCTTGCGGCCTTGGCGCCGGCTAGCTGGGCAGTCCCGCAAGTGTATGAACGTATTGTTGACATGCCTTCTCAAGCAATTTTAGCTTGCCCTTATCCTTCGGGACAGGGTGAGGAGCAGCGGCCATGGTGGCAGACTATGGAGCACGTGGAACACAGTTCGATCCCCGCATTGGCGGCACTCCAGCCCAGCACAATGTTCTGTGGGCATTGCTCGCTTAATCTCACTGATGGCCCCCAGTGCCTGAGACCCTTAGGTGATTAGTGTGTCGAGACGCGCCTTGCGACGCCCCGCGGCCCGCCCACGGGCCCCCCCCCGCCGGCACGGTGCACAATTGCGCGCCGCTCTCCAGTGAGCTGGGGCGCCGTGCTCCTCGATTCGCAGTGGCTGCTGGGCGGCGGCGTGCACCGCGGGCCCTCCCCCCACACCCCCTTGTCTGGGGCGCCAGGCATCCGGGACAGTGGTGCCAGGTCAGACTGGCGGGGGGGCGGGGAGCGGTTATAGTTACTCGCCCATTCCTAACCACCCCCATCCAAGTCTGCGCAGTCTTAGTCTTAGGGGATTGCGTTTAGGGTGTGGTGTCAGTCCTAAGCTGCCGCCGCTGGAGCAGAGTATGTAGTTTCGAGTCTGATGGGGGCTCAACTCCTGGCCTGGCACAATTTCTGCTCTAGCCGGGACCACATACAGAGAAAGAGGCCTTCTGTGCGCTGCGGCGCAAGCTGCAGCCCAGGAAAAGGCCGAGTGGCGAGGTCGCATCCCACCCTGAGGCGGGGCATATCTCGCACCCCCCCGTTACAAGAGGTGGGTCAGTCGGTGCGCATGCCCAGCGCTCACATCTCTGGCCCCGCTTCCGCGCCATGTGTAAGGGCAGGACTGGTTTAACGGTGCATGGGCAGGCACCAGGACCCTACAGCGGGTCATGGCGCGACAGGCAGCGGCAACAGCACCGCGGCGCTGGGGGCCTGGACGGTGCATCTGGTGTTCGGGTAGCAAGGAAGTAGGGCGCAGCTGCCAGGCCCCTGTCGCCAAGGGAATTAGTAGAATACACCAGGCACCCGAGCTTGCGGGCCAGGGGTCATGTTGGGACGCGGGCTGCAGCTGCTCCACCCCCGAGGCTATACACGATCGGGAGCAGACACCAGTAAACAGCAATGGGGGGTCGCAATGTAGGGTTGGCGGGGCCAGGTTGTCCAACGCGGACCAGTGCTTGGCGGGCGCTTCTGGGTGAGTGCCACACTGGTGCCGCCGATGTTCCTAATGTTTCTGTCTCCCCAGCAGGTCACGATCTTTGGTTGTCTGGGACATCAGTTGTGCAGGCGGCTCCTCCCGGATACTGGTACCTCTCCCGCGTCTCGGCCAAGCACTAAGTATAGGTATGGTACCGGATTCCAAACTGCGCAGTCACCGGTGCGGGCATTGTCCGGGGGAGAGTGGTTTGTTCTGGCACGAGCCAGGTGAATGCAGGGTGGGGGAGACTGTCCTCCCGTGAGGCTTTCGGGAAGGGGAGGCGGATGATCAGGGCCGGCTCAACGTGTGGGGTGTGTATAGTAATTACCCTTACTTTGTCCCAACACAGATCCCACCGATGATCCATAGAGCCACCGGGAACATCCTGCTAGTGATATAGGAGTGTAAGTTTGTGAGCCAGCAGGAACTGCAGGGACACCAAGAGCACTTGAGCGTGTCTATGGCCAAACGAAGAAGTATAAAGTGAGGGGGGGCGTTGCAATCTAATATTTGCTTCATTTTCACTACAGATTTCTGGGAAACCCTCTGGACCAAAACCTTCTGGCGCTCTAGCTCAGAGTCAAGCATAGTAAGTAGAGGTGCGGGTCTGTGCGTCGCAGAAGGGACATCTGAGGACTGTAGGTGTCCCTGTTAAAGTTGGTTTAGGCTGCAGCTCATGACAGTTTCTCTTTCAGGCTGAGGTGACCCGCGCTCGAGGGATGGATAGCCAGGGATCCCCTTCGCTTTTCACGATGACGTCCCAAGTAGAGGAAACACAGCAAGGCACCCCCAGGACGTACAGCTAGCAGCCATCATTAAACTCGCCAAGTCTAAGGGTTTAGCCTGGGCTGCTGACCTGTTGAAGGCCAGCAACCCCGATGATTCAGGGGTCATTTCTAGTGGCTCTCCCACTGAGCAGGAGCCTATCGAGGAGGCAGGCCCGTCCCGGTCCAAGCGGATTCGCAGGGCTACAGTGAAAGACTTTCCGGCCGACGCACTGCCACCTAAGAGCCGGGCAGTGCCTACTCCCAGAGGCGTACCGTTGCCCGTTCCCCAGCCCGTGACCCAAGGTACAGTCCCCCCCACGATCAGCGGCCTATCGCATGCGAATTTCGCTACCATGGAGGACTTGGGTAAGCTCAATGACACTCTAAAGAGCTTCATGGAGGAGGTCAGATCTGGCCTCTTAAGGGCAGGAGCAACCGGGGGAGCCACACCTGCTAACAGTTTGGGAGGGGATTTGACATCGGCAGCAAATGTATGGGCTATCCAAGGGAGAGGCACTCAGGCACCAGAGTTGCCCAACCACGGGGGTTCCCTCCGCATGTGCACAGGCAAGAGCATAGACGTTGTAGCCACGCGGCCAGTTGTGGCCTCCGGGCCAGTCGCCGCGATGGTCACGGCCCCAGGGGCAGGCCTGGGACTGGTGATGGGGGAAAGGCAGCAGATTGGTGGGGGAGAGATGCGGTCAGCGCAACCAACAGCCATCATCACCCAGACGGTACCTAGCCTCCCATCAGTCGATCCTCCCATCACACCTCAGCTAGGGATAACAACTACTGCAGTGGCAGTTCAGTCGCCAACAGGGAAAAAAAGGCTGTCTCCCACGCACCACTATTGTCAGGTCACAGCTCTTTGTCATGGGAAGTGCCTCTGGCGGTGAAAGAATTTATATGAAGGCGTGAATTTTTGGACATCTTTCTCTGCTCTTGTTGGGCCAACAGGGCCAAGACACTCGGAGGGTTGGGGGGAAAGAGGAGGACAAGAAAATCAGGTTCCAACAATGGAAGTCCATTGACACCTGGCTAGCGGCCTTCTCCATCCTTCAGTCCGTTATCCTGGAAAAATTCCCCGAGCAAGGGCAAGCGCTTGTACTTTACCAAAGGTTGATTCATACAGAGGCACAGAAGTGGGGGGGGGGGGGGGGGGGTAGAGTGGCTCAATTACGACCGGGAATTTAGGAAAAAGATGGCGATATGCCCGGAGATGGAGTGGGATCAAAAAGAGGTCCAGCCGTGGTGCGCAGAGCGCAGTCACCCAGCCGAAGGCTCCAGGGGGAGGGGGATTACCTCCAGGGCCAAATCAGACCAGCACGAGGCCTCTTAAGCAGTCCTTTCGTGGGGCGCGTCGGGGGGGCAACGGGGGGGGTTTAAGAGGGTGTCACCAGGGACGTTTAACCTCTTTAATGCTGGGGCATGCTCTTGGGGGATCAAGTGCAGGTTCCAGCACGTGTGCAGCAAATGCGGGGGCCGACACGCCGCGACCTCGTGTCAGTCCAAGCAGGACAAGAAACCAACAGACACATATAAACAGGCCAGTTGAGATAGATCAGTCATAAGCAGCAGCTCTTCCCGCCCCTCCTCATGAACAACCTCCTTGCAGATCGATCACACTTGTCAACCCCTACAGAGGTATCCTGCCCTTGGTACCTCCTAGCATGTCAATCCTCCCCGCGTGCAAAGGGCTGTTCCCTGTGAACCTGAGCAACATTGTCCCCCTCCTCAGGAAGTACCCCAACAAGGTAGACAGCGCGCTATTGCTGGGGGGGTTCTCAGAAGGTTTCATTATCCCGTTCATAGGTCCGTTGTCTTGCAGGAAGGCGGACAACCTCAAATCAGCTAGGGACCTCCCGGCGGTAGTGCAGGCGAAAGTCAGGAAGGAACTAGAACTAGGGAGGGTAGCGGGACCTTTCAGGGAACCCCCTCTGGAGAACTTTGTGGTTTCCCCGCTGGGGCTGGTACCCAAGACAGAACCAGGCGCCTTCAGACTTATTCACCACTTATCCTACCCGGAGGGGGACTCAGTCAACCATGGGCTCCAAGAGGGTGTTTGCTCAGTGTCATACTGTACTCTGGATGTGACTCTAGACCTAGTCAGGAGGGCGGGCAAGGGGGCCTGGCTAGCAAAGGCGGACATTGAGTCGGCATTCCAATTGCTACCAGTGCACCCAAGCAGCCAACACCTGCTGGGTTTCAAGCTAGATGGCTGGTACTTCTTTGACAAATGCATGTCCATGGGGTGCGCGGTGTCTTGTGCCTTCTTTGAAGCTTTCAGCTCCTTCCTGCAGTGGGCCTTACAACAATCCTTTGGGGTGTCAGGGGTCTCCCACTACCTAGATGATTTCCAATTTATCGGGCGGGATGGCACCCAGGAATACAAGGCAGCGCTATCAAATTTTCAGACTCTCGCGCAGCTGCTCAGGGTCCCCTTAGCACCTAAAAAGACAGAAGGGCCTGCGCAGGTTCTCACCTTCCTAGGTATAGAACTGGACACGGTTTTAGGCGAAGCCAGGTTGCCACCAGACAAAGTGCGGGACCTGGGCCAGCAAATTCGACTAGCAGTGGGGAAGGATAAGGCCTCTCTGGCTTTCATCCAGAGCCTCCTGGGGAAGCTCAACTTTGCTGCCAGAGTAATTCCAGCGGGAAGGGTATTTGCGCGTAGGATAGCCAGAGCTACAGCGTCAGTCAAGAAGAAGCATCACATGGTAAAGCTGAGCAGAGGCATGAGAGAAGACCTACTCATGTGGGCAGACTTCTTGGACAATTTTAATGGGTCTGTCATCAGGCGCGCTCCCTGGGCCAACAGCACAGAGCTGTCGCTCTTCACAGATGCGTCTGGCAAGGAAGGGTTCGGAGTGATCCTGGACAGGGATTGGTGCGCCGAGAAGTGGCAGAATGCCAGGCACAAGAGAAAGATCACCTCCAAGATTACTGTGCTGGAACTCTTCCCCATAGTCATCGCTTTTCACTTATGGCCGGAGGCGTTGGCAGCGAAAAGGGTCTTGTTCTGGTCCAACAACCTAGCGGTTGTACAGGCCATCAACACTCAGTCAGCTAGTTTCCCCCTTGTGTTGTGCTTGCTGAGAGAGCTAGTGAGGGCATGCTTAAAGAACAATGTTGAATGCAGGGCTAGGCATATTCAAGGGGTCTGAACGTGGCCGCTGACGCTCTTTCTCGCTCTCAGTGGCGCCGCTTCCGGGAGGCCTGGCCAAGAGCGAGAGAAGGAATGACCCCTTTCCCGCAACACTTATGGCTCCTTCTGAAGTGGAACAACGGATGAGGGGTTTGGGGGAGAGGTCCCTAGCACCAAGGACGGCGAAGCGTTACAGGACTTGTGTTGAAAAGTTTTGTGCAATTACAGGTGCATGGGAGGAGGATTTTTCTAATTTGGAACTCAGAGTGCAACAATTCATACTGTGGGCGAAGGATGGGGGGAAATATTACCCGTGGATCTTGGGCCACCTGTCTGCCATTAGCCATCATGCTAGGTTACGAGGACAGTTCGACCCCACCAAAGCCTTTGTTATCAAAGCTGCATTGAAGGGGTGGGCAAGGAGTGAACCGAGATCGCCCGATAACAGGTCCCCCATTAGTTACCCCATTCTACAAGGGATGCTGGACAGAATGACTAGGGCCACCCGCTCGGGGTATGAGGCAATTCTATTCTCGGCTTGCTTTGCGCTGGCTTTCTTTGGTGCTTTTAGGATTGTGTAGCTGAGGGCATGCAGAATGCTATTCCCTGCTGTGGCTTTCCGAAAGAGAGTGGTACATACCTTGTTCTGTTTGACTTCTAGTCCCACATCTAGAAAGTCAATTTTGGTGGCATTGATACTACCAGTTAGAACAATATTGTAACTGTTAGTATTGAGTTTCTTGATAAACTCCTCTGCATCGCTGCTGGAACCATTCCAGACAATGAACAAATCCTCAATGTAGCGACGCCACATGACGACTTTGCAGAGATCGGTTTCCAGGGTACTGCTGGCTGATATTTCTTGCTCCCAGTAGCCCATGAACAGATTGGCGAAACTGGGAGCAAAGCAAGAACCCATAGCAGTACCGTTCACCTGCCTATAGAGGGCGCCATTGAAGGAAAAGATGTTATTTTTGAGACAAAAAATTAAAATTCCCACTCTAGTGAGAACAACAGTAGGGAAAGTGTTGGATAGCGGAGGCTGAAAAAATTACTATTCCCACTCCAAAGGGTGCAACAGTAGGGAAAGTGTTGGGTAGAGGAGGGGTAAAAATTACTACTCCCACTCCATTGAGTGCAACCTTGGGGAAAGTGTTGGATAGCGAAGAGACACAAATTATTATTCACACTCAAACAGTTAAAACAAAAACAAAAAAACATTAAAAATGGAAAGAAATCATAAAAATAAATAATCAATATTTAGAAATGAAAAATCAAACATATTAAATATATAAAAAGAAAAATATTATAATAATAATAACATATAAAAAACCAACAACAAATATATAATGTAAAATAATAAATAAATCTATTTAAAAATTTCTTTCAAATTAGAAAATATTTACAAACAAATAAATTAATTAATACATATATGTATTGGTTATATTTCCCACCCTATAACACCACATCAATAACAAAACACTTCAACATTTTTTATTTTTTTTCTTCCAAAATTAACATAATTAATTAATCAATTTAAAATATATTATTAATAAAAAAAACAAATAAACATGAATTGACTACACACACTTTAACATTATGATATCCACAACACACACCTAAATTAAACTCTAAAATAATAAAACACAATTAAAACTTATTTATAAACTAAAAACTATTACTATTAACAACTAATAATGAAGTAATTAAAATGTATTTAATATCCACCCTTTACCCCTTTAAAAGTAAAAACAACAGACAAAAAAATAAACAATTACCCAAAATACATATCTAATACTTAACATTAATTACCAACTATACTTAAATACAAATTACTTCCCACGCTTTACTCCTATAAACACCAAAACACACACCTAAAATAAATTACGCAATCACCATAATTAATTACCAATTAATTAATTAAAATTAATCAACACCAATTATTAATTCATCAAATAAAAATAAATTACTTCCAACCCTCAACACCTATAAGCACCGCAACACACACCTAAACTTAATTACACAAATACCATAATTGATTACCAATTAAATAATTAAAAAGAATTAACAACCAATTATTAATCCATCGAGTAAAAATAAATTAGTTCCTACCCTTAACAACTATAAACACCACAACACACACTTAAAATTAATTACACAATTACCTTAATTAATTACCAATTATTTAATTACAATTAATTAACATCCAATGATTAATTCATCAATTAAAAATAAATTACTTCCCCCTTAACACCTATTAACACCACAACACACACCTAAAATTAATAACACAATTACCATAATTAACTACTGATTAATTCATTAAAATTAATTAACAACCAATAATAAATTAATTAATAATACATTACACATTTAACACTATAACATCTCAATTAAAGAAATATTTATAAATTAGAAAATTATCAATACAATATCATTAAATTGCTTCCTACCCTATTCCCCTATAAACCCACAACCCGCTACAGAAATAAAAACGCAAACTTCAAATTAAAAACAAAATTAATAACTGCTAAATATTTAACACATATATTAAAAATACACACCATTTTCATACAAAAAAACACAACACATACAATAGAATATATACTGAAATACATAACATTAATAAACAAACAATATTTTTTAACAGTTATATTTTTGCAAACGATATTAAACACTTCGATATTTTTAAAATCCATATTACTTACCTTTAGTCAATATTCTTGACCACGATATTCTTGCTGTTGTTATTTCTGACCCACGATATTTGCAAACTGATATTTGTGCAGCTCGATATCTGTGAGTCGATATTCTGTCTCTGCACCACTCAGAACTGTCACCTTAATTGCTAGGAGAGGGCATCTCCTGGCATCCATCCCACTGATGTGTGGAGCTTTGTTATTGAGACCCAGACTATTCTGAGCCTGGTCTGATGCCTGCACACCCCTCTCCTGTGTGGTACAGTGCAGCACAGGTACCCGCACCGGTCAGCCCTACTGCACCAACATCCATCTCCCACTGCCCACCGTCACGGAGTACCCTGACCCAGCCATTGACTGTAGCCTTAAAGGGCTCTAGGTTAGGACTCTTAAAGTTACTTGCAAAAAATATGACAGCAGAGCTATCTCTCAGAATAAGGAGTACAAATGCTTCAACCTCCAACAGCAGACCTGTTCCTCACCTTCCAAATTTCTACCGTTCAGAAAGTAGACAGCAGAATTATCTAACCAAACATCCCCCCCCCCACACCTAAACGCGAGCACTTTTCTGACTGCTACACGGGAAAAATCAATTGTAAAATATATTTCACTCTCTTCAGAAGGTACAATTACAAACAAATCATAGGTCCACTATATACAGGTAAAAGCAGAGGTCCAGAAAGCAGGGGCTTAGTTTGGGGGGGGGAGGAGGGGGGTGATGAGAACCCACCAAAATACATGCATTCTTGGCTTGAGAGTTGGGTCTGGGGCCCCGAGTCGGGTCTTCTATGCCTTTGTTGGCTTTTCTCGTCCTCTTCCCATGATTAAAAGGTTTAACAGTTTTTTTGTTCAGAAAGAGGCCCACGTAATGCAAATAAGTATTGAAGGTGTTCTTCATGGGAACAGTGTATCTCAAACCTTGGTCATCCCTCCACCCTTCAGTATACTGTTTTTTACTTGAGAAAATTGCGATTCACGACCCCAACCCCCTCCCCCCTTAGAATCTCAGTGACTAAGATACGCCCCGCCAGAAAGTCTGCAACCAAGAGGATGGAGAAGAAAGCAACTTGCTTAGGTGTTATTAATACACGCCGGAAGTAGCATCTACCCTACCTCCAAGGCGCGCAACGCATGGATAAGTGCTGGACGAATGAAGCAACCCGCGCACTGAAAAGCTGCCAGAGATAAAATGTGCTGCGCAACTGGCGTTGGCCCTGCACGCACCGGCTCTACTGGAAGGCTTCGAATCGTGTTGCACATTTGTGTGTGTCCCTCTCAGAGCAGCTCCTCCGGATAAATAGGTGCTGCACATTTTGATAACAATAATTTGTTTTTTCATAGAAGGCCCTTTCTAAGCGTTTAAGCGATAGCTGTCACGTTTATCAAAAACGGCAATAATTTTTATCAACTTCAGAAGTGTAAAAGGCCATTCAAACTCGTGACCACTGGTTAACTCACTGAGCCATCTTTGCGGGTTAGATGGTAGATCTGCCGATCTCTTCTAGATCAGGAGACCTTGAATGGTTGGATCGGTGTCTACACGCAGTAATTCAGATACTACTTTTTCATGCTCAGCAGACTGTTTAACTGTTTAATCCTGTAGACTTTGTAAACATGGTTTGAGATACACTATGATATTCTGATAATCTGGCAGGACTCCTAGCTTCTCTGGACTGTGACTACAATTCCAGAGGGTGACTAGATTTAAGAAAGTAGACAATGAATAATTCTGAGCTTAGAAGTACTACTTTGAAGGGTACAAACTTCAAAAAGTGTTTTTTTTTTTATTTACAGACTTTAGTAATTTTGAAAAGTGTTAATTAATGCGAGCGCTTATTAGCTGTCTGGCAGTTGGTCGTTCCCAAGAGAAGCAAGTAGAAAACAATTACAGAGTGATGTAGAGAAAAAAAGACCAATTACTAGGATGTCGCGCAGTGAAAACTACACTGGTGTTTCGCTTCTGTGACATCACAGAACTTGGAAGTGGTACAATGGACACATAGCTTGCTTTCCCTTGCCTTCTCGTGATCGCCAAAGTGTTCGCTAAAGTGGTGGAATGATGGCTGGTGACAGCCGCCTTCTCTGTGCCTACACAGACACGAGGGAAGGGATGGAATGATTCATTCGGTGCTGTCAGCTCCTAATGACTCCACTTCCTCCACCCACAGTGGTGCTCAGCATCAGCCCTGCCTGACCAAGCCTCAGCTGAGGGGAGTGTTGCTCGAACTCTGCCAAGGCTGCCTGGGGGGCCGCGCAGTGGCCCCTCAAACGGGCGGCCGCCTTAGTGCCACAGGAAGGCACTGGAGTCGGTCTCCTAGTTTCCTTGGGCCGGGGTCCAGGGAAGACTTCCAGACGTCCACTTCCGGCGAGGGGAGGGGGAGGGACAGGGGTACATATACTGTTCCCCGCCCACTGAGCAGCCTCTTGAGTTCTGCCGTCTCGCCTTGTCGCTTCGCCCCCGCATGGTCGCAATTGTTTGTCATCGTCCTCCTCAAAAACGGTGAGTCCGCTTGCTTCCTTCCCCCGCCCCGGCCCTGTCCCTGGGCTGTACCAGGTTGACGGGGCCCTGTGGTACGGGCTACCACGGGCAGGGGGAGGTGCGAGCAGAGTGCGTGCACCCAGGGCCTCCAGCATGGCATACTGGTGAGCGGGTGCGAGGGGCGGCCATAGCACTCGCTCGGACGGGGAAAGCATAGGGGCAGGGGGGAGGTGCAAGCCGCGGGTGTGCCCCTGGCAGCCTTTGGGTCGAGCGTCCTGATTCAGGGGGCGCGAGGGCGGGCTTAGCTATCCTGAGGCCGCCGGCCTTTACCGTCACCCCCCCGCATGAGTGAAGTGCAGCGTGTGCATTCAGGCGGCAGGACGTTAGGTCTGAGAGCCTTAGCGTTACGGGGGCCGAATGATCGATGTCCGGAACCAGTATCGCTAGGTCAGGCTCTATGCCCCTGGTACTTGTCCAGCTGCAAGCTGCTTTGAGGGCACAGGCAAGTCCCAGCAAGGCGTCGAGCGACTCCGTTCGCCTAGTGCGGTGCGGATCCGGGCATGCGCCGGTGGGCATGCCTGCATGTGTACTATTGCCCAGATTATGCCCGCACTTTCCCTGGAGCCGGGGGAGGTCACGGGGTGCTCAGGCCCCCTGGGCCGTGTCAGCCGGTTTTGCGGGCGGGGGCGCTTGCGGCCTTGGCGCCGGCTAGCTGGGCAGTCCCGCAAGTGTATGAACGTATTGTTGACATGCCTTCTCAAGCAATTTTAGCTTGCCCTTATCCTTCGGGACAGGGTGAGGAGCAGCGGCCATGGTGGCAGACTATGGAGCACGTGGAACACAGTTCGATCCCCGCATTGGCGGCACTCCAGCCCAGCACAATGTTCTGTGGGCATTGCTCGCTTAATCTCACTGATGGCCCCCAGTGCCTGAGACCCTTAGGTGATTAGTGTGTCGAGACGCGCCTTGCGACGCCCCGCGGCCCGCCCACGGGCCCCCCCCCCGCCGGCACGGTGCACAATTGCGCGCTGCTCTCCAGTGAGCTGGGGCGCCGTGCTCCTCGATTCGCAGTGGCTGCTGGGCGGCGGCGTGCACCGCGGGCCCTCCCCCCACACCCCCTTGTCTGGGGCGCCAGGCATCCGGGACAGTGGTGCCAGGTCAGACTGGCGGGGGGGCGGGGAGCGGTTATAGTTACTCGCCCATTCCTAACCACCCCCATCCAAGTCTGCGCAGTCTTAGTCTTAGGGGATTGCGTTTAGGGTGTGGTGTCAGTCCTAAGCTGCCGCCGCTGGAGCAGAGTATGTAGTTTCGAGTCTGATGGGGGCTCAACTCCTGGCCTGGCACAATTTCTGCTCTAGCCGGGACCACATACAGAGAAAGAGGCCTTCTGCGCGCTGCGGCGCAAGCTGCAGCCCAGGAAAAGGCCGAGTGGCGAGGTCGCATCCCACCCTGAGGCGGGGCATATCTCGCACCCCCCCGTTACAAGAGGTGGGTCAGTCGGTGCGCATGCCCAGCGCTCACATCTCTGGCCCCGCTTCCGCGCCATGTGTAAGGGCAGGACTGGTTTAACGTTGCATGGGCAGGCACCAGGACCCTACAGCGGGTCATGGCGCGACAGGCAGCGGAAACAGCACCGCGGCGCTGGGGGCCTGGACGGTGCATCTGGTGTTCGGGTAGCAAGGAAGTAGGGCGCAGCTGCCAGGCCCCTGTCGCCAAGGGAATTAGTAGAATACACCAGGCACCCGAGCTTGCGGGCCAGGGGTCATGTTGGGACGCGGGCTGCAGCTGCTCAACCCCTGAGGCTATACACGATCGGGAGCAGACACCAGTAAACAGCAATGGGGGGTCGCAATGTAGGGTTGGCGGGGCCAGGTTGTCCAACGCGGACCAGTGCTTGGCGGGCGCTTCTGGGTGGGTGCCACACGGGTGCCGCCGATGTTCCTAATGTTTCTGTCTCCCCAGCAGGTCACGATCTTTGGTTGTCTGGGACATCAGTTGTGCAGGCGGCTCCTCCCGGATACTGGTACCTCTCCCGCGTCTCGGCCAAGCACTAAGTATAGGTATGGTACCGGATTCCAAACTGCGCAGTCACCGGTGCGGGCATTGTCCGGGGGAGAGTGGTTTGTTCTGGCACGAGCCAGGTGAATGCAGGGTGGGGGAGACTGTCCTCCCGTGAGGCTTTCGGGAAGGGGAGGCGGATGATCAGGGCCGGCTCAACGTGTGGGGTGTGTATAGTAATTACCCTTACTTTGTCCCAACACAGATCCCACCGATGATCCATAGAGCCACCGGGAACATCCTGCTAGTGATATAGGAGTGTAAGTTTGTGAGCCAGCAGGAACTGCAGGGACACCAAGAGCACTTGAGCGTGTCTATGGCCAAACGAAGAAGTATAAAGTGAGGGGGGGCGTTGCAATCTAATATTTGCTTCATTTTCACTACAGATTTCTGGGAAACCCTCTGGACCAAAACCTTCTGGCGCTCTAGCTCAGAGTCAAGCATAGTAAGTAGAGGTGCGGGTCTGTGCGTCGCAGAAGGGACATCTGAGGACTGTAGGTGTCCCTGTTAAAGTTGGTTTAGGCTGCAGCTCATGACAGTTTCTCTTTCAGGCTGAGGTGACCCGCGCTCGAGGGATGGATAGCCAGGGATCCCCTTCGCTTTTCACGATGACGTCCCAAGTAGAGGAAACACAGCAAGGCACCCCCAGGACGTACAGCTAGCAGCCATCATTAAACTCGCCAAGTCTAAGGGTTTAGCCTGGGCTGCTGACCTGTTGAAGGCCAGCAACCCCGATGATTCAGGGGTCATTTCTAGTGGCTCTCCCACTGAGCAGGAGCCTATCGAGGAGGCAGGCCCGTCCCGGTCCAAGCGGATTCGCAGGGCTACAGTGAAAGACTTTCTGGCCGACGCACCGCCACCTAAGAGCCGGGCAGTGCCTACTCCCAGAGGCGTACCGTTGCCGTTCCCCAGCCCGTGACCCAAGGTACAGTCCCCCCCACGATCAGCGGCCTATCGCATGCGAATTTCGCTACCATGGAGGACTTGGGTAAGCTCAATGACACTCTAAAGAGCTTCATGGAGGAGGTCAGATCTGGCCTCTTAAGGGCAGGAGCAACCGGGGGAGCCACACCTGCTAACAGTTTGGGAGGGGATTTGACATCGGCAGCAAATGTATGGGCTATCCAAGGGAGAGGCACTCAGGCACCAGAGTTGCCCAACCACGGGGGTTCCCTCCGCATGTGCACAGGCAAGAGCATAGACGTTGTAGCCACGCGGCCAGTTGTGGCCTCCGGGCCAGTCGCCGCGATGGTCACGGCCCCAGGGGCAGGCCTGGGACTGGTGATGGGGGAAAGGCAGCAGATTGGTGGGGGAGAGATGCGGTCAGCGCAACCAACAGCCATCATCACCCAGACGGTACCTAGCCTCCCATCAGTCGATCCTCCCATCACACCTCAGCTAGGGATAACAACTACTGCAGTGGCAGTTCAGTCGCCAACAGGGAAAAAAAGGCTGTCTCCCACGCACCACTATTGTCAGGTCACAGCTCTTTGTCATGGGAAGTGCCTCTGGCGGTGAAAGAATTTATATGAAGGCGTGAATTTTTGGACATCTTTCTCTGCTCTTGTTGGGCCAACAGGGCCAAGACACTCGGAGGGTTGGGGGGAAAGAGGAGGACAAGAAAATCAGGTTCCAACAATGGAAGTCCATTGACACCTGGCTAGCGGCCTTCTCCATCCTTCAGTCCGTTATCCTGGAAAAATTCCCCGAGCAAGGGCAAGCGCTTGTACTTTACCAAAGGTTGATTCATACAGAGGCACAGAAGTGGGGGGGGGGGGGGTAGGGTGGCTCAATTACGACCGGGAATTTAGGAAAAAGATGGCGATATGCCCGGAGATAGAGTGGGATCAAAAAGAGGTCCAGCCGTGGTGCGCAGAGCGCAGTCACCCAGCCGAAGGCTCCAGGGGGAGGGGGATTACCTCCAGGGCCAAATCAGACCAGCACGAGGCCTCTTAAGCAGTCCTTTCGTGGGGCGCGTCGGGGGGACAACGGGGGGGGTTTAAGAGGGTGTCACCAGGGACGTTTAACCTCTTTAATGCTGGGGCATGCTCTTGGGGGATCAAGTGCAGGTTCCAGCACGTGTGCAGCAAATGCGGGGGCCGACACGCCGCGACCTCGTGTCAGTCCAAGCAGGACAAGAAACCAACAGACACATATAAACAGGCCAGTTGAGATAGATCAGTCATAAGCAGCAGCTCTTCCCGCCCCTCCTCATGAACAACCTCCTTGCAGATCGATCACACTTGTCAACCCCTACAGAGGTATCCTGCCCTTGGTACCTCCTAGCATGTCAATCCTCCCCGCGTGCAAAGGGCTGTTCCCTGTGAACCTGAGCAACATTGTCCCCCTCCTCAGGAAGTACCCCAACAAGGTAGACAGCGCGCTATTGCTGGGGGGGTTCTCAGAAGGTTTCATTATCCCGTTCATAGGTCCGTTGTCTTGCAGGAAGGCGGACAACCTCAAATCAGCTAGGGACCTCCCGGCGGTAGTGCAGGCGAAAGTCAGGAAGGAACTAGAACTAGGGAGGGTAGCGGGACCTTTCAGGGAACCCCCTCTGGAGAACTTTGTGGTTTCCCCGCTGGGGCTGGTACCCAAGACAGAACCAGGCGCCTTCAGACTTATTCACCACTTATCCTACCCGGAGGGGGACTCAGTCAACCATGGGCTCCAAGAGGGTGTTTGCTCAGTGTCATACTGTACTCTGGATGTGACTCTAGACCTAGTCAGGAGGGCGGGCAAGGGGGCCTGGCTAGCAAAGGCGGACATTGAGTCGGCATTCCAATTGCTACCAGTGCACCCAAGCAGCCAACACCTGCTGGGTTTCAAGCTAGATGGCTGGTACTTCTTTGACAAATGCATGTCCATGGGGTGCGCGGTGTCTTGTGCCTTCTTTGAAGCTTTCAGCTCCTTCCTGCAGTGGGCCTTACAACAATCCTTTGGGGTGTCAGGGGTCTCCCACTACCTAGATGATTTCCAATTTATCGGGCGGGATGGCACCCAGGAATACAAGGCAGCGCTATCAAATTTTCAGACTCTCGCGCAGCTGCTCAGGGTCCCCTTAGCACCTAAAAAGACAGAAGGGCCTGCGCAGGTTCTCACCTTCCTAGGTATAGAACTGGACACGGTTTTAGGCAAAGCCAGGTTGCCACCAGACAAAGTGCGGGACCTGGGCCAGCAAATTCGACTAGCAGTGGGGAAGGATAAGGCCTCTCTGGCTTTCATCCAGAGCCTCCTGGGGAAGCTCAACTTTGCTGCCAGAGTAATTCCAGCGGGAAGGGTATTTGCGCGTAGGATAGCCAGAGCTACAGCGTCAGTCAAGAAGAAGCATCACATGGTAAAGCTGAGCAGAGGCATGAGAGAAGACCTACTCATGTGGGCAGACTTCTTGGACAATTTTAATGGGTCTGTCATCAGGCGCGCTCCCTGGGCCAACAGCACAGAGCTGTCGCTCTTCACAGATGCGTCTGGCAAGGAAGGGTTCGGAGTGATCCTGGACAGGGATTGGTGCGCCGAGAAGTGGCAGAATGCCAGGCACAAGAGAAAGATCACCTCCAAGATTACTGTGCTGGAACTCTTCCCCATAGTCATCGCTTTTCACTTATGGCCGGAGGCGTTGGCAGCGAAAAGGGTCTTGTTCTGGTCCAACAACCTAGCGGTTGTACAGGCCATCAACACTCAGTCAGCTAGTTTCCCCCTTGTGTTGTGCTTGCTGAGAGAGCTAGTGAGGGCATGCTTAAAGAACAATGTTGAATGCAGGGCTAGGCATATTCAAGGGGTCTGAACGTGGCCGCTGACGCTCTTTCTCGCTCTCAGTGGCGCCGCTTCCGGGAGGCCTGGCCAAGAGCGAGAGAAGGAATGACCCCTTTCCCGCAACACTTATGGCTCCTTCTGAAGTGGAACAACGGATGAGGGGTTTGGGGGAGAGGTCCCTAGCACCAAGGACGGCGAAGCGTTACAGGACTTGTGTTGAAAAGTTTTGTGCAATTACAGGTGCATGGGAGGAGGATTTTTCTAATTTGGAACTCAGAGTGCAACAATTCATACTGTGGGCGAAGGATGGGGGGAAATATTACCCGTGGATCTTGGGCCACCTGTCTGCCATTAGCCATCATGCTAGGTTACGAGGACAGTTCGACCCCACCAAAGCCTTTGTTATCAAAGCTGCATTGAAGGGGTGGGCAAGGAGTGAACCGAGATCGCCCGATAACAGGTCCCCCATTAGTTACCCCATTCTACAAGGGATGCTGGACAGAATGACTAGGGCCACCCGCTCGGGGTATGAGGCAATTCTATTCTCGGCTTGCTTTGCGCTGGCTTTCTTTGGTGCTTTTAGGATTGTGTAGCTGGTGGCGCGATCCAAGCTGGACACCTCCGGGTTAGCCTTGAACATCAAAGATATTGACTTTGACTCGGCCTGTCTCAGGATAGTAGTGAGGCAGTCCAAAACAGACCAATCCGGGCTTGGGAGGTTGGTCCTGCTACAGGGGTTGGGTGATGCCAGATACTGTCCTCTGCTATGGGTCATGGCGTATTTGGCCATCCGCCCGGGGGGTGCGGGATATCTCCTTGTGCACGAGGATGGGTTCCCGGTTACGAGGTTCCAAGTAGACTACATCATGCAGGCTTGCCTACGGTTGTCGGGGCAGACAGATGGGGCCAAGAAATTCAGTAGCCACCCCTTCAGGATTGGGGCAGCAACCACAGCCTTCCTAGCGGGGATGCCACCTGAGAGTATCAAGCAAGTTGGGCGCTGGGAGTCTCAGTGCTACAAACGGTACATCAGGCCTTAGGCGGGAAGGGGGTGTGAGGCAGCACAGGTGGCACCCTCATCGATCTATTAGTAAATTTAGAGTCACGAGTGGGGCCTAGGCAGTGTTGTGTTGTGATGTAATTTGTAGATTTGCTGTGTAGTTGTTCCTCAGTACAATAAATGTTTTCAAACCCACCATTTCTTTATTTATCAGGAACCAAAGTGTGGGTAATTGGCCATTCAAGCATCATGAGACTGGCTCGGTGGGCTGAGGTCAGAAAATGGCGGCACAGCTTCATCGCCACGGATAGTACGTGGCTGGGTTATCCGGGAATGCGTTGGAGTGAACTGGCCAGGAAACTGCAGCAGAAACTCGGGGAGGGTGGCCTCCACCGCACATGTTGGTAATTTACTTAGGAGGGAATGACCTGACCACACTAGGGAGGAGAACACTGCTGCAAGATATGAGGGACACCTTGTGTCATTTGAGCAATACTCTGGGGTCATGTGAACTCTGGTGGTCAGAAATCACGCCACGGGCTGTTTGGAGAGGCGCATGCTCTGGGGACGCCATTGAGGTATCATGTAGGAAAGTCAACCGCGCCATGCGTAGTTTCACGGAGCAAAGAGGTTTTGGCTTTGTCAGACATGGTTTGCTTCATGCCAAGTCCACGGGATGCTTGGAGGGGGATGGGGTACACCTCTCAGGACTGGGCATGGACTTATTTTTACTAGACCTAGGGGAGACCTTGGTAGCAGCGGGGTGTAAGTAGGAAGGTATGCCTGGGTGGGGGGCCCTGGTAGAGACGGTGGCCACTCCCAGAGCTGTGGAGGAGTTACAGGGCGATCCAGAGTCTGCAAGATACCAAGGGGTACTTCATGCAGCAGCACAGCATGGTGCTAAGCCAAGGATACCCAGGGATGTCTTAGCGTTGTCCCCTGGAAGAACTACGGCGCCCCGTTAGTCCTACGGGCGGTTGTGGGTCTGAGCAACCGGGGGCTGCCAGGAACGCCCCGCCCACCTCTTTGGGGGGGGCGTGAGTAAGGGAGTGGACTGGTGGTCCACGGATGGGAGGGGTGGCCCCTCCCAAGAGTTGGTAAGCACCAATTGGTGATGGTCACGGTGTAATTTGGCTCATCAGACGGGCAGGCGGCATACGGGTTGGCCTGCCCTGGGATCGCCCATAAGATAACCCACCATGTTGGCATATTGATTATGCAAATAAACCTGCAGCAATTTTCTCCACTAACAAGGTGTCGTGTGATTTATTGATGTATTGTGCTGCATGTTAGTGACTACAGTTGCCGATATTGGCACTATGTCTTTCCCTCTCTGCCAAGGAATAAACGAGCAGCTTCTGAAGGCAGGAAGGAGGTGCAAGCCAGGAGCGAGGCGAGGAAAGGTGACAGGACACTGTGGCACAGACTATAAGGTGGCCAGAATACAGGTTGGTATTTACAGCTTTCTGTAAACACTGTATTTACAGGTGCTATAAATACATGCTACTCGTTTTGGTCCTGGAAATGAAGCATAAGATGAGCATTCAATATTTATCTTAGAGATATATGCAGGCATTACTCTTTAACTGGGCATCAGGGTGTGATAATTATCACAACTCAGAATTCAATCCCTTCCCAAAATTACACCCAAGATCATAATCAGGTAAGCAGGTGCTGGGTATTTCATCTATATTTTGAAAGAATAATGGGAGGAAAAGCATGAAGGAGGTGAGGTGGAGGGGGCGCTAGGTGGCGCACGACCATGATAGCCGCACGCCTGTGAGGATCTGGCTGCTTGGCGGCATAATTTGGCATTTATCCCAATTCTACACGAATCTCTCTTGCTGAAAGTGCCTGCCGTAAATACACGCATCGGCGGCTCCGCTCCGGTGCCGAGATCTGCTCTCACAGACGCCGCTGGAGGTTGCTGAGCAATGCGGCGGTCCACGCGCGGAACGAGAGTGGTGCCTGATGGAAGACTTCATCGGCCGGAGCAGGTAGGCGAGCGTCGGGGATCCCATGTGGCGTGTGGGCCCTGATCAACTTGCACTGATTGCGCCCTATCTGCCAACACTGCCGTACCACCATTGCAGTGACATCGCTTTGCCGCCTTCCCGGCTCTCTTCCCTGGCAGTGACACGCTTTTTGACGGACGGAGAACTTTGCCCTTTCCACACACCATCACGTTCCTTCCCCCAGTGAGGCCCTGCAGCCCTCAGTACTGCCCGAGCCGCGGCAACGTACATCCAGCGCTGTTTGGCATCCAAAGATGGACCGGCTCTTGCGGTTCCTCACGACCGCTCACTCTGGAATTTGTACCCTACGCTACCCGTGCATTAACCCCCTGACGCCTGCAGGTTTCGCCCAATGACTTGAGGTACCTTAAGCCTTGCAGCAGCTATTAAATCACCACTACTGACAGAGCTGGTGGCTTGCTGTGGTCTCCCTGCAGTTTGGACCTCCGGTGCTGCTTCAATATCGGCACCTCGCAGCCCAAGTCCTCAATACTCTGGCTAGGTCGCGCTGGGGACTACTACAGCGACACAGGAGCTGCATGCCGACTACACCTGGTGTCTCGATGGGGCAGACTCCCTGGCAGTTATTGCCTGCTGGCTTATGAACGGGGGGGACGTGCTGGCAGAGGCCACTCATGCGGCGGAAGGCGCACAGACATCGCTACCCGTCTTCCCCTTGACACCTGCAGGGTTCACCAAGTGACTTGAGGCACTATGCTCTTAAGTCTCACAACAGCTACGGAATCGCCCCTACTGACCACACAGGCAGCTTGTTGTAGACTTCCTGCAATTGAGCCCACCTGTGCCACACCGCTTTATGGACTCTTTTTGCATGCCCATTCAGTGCACAAGACCTTATCCCTGCTACTGCTGTCAAAGGCTTGCAGCCTACAACCTTTGAGCCCCCTGCACATTCAGACTGGTGCCTACTGCGGAGACACAGGCGCTGAGCACCATATACGCCTGGTGCCCCGGCGGGGCTGATTCTCTGGCGACACTCTACTGCTAGCTCGTCGACTATGGGGGACGCCCTGGTGGAGCCCATTTTGTCGGCGGAAGGCGCATAGGCATCACTACTCATTTTCCCATGGCGCTTTACCTCCGACACCCCACACTCTTATTGACATGGGGAAAGCTGGTGGTCGCCAGTCCAAACTTCTCTTTGACACTAAAAAGGTGGCCACACGTTCCAGCTCAGAAGACCCAGAGCCACCCTTGACGAGCAAGCGCAGGCTCCTCCGACCCCCAAGTCTCCTTGCCATGCAACACAGCCTTGCAGACATCTACAATAAAATGGACTCCATGAATGGACTTTATAGTTCTAAAAGTGGATAAACACGACGAACAGCTCATGGAGGCGGAGAAGCGGATTTCCGACAAAGAAGACGCTACGGCTCAAGTGTCACAGCAAGTGGCGCAAATGGTCAAGCTCCTCAAGGTAATTGTGGCAAAATGAGGATTTGGAGACGCGCAGTAGGCGCAACAACATTCGTGTCGTTGGGATTTCCGAGAGCACCAACAACGGGCAAATGGAGAAATTAATCAAGCGCCGGCTGCGCACCACCTTTGGTGCTGAGGCCTTTTCCTCCTATCTGATCATGGAACGAGCACATCATTCTTTAGGCCCCAGACCTCCCCCAGGAAGCAATCCGCGCCCGATAGTTGCTCGTCTTCTTAACTATCATGACCGCGACGCCGCACTGAAACTACCTAGGGCCAAGAAAACTTTACACTTCGAAGGCAACAAATTCACTACCTACCCAGACTTTACTGCTGCAGTCCAGGAGGCGAGATGCACGTTTTTACCAGCTAAGCAAAAACTCCGCAAGGCACAAATCGAATACGCTTTATTGTATCCAGCCCATATGCGAGTCACACACCAGGTCAAGCAACATTTCTTCACCAACGGGCAGCAGGTTGACGACTTCCATAGGGCTGTTAGAAAAGACACACCGCAATGAGACTCCCAGGAGCGCCTCACGAGATCTCCATCGCTCGGCTCAGATTGAAACTCAGGGTTCTACATCTCTTTTTTTGACGGTGCGCATTGCGAATACCCATGGTCTTCCTTTCATGCTGTATACCCTGTATTTGGTGGGATCCGAGCGGCTGACAGTGTGCATTGTTTTTCTATTTTTCTGCCGGGTCCCTCGGCCTTACAGATGAATGAACTTGATGGACCGCTACTCAAAGACAGATAAGTGATTAGGAACTTAAACACGCACATTGATTTAGGTGGTCGGCACGTTGTTTCTTGTTCTTCTTCTATAATAATCTAGACTATGCCAAGCATACCCCCCTTCCTCTTTTTCCCCTTGTCATTGGGGAACTGGCTTAACGGCTATGGGAGAAGGGAGGATCTCGTTGCCCACCAGTGTTCCCCCCCACGGGCGTTCCCCTAACCTTTTTGGTGTAACTGTTTACAATTGGGGTGCTGTTGTGGGAGGGGGCGGGTTGGGACTCATTCACATTTGTTTTCATTATTGCTTTTTTTCAACAGGTAGACTTGAGACTGCACATTAAGTGGTACACCTACACACTGCTTTTCAGAGCACATCGCGACATTATAATATTACTCAGCTATGCACACATGCACTGAGGCATTACAGATAAACCTCCTCACATGGAACGTCAGTGGACTAAGAGACCCCCGGAAATGCAGACAAATACTCACGTACCTTGATAGGCATCATGTTCACGTCGCAATGATGCAGGAGACTGATCTTGATCCAACCCGCACTCCCACTTTTGCCAGTAAGTGGGCCGCAGACCGCCTATTCTCTCCATACTCCACTTACTCCAGAGGTACAGTGATCCTTATAAAAAAGAATACTCCTTTCATACTGGGTGGCACACACCAAGACTTTCTGGGGAAGAGCTGCATGCTCTGGGGCACACTAGGAACATAATCTGTCACACTGGTTTGTTGTTACGGGCCGAACATCAAAGACCCAGACTACTTCACAGCACTTTGGGGGCGTATACTCCTAGTAGGCTCCACTCATATCATCTGGAGTGGAGATTTCAACGCAGCACTCCATCTTGTCCTAGACAGGTCAAATCCTCTCCCCTCGCACTACACTAAGACACAATGAGCACTAGCGGACATGTTCTCTGCTCACAGGCTCACAGACACGTGGTGGCACTTGCATCCAGACAGTAGGGAAGGCACTCATTACACAGCAGCACATTCATCCTGGGCTTGCTTGGAATACTGGGTGGTCTCCCGGGGGATCGTCCCATGGATTACCAAAGCTGAGCACCTAGCCTGGACGTACTCTGATCACGCCCCAGTTTTCATGACGGTTGCCCCGCTAAACTGGATCGCTACCCCAATGTTTTGGAGATTAATACCAGAGGCCCTGCTAGATGCCGTCTTCCTGACTGAGCTGGGAACAGAAATCATTGAATTTTTCCAGCGAAACATAGATTCTGTCACACAGGTGGGCATGGTCTGGGAAGCCTTTAAAGTTACGATCAGGGGGTCTTGTATTGCTAAATGTTTCGGAATCCTGAGAGACCTCACGCTTGAGGGGGAACTTAAACAATTGGAGAAGGATCTATGGAGGTATTCCTCTGGGAATCAACTAGCAACATTCAGAGATAAGTTCTCAGACTACAAACACACAGCTGCCAGAAGGCTCTTTTCGTTGAAAGTATTTCATGGCGGGCAAATATGGGGAGGGCCTAGGAAGAGCACTAGCGCAGGAAATTCGATTGCCTAAGTTCTCTAACTATGTCCTAGAGATTCGAGACAATAACGGCACGCATCAAGGGACAGCCTAGATATCCTAAAAAAAATGTACTGAATTTTATGCTGATTTATATAGCACCCGTAGAACCGCGCCTCCAGACCTTTCAACATATCTACAAGATATAACTCTTGGTTGGCTGGGAGATGCGCGGAGAGCGTTTCTCGCTGCATCTCTTGAAAACGATGTGATACGTGAGGCAATTATTCAAATGAAGTCCCGGAGGGTCCCAGGCTCAGGTGGCCTCCCCATCAATTTTTATAAAACATACCTTGATCAACTGCTCCCCATTCTCAAACAGGTCTTTGGTGAGGCACAGGATCCGGGGTCTCTTCCTCCTTCTCTGAGAGAAGCCATTATTTCTTCGCTCCTAAAACCCTGCAAGTCTGCGGATAGCTGCGACTCTTACCACCCCCTCTCCCTGATGAAGAAGGATAGAAAATTCCTCACCAAAATACTAGCTAACATGCTCAGCTTGCTCATGGAGAAACTAGTCCTCCTGGACCAGGCTGGGTTTAATCCCTGGCCGGGCAACATCACATAACTTGCGCACACTCTTCTCGATTTTATAGTCAGTTGATCCTCAGTTGGCCTTGGTGGCAGTCTTTTTGGATGCCATGAAAGTCTTTGACTTAGTTGAATGTGACTATTTATTTGTTATCCTTCAAAACATGGAAATGCCTAAAGGGTTCTTGGCATGGATCCGTCTTTTATACAGTGGCCCGGAGGCTAGGGTTTTAATCAATGGGCACTCTTCTCCCCCCTTTCTCATCACTCAGGGCTCTCGGGAGGGCTGCCCGCTTTCTCCCCTACTCTTTGCTCTGGCTATCGAGCCCCTTGTGGCCAGAGTTATACAATATCATCATGATAAGGCGTTCCGTTGCTTCCTCCGGCCAATACTCATTTCCCTCTATGCTGCCGGCATCACTCTATATGTCCGGAAACCACACCTCAATCTTAATCCACTACTTTGGGAATTTGTTCGCTTTGGAGGGCTCTCTGGTATTCACATCAACTGGGCGAAGTCCCAGATCTTCCCCCTCACCTCGTCCGTGACGGCGTTTACATCGGACTTCCCACTTGAGTGGTGCGCTGATTAGGTGAAATACTTGGGAGTGTACGTCACCACTGATCGGGAACAGCTGATGTGGCTCAACTATGGTCGAACACTGGAAGATATAAAAAAAACGTCACAAGATGGATTGCTCTCCCTCGCTCTCTCTCGCAGGGCGCACTTCCCCCATAAAAATGGTCGTCCTTCCCAAGCTACTCTACCTCTTTTTAAATATTCCGTACTACCCAGGCAGGCATTTCTTCTCTGCACACCGCTCGGACCTGATTCGGCTGACCTGGGGAGGCAAGCATCCTCGATTACAATGGGACACAATCACTAAGCCCTATTCCCAGCGCGCAAACTCACTACACGCATTTTTGTTTCCACCCCCCCAAACACATGCCACAGGTGGCAGCTGAACACTGGTTATCTGACCCCATACCGCTTGAGGGCACCATATTGACCGCCACTATGCCACGAGCGGTGGACTCATCACCGATTGTTTGCACAGTGAAGGCATGGCAAGGCATCGCCAGACGTTCCCAGGCCCCCATGTTGTACTCACCACTTCTCCCTCTGGTTTATCACCCGAAGATGCCGGTCCTACAGGAAGGTGTCTTCAAAAAAACTAAAGCTAAATACGGGATTACATGCTGGGGGGATCTCTATCTCAATGGTAAGTTTTGCACATTACAACAATTATTTTCCAAACACCCGACCTCTCCCATGGACATTTTTCTCTATGTTCGTGTGAGACAGGGTATCAAAGAGCACACGCCTACATACCCGCTGAAGCTCCCGTAGGTCGCCCCACTGCACATGATACTGTACAGCAATACTGCGTCACACTTAGTCTCCACAATATATCATAGCCTATACACTGACTTGGGCCCAGCACATTGTGCTGCCAGAGATAAAAGGGCTGTCGAGGTGGGACATGACATCACAGATAGGCAATGGACTTACTGTTGCAGCCAGACAGAACAAAGCTCATCCAGTAGCCGACTCCGCATCATCTATTATAAATTCTTACATCGCACTTACTATACCCCAGACAAAATGCACAGATACAAATTGCGCGACAGTGACAATTGTGATCGATGCAGTATTGCGGGGACAGATTTCCTGCATCTTGCCTGGGATTGTGGTGCTGTACAAGCCTACTGGCGTCAAGTCCTCACAGCACTAGAGCAGATGACTTGACTGCAGCTCCCGTTTTTCCCTCTGCTTGCCTTGTTGGGCTACACAGAAAATTTGGCTGTGGTACATCTGAAATTTGTGTCCTTTAGCCTTCTCTTGGCTAAAAGAAGAATAGCATTTAGGTGGGGTCGGGCAGGGCACCCAAATTCAAGGACTGGATCAGCGACATGGTATTCTGGCAGGAACAAACATTCACGTTTGCAGATCTCCTCCCCCTTGCCTCACGGTCTCATGACATCTGGGGGCCCTTAATGGCATACTTGCTCAAACACCCGATTGATACCACCAGCACTACTTAGACCTCCAGTGCTGGAGCATGTTGACAGATCCCTGTCCATCCGTACGTGTTGTCTGCACATTACAAGCAATGATTGTAGATTCCACCTATACGGATATGTCCCCCGTTGGTAGTAGTGACCTTTCATATATGAACCTTGGTACAATGATCACTGCTTTGACTGTTACTATACACAAAGCTCTGTGACTTTCCGTTATTGTGATAATCTTGATTCTCTCTTTTTTTCTGGCAATCATGTCTCTACCTGTGTATTGTACATGTTGTATTGGTATATATGTTTACAGAAATCGAAATAAAGATAAAGGAGGTGAGGTGGAGCTAGGAGTGGAAGGGTGAGGTATCTTCATTTAGGTAATCCGTGGAGAATCTTAAAATCAGCATAGCACCAGATTTTTGGGAGAGATGTTTTGTATATTTCCCCTGCAACTCCTCTCCTTTACCTCTGCAGCGCTGATTCATGAGGTTTAACTCACAGGTAAGGGAGCGGGACCAAAGCATAATCAACACAAATTACAGATGTGTAAGTCTAAAAAATGTGTTTTCTACCTCAGGTTTCTAATCAATGTTTCATGGCTCCAAGGTACATCATACACAACTCAAGGATCACCGATTGCTTATGATGTCACTTGAAACTCCTTGGTTAAAATAATCTCCACTATTGCCACTTAGCCAACTACAATTCCATAAGTTCTCCTGAATAATGCAGTCTCTCAATTGCTTTCAATTATTCAGCACAGTACCTTGCATTATTGTTCTTGTTACCGCTCTCAACATATTGCAGTCTAGCCCCTTCCTTCAGGTTCTCTATTACCTCTTATTGTCTTCCCATTAACTGGTTGAATGTGAAGGACAAGATGAACAGAACATGAACATCTTGGGCCCGATTTACAGTAGTAATCTGAGATAAAAGTCTAACTTTACGACTTTGGGTATTCACAAAGTGCATTTACGAGTAGTAAAGGCAGACTTTTGGTCTAAGTTTAGTAGAAAAGTCTAACTTTACTACTCGAAAGTCGTAAAGTTAGACTTTCATCTCAGATTACTTCTGTGAATCGGGTCCCTTGTGTGCCACATTTAGCAGGAAAATCCATCTGGTTCTTATGTGGGAGCTGAACCCCAATAATCAGCTGAACCCCAATATCTGATCAACCCAATATTTGCCCCAAAATGTTTTGCTCTAATGTCTACATTTGATCTAGAGGTTAGAGACTATACTCCTCAACAGGAGAACATAGTTTAGCAGAATAACATATTGGAAGTGTTAGAAATTGGGGTCTCTAGATGGCAGAGGTATGTACTATGTCCAAGTAGGGACCCTTCCTTGTAGTAAGGGTAAGGGGATTATATGTCTAAAATAACCCCTGCTCATCCCATTGTTAGCTTGGTACGAGCAGTCAGGCTTATCTCAGAGGCAATGTGTAAAGCATTTGCACATAACACACAGTAATACAGTGAAAACACTAAAAAAGGACACCCTACCAGTTTTAGAAAAATAGCCAATATTTATCTGTGTAAAACAAGGCCAAACCAATAAAAATCCAATATACAGTAATCAAGAGACGACTAGTGCAAAAACAGACTTTAAAAACAGTATCACTGCATCTTGAACAAACAAATCCAACAGCTCAGGTTGTCTGCTGCATCACGGGTCAGCTGCAGTGTCGGGAAGACCCGCAAACAGTAGAAATGTAGGGCACTTTGGACCATGCGATGAGTTCCGAAGAGGTGGCGTCATCAGGCGTTGGTCCCGGAGGTCGGTGCAGGAGTCGTTAGGCCCCTGAAGTCAAACGTGTCGCAGATCCAACTCTGTGAGGCTAAAGTCAGGAGCGTCAGCATCAGCAGGCATCGGGGCTGTGATGTGAAGTTGAACATTGCGGCATGCCTGGCTCTTGGAATCTTTGCTGTTCCTGAGTCTTCTTGAACAGGGGGCAAGCGCTACCTCAAGCTCCTGGAGAAACTCAGGAAAACAAGATGCAGAAAGTCCAGTCCAGCCGTTTCACTGCCCAAGACAGAAGCAGCCACTGCAGGCCAACACAGCAAAGCACACAGCAAAGTGGTAGTTCCTCCTCACAACTTCTCCAGCTCTTCTTCTTGGCAGGTTCCTTAGTCCAAATGAGTTATAAAGTTCTGGGGTGAGGGCCCCAATATTTATACTTCTTTTCCCCTTTAAGTTTTAGGCAGAAAGTCTCTGAGTTCAGTACAAAACAGTTCTGTTCTCCTTGGTCTATCTTCACTACAGGAGGTGAAGACAGCATTGTGCAGAGCAGACACAGCCTATTCAGGTGCTAGTGAAAACTCCTCCCACCACTCTTGTGACTGTCTAGAGTGAATGCACATCCCAGCTCCTTTCACTCCAAACACAGACGGTGAATACACAAACAGGCCTAGGAACACAGGATGGGTAAACAACAAAAATGCCCACAATCTGAAAGTGGCATTTTCAAACACACAATTTAAAAACCACCTTTACTAAAATATGTGTTATTTATTCTGAGCTCAGGGAGCCTAATCTCCATTTCTCTACCTTGTCCCAATTGAATGTTGTTACACTTGCAAGACGTTACATGGCAGCTCCCATGTTAACCTATAGGAAAGACAGCCTTTCAATAGTGAAAAATGAAATGCAAAGTGTTTCACTATCAGGACCTTGAAAACAGACGACTGCATGTCCAACCTTTCACATACTCTGCACCCTGCTCTTGGGGCTACCTTGGGCCTACCCTTAGGTGTGACGTACAAGTGGGTGCACTGGCCAGGTCGACAGAGAAAGCAGTTGTAGAATCACTGTCAATCCGGTTTGTTGATGGAGGGAAAAAGAGAAAGTCGACGTTTCGACCCTTTATAGGACCAACAAAGTGAATGTCTTGGAAGTGGATGCTTCGACACTGCCCTGGAGCCTTGATTACGTTTGAACCCTTGTCCTCCTTTCCTAATGATCAGACGCCATTAGCCATTCATCTTCTAAGGTGCTTAACCCAACCCTTATTGGAGCCACGGTGGCCCATACTCTCATTTTCCAGCTCAAAATCCTCCTGCTGATGCTGGTGCGCCAATAAACCCCCCTTCATCCCTTGGTCCTGATGAAGACCCCGCTTCCAAGACATTTACTTTGTTGGTCCTCACAGGAGTCGAAACGTCGACTTTCTCTTTTTCCCTCCATCAACAAACCGGATTGACAGTGATTCTACAACTGCTTTCTCTGTTTATGTTGTTACATTTGTTGTTTATGCCACTAAACTGGCAGGATAGGTTCCTAAATGTATTGTGGATGTATCTATATGCACTACCTTCCCCTTGCACATCACTTGCACTGATCCCAACTCTTGCACTTGTCACCCTATCTGCACCTGTTATAACTAAAATGATGATGTTGATATATATTATGTCTGTTGAACTTTTGATCTTTTGACCAATACTTGTGTAACTGATTAAATCACAGTCATCCATCGCATCTATTAGGTGTTGTCCTAATTTTATATGCATTGCCGACATATGTGTTTTCTTACACTTTGCAAATCAATTCCACTGTGACCTTTCTTTGTGTACCACAAATTGTTGCTTAAGTAGCTGGCAAGCCACAAAAAAAGAAAGTGTTCTTGCAGCTATTTTGGACCTGGAGAACTGGGTTAAAGTTTCAGAGTGCTCTCCACGTGGCAACCTTCCACACCCCCAAAAAATCCAGACACATGTTGCGATCCAAAATGTAACGTGTGGTTTGTGCAGCACAGGTAGATGCAATAGGTCTTGCATTTGTGAGACTTAGAGCTATTGGCATTGCAAATGTGAATGTTTTTTACCTAAGTGTTTTGTTTTGGAGTTGAGTGGATATATGTGGTGTGAAGTGGATATTTACAACTTGCATTTATATTGTTAGTTGTGGAAGTGTGTGGTAGGGCTGTGTGGTGTGGGGTAGATTTGTGTAGTGGAATAATGGTGCATGTTGGATAGATAGGGGTGAGAGCTTCTCAGAATAAATATCCCATATTAGGATTTGTAGACACCAATTTATAGTGATGTTAAGATATGCTGACGTTAAGATACCCTAACATTAAGTAAGGCATGCCAATATCAAGATAGGCTGAGTCAAAATATGCCGATGTCAACATACGCCGTTATTAAGATATGTTGATTTTATTACACAGCAACATTAGAATGTGGTAATGTTAAAGCCTGAAAAGGTTGTACTGCTGGCTCATGAATGCTCTACACACAACTAGATGCCTGTTTGTGTGTGCCTGCTTGTGTGTGTGTGTGTTTAGTTACACTGTTGATATGTTATTTAAATGTATACTATCTTGCAAATATAGTGTGTGCATGTTACCTTTTTTAATACTCATTAGGTATGTATCTGTATTTGCATATTATACACGACGGACAGATGTAGATGGTTGTTGTAAGGATAGTGCGTGGGTGGCCCAATGCAGCATGTTGGGTGTTTAAAGGACAGTGGGGGGTAGATGGGAAGAGGGACACAGGTTTTTGTTGGAAGGGTAATGAGTGGGTGGACGGATAGGCAGAGGTGTGTTCTGAAAGGATAGAGGGAGGGTGGGTGGATGGATGGATGGATGAGTGGGTGAATGGTTGGATAACAAAGGCTGCAAATTGCAATATAAAGCAGCTGTGTGTGAGTGTGTCTCAATATCGACATCATTGGCAAAGTGAGATACATTTTGACAATGTTTTGTTGCTAGGTCTGACACCGCCCTGAAAACGTAAGATTGCCCCACATACCATAAGTGAATGTATTGATTTGACAATTTATTTGCTGCTTCTTTGAGCAGGCGATGCTGGTCTTGTGCCTTTCCCATACGTTTTGCTGCCTACCATCTATTTTCCTTTTTAGTTCAAATAGTACTGGTGCATTTACACACAAGTTGCTTGTCAGTGTTTTTTAAATGGCAAGACTCTATCTGGGCTTTGAAGCTGTGGAAAGTGGTTATTGTTACCACCAGACACTGGACTTTAATGCACGTTTTTAGATGGCTGGGATAATAAGGGGTTTGTGATATGGGGGCGATTACCGGATATAGGTGGTGGGGGCACAGTTGTCACAGCACCAGAGAGATTTCTTGAGAGCCTAACATATATGACAACTTGGCAGGGCTGGGGAAACCAGTTGCTTTTGTGTGTTTGTTATTGTGCATAAGGCAAATCTAGAAAAGAAAAGTTACATACAAAGCTTATCCCATAAAACTGCAAATATAAATGTGAGGATTGGATGGAAGTGAGCAGAGGTTTGGTGTGGACAGCAGGGGGCAGTGGAGATGCTTAGAATGGAGGTAGAAAGAGACCGGGAAAAGGAAGCTGCACAGGGGAGAGTAAAAAAAGATAAGACACCTGAGATATTGGTGGAATAAGTATTTTAATTAAAAAAAAAAAATCATATTATTGTCAGAACTGCTGGCCTTGGAACTGGTGAACTAGGTAAAAGTTCTGGCATCAGTTCAACATCCTGTGATTCTTGGAAAATTACAATCTCTCCATGCCTTAAAAAAACAGAATGTGTCCCTACATAATGTAGCTGGTTGGTGCGCGTGTAAAGTGCCCCAGTACCTTGAGGCTTTGTTTGCGCTATGTAAAACTGCAAAAAAGCAAGGGGCATATCAGCAAGGCAAGGCGATAGAATTATCGCAGCTTTTGCAGCTGTTTTCGACCGAAAAGCGGCGATAATTGTATCGCCTAATTAGCAAGCTCACGCTAACGCGTGAAAACTTGCGTTAGCGTAGGAATTCCTAACGTCCAGCTTTTCCTCGCTAATGAGATGCAAAGTGGGCGTTCCTGACCTGACATGACAGGAGAAATGTCGCTAAGCGACATTTCTCCTATCATCAAGCCCCACGCTATGAAGCATAGCGGCAAGAAAAGTAGCGATAACCCCTGTTTTTGCTACTTTCCTTACGCCTGCTTCAGGACTGACTTAGCCATGATATCCTATGGAAGGTGGATATCATGGCTAAGTTTGTGGGGCCCTATCAACAAGCTAACGCCATATTGCGTGAGATTATCGCTGGGTTTCCAGCGATAATCTCACGTTAGGCAGTTGGCGTGAGGATTTTTATCGCTTTTGAGATAAGCGTTGCTAATAGCACGCTATCTCAGCGATAAAAATCCACGCTAGCCGGCGATAATTATCCTAGTACTAAGTGCGCTTAGCGATAATTATCGCCGGTTGTTGCTGATATGCACCCAAATCTTTCCGATAAACTCATCAAATTGAATTAATACTTGTTGGACCAGGAAGGGGAAGGTTCTTTTCAGGGAGACTTGTTGCACGGACAGGCAGAGAGAGAGGCATGGCATGGGAGAGGAAAGGTTTATATTAGACAGAGGGTGTGAATAGGTGAAAAGATGCGTGGGTGGACACTTGGATAGAAGGTTCAGGTGGAAGGATGGATTTACTTACTTATGTCCATCTGCCAATGGGCAGATGGACATAAGAATAGATAGGTGCGCATGGATGAATGATGGATTGAGTGATAAATGGGTGAATAAGACTCGGTGAGTGAATACATTTTTATGGAATAACTCTTTTTATTCATTTTATTTATTATACGTTTACACATCAGCATGATATCATGTTTGTATCACAATCGGTAGCCGGCAGTGAGTTTAACCATCTTATGAAAGTCACACAGCTGAATGCTTACAACCCGGAGGCTGGCAGGAAAACAGTGGGCAACAATGGGCTACATATTGAAATATTTGCAATGATATCTCAGTACCTTTGAGACAAATCCTGTGAATCGTGAGGGGAGAGGAAATATCAGTAAACTGGGCTTGATAACGTAAGCAGAAACCCAAAAAGAAAAAGATACAACTCTAACTAGAAGAGAGCACTCCCTCCCATCTCCTCCACACCCTGTAGTGTTTCTTTATCATGTCTCATGCAGTGACTCCATTTCATTCTTTATCATCTCTTTTGGCGATCAGTGTGTTGGGTGGTATCAGTAAGGCGCAGAACTTGCAAGAGCTTGGGGCAAGTTATTTCTCTAAATTCTTTGCTGAGGATATTAATAAATGGAGCCCACATTTTGGGGTATGAGTCCGCTTTGTCTTCCGCCAGCATAGATAGGCGCTCCATTCCCAAAACCAACCACAGCTGCCTCAGCCATGCAATACCGTCTGGGACCCTCTCTGTGCCCCAGTGTGCCAACAGCTCTAGTCGAGCGGCATTCAGGGCTAAGGCTATCTGCCTCCCTTTCAGGAAGCGCAGGGGAAAGGTCAGAGAATTGGGAAGACCCGCAAGATATAGGCAGGGAAACGTGGGATATTTGTTTTGAAGGCAACATTTATATGTTGGAGTATCATGTCCCAGTATCTCACCAATTTGGGGCAATGCCAAAGTAAGTGCACTAGTGAACCTGTATGTCCACATCCTCGCCAGCGGTCGGCCGAGCGGTCTTTGTTCCAGTGGCTTAGTCAGGCCAGTGTTAGATACCAGTATGTAGCTACTCGGAACTGAGTTTCGGATTTTCAAAATGGTACCAACTTGAACTCCTTGATATTACATCACACCCAGAGGTCACAGGTGGCGCACGTGACACACCTCACCCCGGGCGCGGAAATTTAAGCAGAGAAACCTCTTCCGCATCCACAAGCCGGGATGAGATGATGTGAGATGGCCGTGGAGCGGTGGTAAGAGGGGGAGCACTGATGAGTGCGCGATGTGCGGGTAAAGACGTGGGGTGGTTGACACACCACTTTCTGATGAGTGCAAGAGACCTGGGCAGGTACAAGTGTGAATGGTCAGGATGATCGAGTATAGAGTACATGTTTGCGCATCTATCGGTTACTGGGTTGAAATTTGACCCTTCTGATCAACAGTTGTAACAGGTGGCAAACTCGTATTTCGGGTTGTTGGGGAATCATGTAATGTGCATTGTTCCTACACTCTTAGATATATGTGTAATGGATATGTTTGTTTCCACGGATAAACAATGTTTAAGCAACAGTGGTGCTGTTTTCAAAAGGGTTATAGTGTAAGTGGTACACACCCTTTAACACTGTGGGAGCTGGTACGTGGGCCCGTGGCTCTCATTTGGTAAATATAAACTGTGGCGTTTTCGAAACACGGTGTCTGGGGCTAAGCCTCAATCTGTGTTCTGATAAGTCAGTATCTGCTTTGAAGGAAGTGGCAAATGGTGGTTTTTAACTAAAGATATTTTTGTGTGTTTGTTTGTTTGTCAGTCACTCGATACATACAGTCAGATGTCCAGTGAGGTGATTCCTGACCTCGAAGCCCTGACGAATTTGCCATAAAGACATACAGGCAATGGAACATGTTGGCCTACTTAGAATTGGTATATAACATGCTGTGTTTTAATACTGCAAACAACAACAGTTGATGGACAGAATGCAGAACAATGTCATACATTCACCCCAGTACAGAGATCTGGACCTAAATCTATCGGTCTTTTGCTCTCCATGCCATTCCAGTTTGAACCCAGAACTTTCCAGCCCGAACTGCCAAGCCAGTTCCTCCCTGGACTGGAAACAAGCATCCTAGAACCGGTTTCAGGGTTTCACCCCTCTTCAGCCAGGATAGCTTGATTCCAGTGGCATGGAGAGCACAGGACTCACGTCTGAGCATAACCGTCCCACTCGGGGTGACAAATGCAAAAACAACAGTTGATGGACAGAATGCAGAACAATGTCATAAATTCACCCCAGTGCAGAGATCTGGGCCTAAATCCATCGTTTTTTTGCTCACCATGCCATTCCAGTTTGAACCCAGCCAAATGCAAATCAGTCTTGACCCTGTGCCTCATGGGAACAGTTCAGCCCGAACTGCCAAGCCAGGTCCTCCCTGGACTGGAAACAAGCATCCTAGGACCAGTTCAGGGTTTCACCCCTCTTCAGCCAGGATAGCTTGATTCCAGTGGCATGGAGAGCACCGGACTCACGTCTGAGCATAACCTTCCCACTCGGGGTGACAAATGCAAAAACAACAGCTGATGGACAGAATGCAGAACAATGTCATAAATTCACCCCAGTGCAGAGATCTGGGCCTAAATCCATCGTTTTTTTACTCACCATGCCATTCCAGTTTGAACCCAGCCATATGCAAATCAGTCTTGACCCTGTGCCTCATTGGAACAGTCCAGCCCGAACTGCCAAGCCAGGTCCTCCCTGGACTGGAAACAAGCATCCTAGGACCGGTTTCAGGGTTTCACCCCTCTTCAGTCAGGATAGCTTGATTCCAGTGTTTTAATACTGAGCAAGCTCACTATTTTGGATTAAAAAGGGTCAAACTATGTATGTGAGTCTTGGCTCAATTTTAATACTTGTTTGAGACATTTTGGGGCAGATTTATGACGACTGGCGCATCCCTGCATATCAGCAGGGATGCGCCAGTTATTATGCGCCACAGCTGCGCCACCATGGATGCGCCGCATTTATAATGCGGCGCACCATGGGGCAAAAACGGCACAGATGCGTGACGCATCTGTGCCGAAAAGTGGCGCATTGCTGGAGTTGCGTCGCAAGCGCGACGCAGCTCCAGCAATGATCTGGGGGGCCCCTATCTGAACAATGCTGCGTCAATCCTTACGCCTGCTTCAAGCAGGCGCAGGGTTTTGACGCAGCATGGGCCTAAAAGTGACTGAGTGAAATCTTGTAGATTTCACTCAGCCACTTTTAGGAGGCGTTCCTGCGCCGGAACGCCCCCACCTGCCCTGGAACGCCTACATGTGGCGCAGGGCTTTACAACGTGACGCATCTGGGAGATGCGTCACGTTTGTAAATACCCCGCACCATGGCGCAGGATTTGCGCCGCTGCTGCATCACAAAAGTGACGCAACGGTGGCGTAAATGAGGCGCAAGTGCAACATAAATCTGCCCCTTAGTCTCTTGCATTCCATGGGGTCTTTTCTTTTTCTTATTAGTGATCTATTTTTCACTAATTACACCTCTTCACACTTTCTTTACTGAACACTATTTATTCTCTCACTCTATATGAGAAAGTTACTAATGCTGATAAATGCGTGGGCAAGCTGGTGAGAACCTGCCAGAAGCTCCTCTGGTGGTGTACACGTGAGGCACTTTCTCTTTTCTACACACATTTTTTGGTGGTATACATACTTTAATGTTAATGGTATGTGTTGTTGAGAGTGTTCTGGCATACATTCTTATGAAGTTATTTAAATTATGGGTGTTGAGAACTGGATTAGACTGTATGATTGATGAAACATTTGTTGGGTTGAGGTGGATACCCCCCTACACTGGTCCTACTTAAAACTATTGAATAGTGCCCTGATTGCCAGATTCTTGTTGTTTGAATAGTTGATGGGTGGAGGGGGATCTGGCTAAAAATTATCCCTATATAGTTTCTTGTTGTAAAGACAAGCAATATGGCTACCCTGTTCTTTTTAGAGGAATCAAAGGTCCAGTATTGTCTGGGGAACCTGGGATAGTGCATGTGATGTGTGTTCCTGGCCAGCAAGTGAGTTTCTTGTAATAAGCAAATGTTCCACCGGGAGTCCTCTAGATATGATAGGCTCGCTTTGCGATTTACCAGGCTATTGAGGCCCGTACATTGAGGCTCACTGGATGGATGTTATGCATCCTAGTATTTTAAAATGCCCCATGCAACTTGGTTGCTATGCCCTTGCCGCAGCTGCAGAGCCGCAATAGTATGCTCTTTTATATGGTTGTCATTATGCTTGCCGCCCATGTAGGGTCTTGGTTGGTGCGGAGGAGTAGAAGAGAAGAAAGATAGAAAGACCACCATAGCTAACGGAAAGGATACTCTGGAAAAAAGGAAAAACAGCAACAGGAGACCTAAGTCTGTCAAATACGACGACTCAGGATGAGGCGTGTCCATCCAAGAGAGGACTGTTCCGGAGGAGCACCTCCTAAGAGACCCACTGTAGGTCCATTGGTTGTGTGAAGGACTGGTCATCACGGAGGTCATCTGTCTGTCTGCCCCTCCGCCGCCTCGCGTAGGGCCTCACCGGACCCATCCTACTCCCTGGGAGCAGAATCATCGTTAGTTCAGGTTGCCATCGAGAGGGTGGATTCCACAGATAGGACCTGCAGCACTGCCTGTCTCTCTCTATTAATTGTGTCTAAGTCAGGTCTAGGCCCGCGGCGGTTGCTTGTCACCTTCTGCCAGATGGGTTGTTGGCATTTAGGGGAGATGGGTTGATCCTTGGAGTCATCCTGTGCGGCAATGTGTAGGAGAGCACAAGCCTCTTTGAGGAATCTAATCTGGTACGGGACTCCTTCATATCTGAAGATGATGCAGAAAGAGTGACCCCAGGCATAAGGTATCTTGGCTTTCCGCAGATGCTCTGTGATGGGGCGAAAATCCCTGCGTTTCTGGAGAGTGATCCTGGAGAGATCTTGGAAAAAATGTCAGGGAGTGGCCCTTGAAGTGAACTGGGTGAGAGTCCCTGGCTTTCCTGAGGATGTCTTCTTTAATCTGGATGTTGTGGACACAAACCAGAATATCAGCCGGGGGTCCTTTACCTGGTCTTTCAGAACCCATCCTATTCACCCTGTCCAGTTGTGTTGGGGAGGTCTCTGGGAGGCCTGAGACATGTCGGAGGAGGTCTATGACGTACTCGCAGAGATTGGGGCCTTCTGCTTTGGTTGGCACACCTCTTATCCTTATGTTGTTCCTCCTAGATCTGTTCTCCAGGTCCTCATTGTGTGCCTGGAGGTCCAGTTGTTGATCTTTGAGCCTTAAGACCTCTTGCTGGAGACAAGCTACATCCTCCACCTGGCTCGACTCTCTGTCCTGAAGCTCAGCCACTCTCTCCCCCACCTTGTCCATATCCCAACGTACCTCCCGGAGGTCAGAGGCAATTTCTGTTTTCATCGCTTGCAGGTCTGTGCGCAAGGAGAACAGTGATTCCATGTATGCTTTGGTGAATGGGCCTTCCCCATCATCTAAGTCCAGTCGGGTCTCCAATACTTGGGTTGCAGGTTTCTCATCTGTCCCTGCGCTGCCTGCTTTTCCGAACATTTCTTTTAGGGATCGCTCCTTTTTTGTCCTGTTCCCTGCCATGATGTTCAGGTTTGAGTCAGTGGTTTCTGCTGGGCGCGCTATTTGGTGTGCTCCCTCAGTCCAGTCCAGTGGATGCTGTCTCCCCGCCCGCGTCCTATACTTGATAAGCCTCTAGGAGGGGGTGCTCTGGTACGTTTCAAAGGGATGTATGGCTGAGGGAGTAGTAGTGGAGTCTGCCAGGGCCCCTTGACCAGTCCGGGCGTGCGAGGGCCACCCACTTCGCCCCATGCACTGCCGTCCCTCTAAGCTCTGCCTCTGCTATTAAGTGTCTCCCACTAGGCGGGTCTCAACCAGTGTGGCGGTTTTTCCACCCATGCTTCGCTTGCAGAGTCCGGTCCGGAGCATAAGTGGTCCCTTGCATGGCGTACAGCCGTTCACTCCGTCTGAGGCCATCCAGCCGCTTGTCTTGACAGTCCCCTACAGCATCACAAAGGGGAGAGGGTCCCGAGCACAGTGGGGGATGCGACAGAAAATCCCTTCCATTTGCTTCTGCGTATATAAAGCAGGCAACCTCTTTGGGTGGTTTAATCGCTTTATGTACTTTCTATTAAAAAAGGCCTCCTTTAATGACAAAACTAATGTGATTATCTTAGCGAGTGTAAGAGGGGTATTGAGAGCTTAAGAAAGAAAAGCTGCCCGGTACCTTATAATGACCGGGGCTTCCCTACGCCTGGCAAAGAAGATCAGAGTGCACCCAGGACAGGAGAGCGCCGCCCCCTCTCTCTGTGTCCACATGCGCAATTGCACGTGCATGTTGACAGCCCAACGGCGTTAGCAGCGCACAGCGCTGCTCTCGCCATACGAGAGCTTTTTACATGTGCACTTGTACGAAGGGACAAAGATGATGTCAGGCTGTCCACATGCACGTGCATTTGCAGCTGTATGTGGACAGCCCAACGCCATATTTGTCCCTCCGGACGCATGCACAGTGAATTGATTACAAAAAGCCCTCGCATGGCAAGGGCAGCGCTGTGAGCTGCTAACGCCAGGCGAGACCTAAAAAATCATTGTTGCAGTCTACCATCCGGTCATCATCTCTAGAGCTTCAAACATCTGAAAATGTGTGTGTCTCTATTGATGCCCAACTTACAAGGGAAAAGAAGGATAATGTTGTGGCTTCCTTCTGTTTTTGTCAATTAAAAACGGTCCAGCAAACACATCTCCTTTACTTCTAAAGCTCAAGTTATAAATTAAGTCCCCTTCCAGATTAGACTACTGTATCACCTTATATTGGGAGGGGGTGGAAGAAAAAAAGGGCCTTAAGAATACATCTTTTGGAGGCAGATAGCCAATGAAGAGAACATAGATGATTAGAGATTCTAGACTGGTTATTAAGGCCAAGAGTCAAATATGCTGCTACGATTTGAATGTGTTGTAAAGGCTTAAGAGAGTAAGCAAGAAGATTGACAAACTGCATTACAGCAGTCTAAGCGCGACAGGAGGAGTGCCTGACCTATGGATTTTTAGAAGGCCACACAGGGAGTATAGGCAAGAGCTTTTTGTTAATGCTCACAGAAAAACAAGAAGGGAGTTTATTGATTTGATGATAGTAACTTGTTTATGTACTGCTTCACACTGCATGTAGGCTCCAAGTTCTGTAAACAGGTGTTTCTATTACAACAAGTATTGGCAAAGCAAATAGATCTTGCCTATGTGAGACTTATTGACTTCACCAATGTTTTTAAGCCACGTTGTGGAGCAGCACAGCTGCTGTGCAGCATGGCTAAAAGTTAGAAAAAAATGTTATGACGTGGCCAACACTGGCAGAGTCATGACCCCTCTTTTCCCCCCATGGCGGGTAGGATAGACAACAGCAGGGATGTTGGGACGAACAGGCGAGACAGACAATGGGACGGAGTGTGGGAGGGAATAAGCAAGAACAGGAAAAGAAAGAAAAAAGCGGCACGCCCAGTGCTGGCCACGTCATAGCACTTTTCCTTATGGCAGGTGGGAGCAACACAGACAACAGAAAGGTTGGGCGGAAGGCAAGAAGCAAAATGGACAAGTGTGGAGGTAGAAGGAAGTAGTAACATAAGGGAGGGTCAGAAGGGAAAGAAGCAGCATGGACGAGTGGGATAGGATGGAGAAGTAGTAAAACAAGCACAAGGGTAGACGGAAAAAAAATATATATATATATATATATTACCTCAATCACAGCATGCGCAGCAGAAGGACACTAATCAAGACGAAGCAATCAGTCCTTGATTCATGCACCACACCAAAGAAGGGGGAAGTGAAGCCAGAAACACGCTGGTCAATTAGGAGGGAGCAAAGTGACAATGGAGCAAACTAATGATAAGCAATGTGCGTGCGCCAAGCCTCTAGTGGTATACAATATCTCTTGCAAGAGACAGTGATTGCGTGCATGTCTTAGGCGAGACCTAAAAATTAATTAAACACAGTTTACAGACATTGGAAGGATGAAGTTTGAGCGTGCATTGTGGAGATTCGAACCTGCCCTTCTGAGAGGAGATCCTTCAATGGAATGAGCCATCCTGCCAGCTATGATCAGTTCAGTCTAATCTCCCTACTCAAAACCTCAGGTGCTAAGTCCACAACCCACCTTTTGGGTTGAAGAAAAAAAATTCCCCCTCCACTACTAACACAGAGTGTTTAGGAAGAAGTACTCAATCACATAACAAAAGCAAGAGAGAAAGATCTTAGGGGAGAAACCCCCTAGTCTAAAGCAAATAGGAATTTTAAACGGATTACTGGGAACGCATGCAACCAGGAGGCCAGGGCTGGTCTCCACTATATTATCAGCTCCTCTACATTTTCTCTTTGATTGGACGAGGCCTACTGTTTAAACGTAGCCACAGCTGGCATTAAAATAGTTATTGCGTGTAAAACCGGGCACATAAGAGGCTCCTGGCACAGTCAAAAGTAAACAAAGATAAGATTATCGTAGCGAACCTTCAAAACTAATGTTAGGCAGCAGCAAACACGTGTCGAAAAATGCCAGCAGGCCTCTACACCAAAATTTGGAATTTAAGAGAAGTGCAAAGGAAAGAACTAGAGTGCTAATATTTAATGTGGCAGGCAAAACACAATGTATGCAGCCCTGGACGCCATACTTCTGGGTTCAAAGTATTTCCAATGTAGCAGAGTACAGGATATAATCAAAACACACTTGGTTGTTTTAATATCCTTTGAAAGCTTGTGGCTCAAAAAAAGTGGGAAGGGCTATTGTGATAGCAATATGCGGCAGGAGGGGGCATCAGATGTGTCCGGGGAGACACAGAGTTGAACAAGAAGACTTTGGGGCATATCAGCAACAACCAGCAATAATTGTCGCTAAGCGCACTTAGCGCTAGGATAACTATCGCCGGCTATCGCGGAATTTTATCGCTGAGATAGGGTGCTATCAGCAACGCTCATCTCAAAAGCGATAAAATTCCTGGCGGAAGCTGCCAAATGTGTGATTATCGCTGGAAATCCAGCGATAATCGCACAAGGTTTGGCTATAGCTTGTTGATAGGGCAGGGCTTACTTAACCATGATATCCACCTTCCATTGGATATCATGGCTAAGTCAAACTAAAAGCAGGCGTAAGGAAAGTAGCAATAACCGTGGTTAGCGCTACTTTTCTTATCGCTATGCTTGATAGCGTGCCCATTGATAATTGGAGAAATGTCGGTTAGCGACATTTCTCCAGTTATTTTGGGAAGGAACGCCCACTTTGCATCTCATTAGAGATGCAAAGGTGGGCGTTACGGGAAAGGGCGCTGAGGCAAGGATTCACGCAATAGCGTGACCTTGCTGATAAAGCGATAAAATTATCGCCGCTTTTCGGATGAAAACGGCTGCAAAAGCGGCGATAATTTTATAGCACCGCCTTGTTAATATGCCCCTTAGTACCTCAATCACAGCGCTAGTAGCAGACGGACACCAATTAAGCTGAATCAAGCTGTGCTTGGTCCATGCTCCACTGAAAGAAACGGAAGTGACACTTGGCCTGCACTGGCCAATTAGGAGGTAGCAAAGAAGAGCGACACTGAAGCCAACAAATGGTATGCAAAGGGCAGGCTCCAAGCCCTTTACTGAAAACATTAGTCTTGCAAGCGAAAGCACCTGCGCTGTCACAGGCTCAACCTAAAAAATGTAATCGGCTGAATATAACCAGTGGAATTAAAGTTCTCCAATCAAAAGGATGGTAAAGAAACTGCTCTGGAAGGACCAAGCATACACAAAGAAAATAAAGATATCTAATAAGAAGCACCAAATTATATTTACAATAAAGCCACCCAAATGTGAACAATGGGGAGGGACACATCCCGTTGTTTATGCTGTGACAGTAGCTTGTCCATTACCCACCAAAGACATCTGGGATGCAATCCATAGTTACTTTATTCTGACAAGGGCCCTGTGGTGTCTCCTGGGGGGGCCGCTGGATCTCAGCTCACTCGAGGAGACCACCAAAGGCTGGCATGCATAAACATTCCAAGGCTAGAACATTCTGGCTTGGCTTAAAGATGAATCTTTCGACAACAAATTAAGGAATTGGTCAGGATGTACGTATTCGTTCCCAGCCCGTGTGCCTTATACAAAAGCCAAATATAATATAGCCTTCCAAACGCTTGGTAAAATGTTTTCTATACAAACGTAATAACAATACAACTCAAACGCGACGGCTGCTGTTTCTGTCCCAAAACATCCCACGTGGGTGTGGTTAGCAAATGAGTGTCTAAAGCAGTCCTGGCTTTCCTTTTGCAAATCTATACTATCTAGTCAGATAACACAAGAACACGGCCTCCAGAATTCCCTATGACATAAAGCCAAATGCCTGGTATGGTTGCATCCAGGAGAAAGGGTGGTCACTCTACTCATTGGTATTTCATGGCGTTAAGCAGCAGGGTGATGCTAATCTCACCTGGTTTCTAACACCACGTTGGGTGGTTGCCATGAATCTGGTGGGATACCTGCCATGGATCCACAAGGAGCACAAAACCACCGCCTGGAACTCTATGGTTGGCGCTAAAACTGCGGGAGAAACGCGTACAGGGCACACTAACAGCTCCTGTACATTCAGTGACGCCTCTCTTGCGTGCCAAGCCTCGGTTTGAAATAATTCACAGAGTCAAAACAATGTTTAAACTGTATGCACAAGTAAAATGCTTCCGGCAGTGTGTGGCTAAAAAAACAAGCATTGAAAGCATGCGCGATTGCTCTGAAAGCGAAAGTGATCACGATGACGCACGAGTTTTCAAAGTGCTGCTGAAGGCTAGCGGTAATCGCGTGCACGGTCACGTGAGGGCAAGCGCTAGGCCAGCCAGCAGCACTTTGAAAACTCACATACAAAATGTCTCTCCGAGCCAGCGCATGCGCTGCGCTCAGCGAGACCTAAAAATCACACAGTGGGTTTGGATGCACGGCTCTCCCTCCCCGACAAGCCCTAAAGTGGGAATGAGGAAGCGACATATGAGAAGGGCAGAGAGGGGGGGTTGTGGCAGCTCCCTTTCTAATGGAAACGAAGGGAGCCGAACGCATGACTGGGAGCAAAGGCTGTCTTCATACACACTTCTCAGGGGCAGCTGAGATACTCTCTTGGGTTCAGACCTTCCCTGGAGGTCTTCACTGTCATTGTGAATATGTTTACATACAGGTGTGTCTTGCTTGTGCTGTTTTCCAGGGCCACTGCTGTGAAGCAAGCCTTTATGTCCCCATATAAAGACATATATTAAACAATTATAACATACACCTTTCAACAATTTAAACGTTAACATTAAAAAAAGGAACAACGTTGGCTTAAAATTTGGATTAAGTAGCGCAGCACTAATAAGGGAAGACCCGGACAGGTTTGGGTTTCAGGGTGGAAACAGGAAGGAGAAAGAACGTTATTTAGAGACTTTTGAAATTTAGCACCAAGCAAGGATTACCATCCTGGCCGAATGTAGCGCTACAGAATAATAAGCAACGTAACGAAAGTATACTTTTTATGATCGCAAAAGCCTGCTACAAGGTAGGATAGTAGGCAGACACGTGAACTTCAGTAGTGGAAGTTTATGGTCGGCTGTGAAGCGGGTGAGGGGACCAGAAAGCCTGACAAAAATATCATACCATACCGGTAATTTACACAAGCCCAGGCTTTCCTTTGGAGCGCTGGTCCATCAATACATGGGGGGCTGTTATGTTGGGCCCTAGGCCCTCATGCTCGGCAGCAGTAACGGACACAGACTCATAGTTGGGGTAGTAGCGAACTGGCCTCGAGCACGTGCGCTCGGCCCTTTTATTACCCTCGTCACCTGACCCAGTGACGTAGTTGGTGGGTGGATGTAAAGAGTATTACACACATGCATGAACACTAGAACGTGTCCATGCTAGGACACTACATTCCTCCCAATTTTTAATGACAAAAACCCAGAGTCAAAGTTCAACCTAGGGGAGAAAGAAAGATATACACAGATGTAATACAGTGACCAAACTTCTGCAGAGTCGCTCACGCTTTAGCTGCTTGGAGTCACAGACGATGTTCTTCCTGTCGCGGACGATGTTCTTCCTGTCGCAGAGACCACCAGTTCACTGTGGCACCAGCCTGGGTGCTCGATGGATCCAGTCTGTTGACGACTCTGCCTTGAAGTTGTACTCACAGTCTTTTCTTCACTTTATTTCCACGGCGACAAACGCAGTTGAAGTTCTTCTGGTTCACCGCTAGATGTTGCCGTTCATCTTCCCGTCCTGTCCTCTTTTTCATCTGTGGCGTGTATTCTGTTTGGCAAAAGACGGGTTGTTCGCAAGACACCCCTCTCACCAGGATGCCCCTCTCGCAGGTGTTCCCCTGCCACGGGATATCCCTGAGGCCCTCTTCATCAGATCTGGCCTGGGTTGAGTGTCCTGTATCGTGTTACTCCCATGCCGATAAGTGCGGGTGCGGAGGAGACGACAGGTCTCACCTCAGATTTTGCAGTCAGACCTGGAGGGTAGCTGTTGGCTCCTGTCTTTGCGCGCGACGTCTTCATCCTCCTGGGACCTTTGCTGAAGGGCGGCTGATGACCATCTCTCGTCGCGGGGATGCTCTCTCTCACTGGCATCCCTGAGGCCTTTGCCCCTGAGTCACCACGGCTGGCATTGTCCTGTGTCCGCGTGACCCCAAAGGTGGATGTTCCGAACGGTCCGGCCTGCTCACCTCTGCAGATCCCAAGTGTGCTGAAAGCATCGTCAAGCAGATGGTCTTCTCTCCGGGCCACGGGTGTTCTCAGGACTTGCTCTCCATCTTCTGGCACTTGTCGCCTTCCTTATCTTCAGGGTGTGAGTAGTCTTGCCACACTCCTTTCTCTTTCCTCGATTATTTTCTCCATGAGGGTGTCGAGTCACTCTGACTTCTTCTCCTTCTTCTTGCAGTGGCAACCGTGCCACTCAGATCTTTCTTTCGCCTTTTTCCTTTTAGTGGCAGACGTGCCACTCTGATGTCATCTTCCTTCTTTTCTTGTAGTGGCAAACGTGCCACTCCAATATCTTCTTCCCTTCGCTTCACGACCTACTCTGGACCGTTTCTGTTCTCCTCTTGGTCTGGCCAGGTTTCTCCATGCAGCGCGCGCACTCTGCACGTGTTCCCCCTGGTCTTGTCCTCGTCCGAGAACCTTCTCTCCATCTTCCTCAGCATTCCGAGTTAGGGTCGTGACTTTCTCTTCATCTTCTCCTTTTCACCAGTTACTTTGGTTGTTGAAGTTCGTGGGGCCATACTCTTGGTCCTCTTCGTTCTTCTTGAGCTTCTTGGACCACTTGACGGCCCGGGCTGCCGATCACTGTCAGGATACCTTCGGTGTTGTCGTCATACCTCTTGTTCTGTAGCTTCACTGACCCGTGCGTCAGTTACCTCCTTTTGCAACCCCTGGCGGGTTGGCTTCTGTGGTGCGACCATTTGGCAGGTCGGCTTGGCCTTTGTGGTGCGACCATTTGGCTGGTCGGCTTGACCTTTGTGGTGCGACCATTTGGCTGGTCGGCTTGACGAGGTGTGTCACGTCGTGTGACTACCTGTGTTCACGAGGTGCGCCACGTCGTGTGACTACCTGTGTTCGCTGCCTTGTCAGGCGCTGGTGCACGCTCATCTTCGTACCGTCGTGGTACATCTTCAGTCTAGCGTTGCTCCTTGTACCGTGATCTCTTGATGTGGTGGCTTCTTGGCGCCACTGGGTGTGGCTCGACATCCTTGCCCGCTAGTGTCGGATACTTGCTGCGCCCATCCTCTTCAGTGGGTTCCTCTCCTGTAGGCGCTGCAGTGTACCTTCCGCGTCCGGGGTACATCTGCGCTGAGTCCTTCAGTTCTCTCGAGGGTTCGCTCCACTTGATGCGGCGACAGCGCAGTCCTTGCTGGGGTGGATGTGGCTTGACGCCGTTCTTCTTTCTTGTCGCTGCGGGATGGCGCTGCATCCCTGTGGCACACTGTCTCTTCTTCCTTGCGCCGCAATCCGTCGGTCTCCTGTGGCTGCTGGATTTCCTTGGATTGCTGCAGGCTTGTTTATTTCTCTTGTGCTGCAGTACCAAAAGTGGCCACTAGATTGCAGTGTTGCTTTTATCTCCATGCAGCAGCAACCTTCTTGGCTGCCAGAACTTTCTGCCCTGTTGTCTTCTCTCTTCCAGGCTTCACACGGGCTGTGGAGGGGAGCTGGAGCCAGGCAGAACAGTGGAGTGCTGGACACCACCAGCCAGCAGGTAAGTCCTTTTGCATTTACTTTCTTCAGAGGCAGGGGGCACAGGCTTGTGGGCTGCTCAGAGGGAGAGGCATCACTCTGCGGGGCACAATGGCAGTCAGTGCCATCACGCGCACAGCTTTGATTTACTCTTGGCGCTGCTGGCCACTTGCCTCTCTAGTAGGCGCTGCTGGGGGTCCTGCGAGGTGGGGCATGACCCTACATGTCCGGCGGCGGCTGCCCCTCACCGCTCTGATCGCCCTCGCGGCAACTTTTGCAGCCCTCGCGCAGCAGGGGGCACTCGCAGAGCTCCTCGCCGCTTTTACGGGCTCTCCAGTTAATGCCACCGCTTGTGTGCGATTTGTTCTCCCCGCCCGCAGCAGCTCCTCTGTCATCACGCTGCTCGGGGCGGGGGAGGGTCGGTGCTGAGTGCCGGCACCAGTTGTTGGGGCAGTGTACTCGGTTCAGGTTTCCTGTGTTCCCAGCCGCCTGTGCTCATTTCGAGCAGCCTCGAGCCGCGCGCTGAACTGTCCTCTCTCTCCTGCTCCCGCAGCCTCACTCGGCCGGCATGCCGCGCGGGGAGCGGGCGGGGAGACGAGGTCACTCTATGATGCGGCGTCTGAGGGTGGGCTCCTCTTTTACACCGGTGCTGCTTCTTTCTTCCGCCGCAGGCCGGGCACTTTATTTATTCCTCTCACCCCCGCCGCAGCAGCCTCACCTTCATACGCTGTGCGGCGGGGTGCTGCTGCAGGTGGTCCACTGCGGGTGAGCTCCGTCGATGCGAGTGGGCTCCCGCAACCTTCCATTACTCGGTTCCTCATCTTGGCAATGGGGGTGGGGGGTGGTTAGCTACTCCACCCCCGCCCTCATTATCTTTGGCGATGATCTCGGAGGTGGGGTTGGCTCCCCCAGACCTCCGGTCGCGACGATCCTCACGCGGGGTGGGCTCCCGCTTTGGATGGGGTGTTCTTCATTTACCCCACGGCTCCTCCCTCACTCACCGGGGCTCGTTGCGGCCGATGCGGGTGGGCTCCGATCAGTCCGCTCTGTGTTCGGGGCGATCCTCCACCGGGTGCACGGCAGCCACGCGACGGGGTCGGGGTGGGCACCCGACTTCTTCGCTTTTCCCTCCGGGGCGATCTGCACGCCCGCAGGACTTCGCGGCGGTGCAGTGGGCTCTGATCGCCGTCTTCGCGCCTGGGGCTTTTCACGTACCCTGCGGCGACCGGGCGCTTCTTGCCTGCTGGGAGCCTTCGCGCAGGCCGCCCTCTCCCCCTTCTCATCAGCTGGGCTGCTGCACGCTGGGCTTAGACCCTCGTCGCCATTGTTATGTTGGGCCCCAGGCCCTCATGCTCGGCAGCAGTAACGGACACAGACTCATAGTTGGGGTAGTAGGGAACTGGCCTCGAGCACGTGCGCTCGGACCTTTTATTACCCTTGTCACCTGACCCAGTGACGTAGGTGGTGGGTGGGTGTAAAGAGTATTACACACATGCATGAACACTAGAACGTGTCCATGCTAGGACACTAAAGGGGGCGTTCTACTGAGGGAAAGCACCGTCCCTTCTGGCTCGGATACACCGAGAACAGACGGGCAGCGGTGACCCGGCAGGCATTCACCCACCGGACTTTAAGCACAGCGCTAAGTAAATCAAGCGGGGCGGAGTGGAGGGCTCCATCGCACCAGTCCCCCAACACTGAAAGAGTGCGCTGTTCACACACACTGCAGACTGACAAACACATATCGCACACACACAGCAGACACAAACCGACTCACCCACACAGACACCGCACACACACAGTAGACAGCCAATCTGTTCTGCGGCCTGGAGGGGCCACCCTCTCCTCTACCAGAGATGTGCGTGAGATGCCTGGGAAGATCCCAAGGCCTGGTGCCATGGTAGGACCCCCGAGGTTGCCGCCCACCTGGGCACCTGCACATAAAGCTGATGGCTATAAACCACACAGACAGCCGCCATACAAGTGACAAATAGCACCGTACCAGCCTTGTAGTGTAAACACCCAGGGACAGCACTTCCATAAACATGCAATGTAATTGCGGCACTGACCCCTCGGTTCAAATGTAAACAATTGTGCTTTATAGCTGACGCCTTCAGAACTGTGTTAAAGTTTCGGCGTGCTCGCCTCATCCTAACCAAAGACAATTACACAATTAAAAGGCTGAGGCATGCTGTTTTAAAAAATATAACTGCGTATATAGTTGGAAAATGTCAAAAGCAATGCTGTGTGAGCTGCTCGCATTTAGTTAGAAACAAGCAGAAAGAAAATATAAGGCATGTATGTTGTCTCCCAGTAGGGGAAAGGGTCGTAGAATGTTGTGAAGTAAATGCAGCTTCGAATTTCCAACCTCGATGACAGCTGAAACACGGCAGAGACTTCATTCCTATTTCCCCGGCCTTGCTGCAAGATTAAAACGCAAATAAAAAAATGGGGCGATGAATCATATAGAGTGGGATTATTCAGAATTACTCTTCTGAGTTAAGGTATGTTACTTAGTATTTTCTCACTTCTGGTGTTGTTTGGATTTTTAATCCACTTACAAACTCATACTGCACTCGAGCAGTGTCACAGAGGCTGGATGAAAAATCCCACAGGACCAGCGAAGGCGCTTGGCAGTAGTTAAAAAATGTGTATTTATAAATATCTTGTTTTCGGAAGCATCACTAAGGTATAGCTGTATTCTTTACTTTTGTTTTCTTTACTTTTGTCTTGGAATTGAACTTTAAAAGGCAAATAAATATGTTATGCCTACTCAAAATAAATTTTGAGGACTGTACATAACATGCCTGACATTCTTTCAAATCACCGAGAGACAGACTGGGGGGTTTACCTCCAAATAAGCTCCTCCTTCCTCAAGGGCAGAAAGTCCACTAGATTCCAGGGATAGGATGGGTTGCAGTGGCATACCCATTCATGAGACCATTCCCAGAGTCCATAATGGGCCCAACAGTCTTTCTTCCTCTTCCTGGGAGGCAGATTAGGAGGTTTACCCTAATCTGTCCCCCATGAGGCAGACAATTTACTATACCACCTGATTTCGTTTTTTACAGAATGGGGTGGAGACTAGTCCAAATTGAGCCTACGCCCCCTATCCTTACTTCCCAAACAGTCTTTCTTCCCTCCAGGGGGAAGATTGAATGATTTACTACCAATCTGCACCTGGGGGCAGAAAGCCCAGTGGATGGCAGGATATTTAAAGAAAAATGTGGTGGGGACGCCCCATCTTGACACCAGGCATTACCCCAGATATAAAGCCTCAAAATTCTTTATGCCCCTTTCCCATATCAAGCATGAGGAAATATGGATTTTGTGGGCATAGGTTTGAGCTATAGGTCAACAGGGAGGGGCAAATCCCAATTTCCCCTCATTTGCCACAGTAAATGGCTGTGTTGTTCGAGCTCTGGTTCATCCCACACCAGGGATCCATAGAAAGCCTGGTCCTTTATGAAACTTAGAGGTCCAGGCGAGTCCAGGATGGTGTGGCTTATATGTTTCCCACTAGGTTTTCATACCCAGAATGTCCTGTAAACATCAAACTTTGGGTAAAATCAAGCATTTTCTCACATTTGTGTAAGTGAAAGTTCCAGAATCTAATAAATCCTCAAAATTCGTAACACTCAGTTTTACCACACTTCTCTCAATAAAGGCAAGAATAGACCAAACCAGGGACCACATTTGCTTCGTACGGTCACAGTTTTTATCTGCTCTCTTGAGGTTGATACTTTCAACCATGCAAGTGTGGTGGATTTTTTTTGGGAGAAGAGTGGGAATTCTGTGTGGAAGAAATGTTATGAATACCCACACATTTCAGAACATAACGACATAGAAATGTGAGCAATGTGTCTGATTTTAGCCAAAATTAGTCATTTGCAGGGCATTCTAGGTAAGATGACATTGTGGAAAGCATGCAAGCCACACCAACTCATTTTCGCTTGGGTGTCTAAAGTTCAGAAATGCCTGAGTTTCATAGGTTTCCATGGGTGACGGCTGAGCCTGGGCCTAAATATCGCAGCTATCCAAATCACCAAATAGGTAAATTTTCATTGGAAAAATCTGATCCTGCAGATGATAGACCCAGCCACACAAGTGAGGTACCATTTTGATCATTTGGATTTCTATCCATTTTTGACTTCTAGATGTAACCCAGTATGCAATAAAGGATATATTTAGCAAAATGCCCTCTACGTCACAGGTTAGTATGAATAACCCCAAATTCGGAGTTCTAAACAATTAACCACTGTGCCTAAACTCAGTATCTGAAGCACATTTAAAAAATGCATAGGTATTCTGCATACCCATTTTTCATTCATTAGATCTTACCATGCATATCACTGCATGGCTGGTACATAAATATCATAATAAGCTATAGCTCGATTGTTGACTCTGAGTATTGCGTGCTATTTGACAACTTGCAAACACTCTATATTCATGTGACCAGACGTGTTTGGTGTAAGTAACGGTATATATCAAAATATCACTTATTTCTACTTTTTCCTACATGTTTTCAATTTCTAGAAAACAATATGCTTTCATGCACTGCACTTTCCTCCCATTTTGTCTATTTTACTTGGTTTTCTCCAGGAGAATCCATAAACCTTTGATATGTTTATAATCCCCAACATGTGGGAAAAAAGGAAGCACTTTTGGACTGGATTCCTTTTTTGACAAAAAATGAAGAATGCTTAAGCATCAAGTGCCCCAAACATAAAAAATAGGCTGAGGGGGCAAGGTCTGGCCTCGGACTAAGATGGCCGCTTGACGCGGGAGCTCTGCCGAGAGTTGGGTCCCGGACGGAGCCAGCGGTCTCTGCAGTGAGTGATGCACTCGGCAACTTACACCATCGGGCCACAGTCAACCCCTGCGCCCGGAGTGAGGTGTCTTGCTTGCCTCCCATGCCCATATGCCCTGCTGTGAGCCATTTGATGGTGGTGAATATCCACGGGGCCTCGAGGCATGAACGGAGCCTCAGCACTGATGCATCGGCCCCGCCCGTAGCTAGCCCTTGATGCCTGATAAGCCGGGATGAGGTAAGGAGTCCACGATCCTCTTCCTCGGACTCACCCTCAGCCAGCTGCAACAGACCGGCATGCACCAGCTTGCCCTACCGCCCAGCGGCATCCCACCCAGAGTCGAGTGCCAGCCCACCGTGTCTACAATTGGAACCCAGCCTGACCCTCATGCGGTAGCCCTACCCGACCCCTGCCTCCCATCACTGGAGTACTGGCACGGGAGGGGCATTGGAATCTGCCCTAATGGGTGTAGACCTCCTTGCTGGACTTGGAGTGCGCAACACCATCGCCGGCGACAGAGGCGGGTGACAGCAGAGTCCAGAGGGTGTTTGCAGGGCCTAGTGGTGAAGGGGGAGCCTCAGTCCCATCGTAGCGACTCTGCATTGTGAAGCACTGTCGGCTGGCGGCCGGCCAAACTAGGGGCCTGCGGGGCATCCAGCTCACATCTGCCCCCCAACACCACAATGGGATTCCTGGCGGTGCGCCCCGAGTAAGGAGGGATGCTGATACCAAAGCCAGCTTCTTGGTGCCCACAACGGCACCACCTGATCACACCATGGGGCTACCCCCACCAGCTGTACCCTGGAGAAGACGCTCTTGGTGAAACCCGGGGGTACTGGCCCGCCCAAGGCTCTGCTGCCCGTCGCCCCACCGATGTGCCAGGGACTGTATGAATGGCCATCTGCAGTGATAAAACTGATGGAAGAGTGGGAGGGAAGCTCTGAGCCACGTCCCTGGGCGCTCAATCTCCCACCTCCTGAGAGAGAAGTGACAACAACAGAACTGCCAGACACCCAGCCAACAGCCTCCCTTACTTGACTTTGGTGGCACGGAGCAGACAGGGGCTCTGCCTTGCTCCAATAAGAAGACCACCTGGACTGGTACTCGCCGCCGACTACACTGCTTCCTGCATCTGCTACAGCGGACACCTTTACCTGTGCTACTGACTCCTATTGCCACACTAATTGCCCATAGGACCACCCCTTTGGCCTGCTCGCAAGCAGGGCACTGCTGCAGACCCAGGGCTACCCGAAGGGGGAGCATAAACCACGGACTCATACTCTCCCGACCCAACACCCCGCAGGTCTGATGGGAGACGCCTCCATCAGAACAGACGTTCCATACTTGCACCGCATGGAAGGGGCTCCTGTACACCCCACCTGCCTGACACAGGAGTGTTACAGTCATCCTAGAGCTTCCTGACCAGGGTAACAGAGGTCATGCCACAGCACCTTTGGCCCTGCTGTTCTATAGCCATCACCTGACCTGGGTGCACACAGCCCGCACACCTCGCCTCTTCCTCCTGTGACTATCATTGCCCCGAGGGTAAACTGTCATATTAGGCTACCAGGCTGGAGGATGTGGGAACAAACCGTCGAACATCATTCCTGGACAGACACACTTGACTGAACTCACGGCCAGATGTCGGCCGGCAAACCCTCCAGAAAAACATCCGGAAAACTTATGCGACAGCTCCTCTTCACTGAAGCCCTTAAGCAACCATCAGCCATTGCCATGGCAAAAGGTCCTACCTTTCTCCTGCTCACCGTGTCACAACATTTGCCGCCTGCCTCGCAAGAGGGTGCCATGGAACGCATTTTGTAAGAAATCTCAGTGATAGGGCACATGATGGAAGGCATGGATGCTAACATCTCCACCCTGACAGGCGAGACAAAATCCATGTGGTAGAAGGACGATTGGATGAAGCACCGGATCGTGACCAAGAACTTCTCCTCTTGCTCAGCATACTGATCGACCTGGAAGACCTCAGCAGGAAAGACAATGTTTGCTTCTTTGGATTCCCAGAAACGGCAGAGGGCCCCAACGTTAAAGCCTTCCTATGCAACATCCTTCTAAAACTCATGAATACCTCCTTTGAACGCCTGATAGAACTGCAATGCGCCCACCGCCTTGGACCGCCATGAAGCTATGCAGCGGCCTGGCTATGGTCCATTATTGCTTGCTTTCTGTGCCATGAGCAGGGACGCCAAATCCTTACCGCTGCCCGTGCTCTAGGCCTGTTTACCTATGAAGGCCACAAAATACGCATGACATCGGTCTTCTCCAGGGAGACCAATAATCCCTGATGAGCCTTCCTTTACCTTCACCCTCGCCTGTGCCAAATGGACATTAAATAGGGCCCCATTGAACCTGCCCGACTCAGAATTACCAAAGATGGCAGTCCAAAGACTTCTATGACCCGGAGGATGTCCACCTCTTTTTAGACAATCGCCACGTGCAAGACCTGGACATTACCAATGCGCACACTGAACCGCACCACAACAACACGATCCACCCCCCCAAGATCGAGCGGACGGCGTAGGGCCAACAGTGACTCTAGGCAACGCTGCAGGGGTGCTGAAAGACCTGCACGCTCACATGGTGACAAAGCACAGGCCCTACAGGCGGTGGTGGCTCTCACTCATTAACACAGAGACAAAACCCCCCTCTCCCTAAAATGAAACACAATCCAGCAACCGGATGAGTGCCAAGTGCTCTCCATGGATACTCTGCACCTGGGGGGCCTGACTGGCGACTCTGGGGTGGAGCGAAGTGGCAGACAATGGACAGCTGAGAATCATACCACTGTGCATTTTGTAGTTTGTAACTTGCTGCATTGTCTCATGCTGACTATTTTTGCTGTTATTGTTATTATCACCATTACAGGTGTTCCTGTTATTATTACTACAACTTCTGCATTACCTACCCTGCACTCCTGCCCCCCGTCCCTACCCCCTGCCCCTCCTCTGCTCCACTCCCCGTTGTAAGCCAACCCCACCATATCGCCCCCCTACTCTGCACACAAGGACATCATCTCCTGCCCTCCCCCACCGGGCTTGACCAAGCTGGCATCCAACGGAGGAAGGTAATGCAGGAAAACACCCACTCCCTTCCTTTCCCCCTCCTGCCACACCACCCACGCCACACATTTCCTGGACATACACAGAATAGGGTCCTCTCTCCTGATGGGATCACCCTCGAAGCACTACCTCAACAGGTTTAGACCTGCAGTACACAGATCAGACTTTCTCCCCTTGCTGCACTCCAGTTGGAGCAGGCCCCTTCTTTCCCTTTTTCTTCCTGTCATCCCTTAAATTTTTCCCTCTCTCCCTTATTTCTGCTCATATACACACCCTCACATAGGGATGCACGGCCCCGTACACAACTACTCTAGCCCCCCCTTCTTTAGGTAAAGCTTATTGTTTCTGATTGCCCCACCCCTTCCCCTACCTGCGTGTCCTGGGAGTACCTCTCCACCTAACCGCCAATTATCCCCCCTTCTTCTCCCCGATCCCCAACCAGACAACAATTCCTCCCGTTTCTCTCATCCTTCATCTCCCTGCTTGCAAACATGGATGACACTCCCACAGGTATCACAGACCGCAATGGTACAGCTTAGGACAAGACCCCCGATCCTGCCTGATAGTCCTGCCTCGCACCTGCGAGTCATCCTCCATCCCGCACTATAAAGCACTAACTCCTAGATATGCCCCAACATGAGTCCTGCCACCCGCTACTCGCCATATCATGGAATGTCAAAGGTCTTTCTCATTATATTAAGAGGAAAAAAGTACTCTCCTGCCTTCAAACTAAAAGAGTGGATATAGCCCAGTTACAGGAGACACATCTCGACTTGCTGGAGTTAGACAAACTGCGGCGCAACTGGGTGGGCTGAGTTGTCCACAACTGTAGAGTGCCTGGGGATGCCACAGAGGGAGACCCTCCCTGCAAATGCAGGGTCACGATCCTCCTTCGTAAGTCCCTATCTGTAACGGTTATAAAGACCTGGACGGATCCTTACATTAGGTATGGATTCGCAAAGCTTCAACTCAGAGACATCTCCATATGTGTTAGCTTGGGCAAAACGATTATTCCTGCTCCACCTGAACCGCCTACTGACAGAAATTGGAGCCTCGCAATACCTCATAGGAGGGGACTGGAATCTTGCGCCAGACCCAGCATTAGACAGTCCGGACCGCTGGACAGACACAACGAGACGGACAGAGTCCTAATGCGAGACATACTTGCGAACAATAGACTGGTGAACCAGTGGTGCCTCAGGATTACTTCCTTGTTTCCCAGAGAACAGTTGCATGGGTGCAGGAGTCCCACATTCTTGAGGCAGCAATCTCAGATCACTCCCCAGAGCTACTATCCTTAGACCTGAACCTTACCTCACCAGGATGCAAGCCATGGAGGATGCACAAACAACGGTATCGCACCCCGCAGGGCAAACTCCAACTGCAAATTCATATCACCAACTACCTTACGGTTAATGCTACTTTGGCACCCTCAGATAGAATACCATGGGCTGCGGCGAAAGCCACCATCAGGGTCTAGGTTATGCGTGATGCTGCAATGGCCAACAGGCAGGCGGCAGAACGGCAGACAGACCTGGAGCATGATATTTCCCTGTACACCTGGCTTTACTCTTCCCAACCCACACTGCAGCATCGCAGAAGCCTAGAACAGGCTAGGATGGCACTTAATAACCTTTTTACCTCCGTAACTGAATATGCTCTACAGCGTATGAAAGGGAGGCACTACAAGCAGGGAGAGAAGGCCGCTGCCTACTAGCGGCCCAATTGCGCCAGCGGGAAGCCGCCATGGCCATCCCGGCCATACACACAAGGGGAGAAGTCCTTACCTGCCCCCAGGACATAGTGAACAAATTTGCCGCATACTATGAGTCACTTTACACCCCGGGAACACCAGCCTGCACAGAACGTTTGAATGCGTTCTTCACCAGGGTGGACCTGCCCCATCTCTCGGACAAGGGCAGAGAATTACTAGAGGGGGAAATCAGTAGAGAAGAAGTAGCACTGGCGGTTACCAAGCAGCCCTTTCATAAGACACCAGGAGACAAAGGATCACCGGTGGAATTCTATAAATGGTCAAGGGAGCAAGCGATTAACACTTTGCACACCGCACTCCAAGAAGCTGACAGAGAATCTTCCCTGGGCCCTTGTCCAACAAAGCAGTGCTGTCCTCCCCAAACAGGGAAGGGATCCCTTACTGTGTGGCAGCTACAGACCAATCTCCCTGCTCAATTGTGACATCAAGATTCTGGCCAGAATGCTGGTGACCCATTTAGGCAAGGTCCTCCCCTCCTTGATACACCATACTCAGGTGGGTTTCGTGCCAGGCCGCTCTTCCAGGACTACCTGCGCTCCCTGGCAAACACTCTCTGGACAGCCAGGGATGCACCGACAGACGCTCTGGCCCTCTTCTTGGACACTAAAAAGGCCTTCGACTGCATCAAATAGCTATGGAAACTCTAGCCTCCACAATCCGTCAGTCTGAAGACATAGTAGGAGTTGCGCTACAGACTGGCTGCTCCAAGGTCTATCTGTATGCAAACAAAGTTCTGCTTACCCTGACTGATATTCAGAGTTCACTGCTGGCCTTGATGGGTATTATTGACGATTTCTCCGCTCTTTCCAGTTACAAAATAAACTGGGACAAGAGCGAAGCCTTCAGGGCCGGACTGGCTACCGGGCGTTTTGCCATGCTGCCGAGCTGGGGGCTGATGTCACTGCGGTGGGGGCTAATTTCATTGATGGAGACCTGCGTGTGCTTCGAAATAAACAAAGCAAAACGAATTTCGTTTAGCACACGCAGGTCCCCATCAACTAAATCAGCCCCCAGCTCGGCAGCATGCCAAAACGCCCGGTAGCCAGTCCGGCCCTGGAAGCCTTGCTAATTTCAATTGGCACCACCAAGGCAGCAATACACGGCTACCCCTTTCGGTGGCAGTCCTTCTGTTTTAAATTCCTGGGAATCTTAGTAAACAGGGGAATGGAGCGCATGGTCCAGGACAATATAGACCCACTATTCGCCCAGATGACCCAGGACTTTGAGAAATGGTCCAAACTGGGGTTTCCATGTGGGGCAGGGTACAGGCGGTCCGGATGGTGATGTTACCACGCTTTGACCTGGGCCGACTGTCGGTAGAACACTACGCCCTAGCCCTCTATCTCACCCAGATGACATATATGTTACTAGGGGCTTCGGACTCACCCCAGTGGGTTCAGAGATGGGGAGAGGGTATGAAGTGGGTTCAGATCGAACAGCATCTACTCTCCACACAAGGGAGCCTGGCTGCCCTCTACGGAACTAGTGCAGCTGAACCCGGACCCCCACACCCAGTCCTGCACGCTATGCATATGGCCTGGCAGAGGGTACATCGCATGCTCGCCATACACTTGGGACTGCATGAGAAAGCCCCTATATGGGACAACGACTACATCCGCGTTGACGGCCAAACTATGTCATGGACCCAGTGGAGGGAAGCGCAATTTCATACTCTTGAACAATTAATACACAATGGCGACGTCAAAACATTTGATCAGCTCAGTGAGGAGTTTGGCTTGCACCCTAGGCTATCATGGTGCTACTTGCAACTGCACCACTGCCTATGACACACACTGGGTCCCCCACCCTGGTCTCTGGGGACTTTACCTGTGGTGAGCTACCTGCACATATGGGGCGGACAAAAAGGGGTAATGTCCGGACTGTATGGCACACTATCCTCTCACCCCTTCTCGGTACCACTATCAAGAACACTCCGGGCCAAATGGCATGCCTGCCTATAAGTCACTCATGAAGATGACGAATCGGAGGACCTACTGGAAGCCTTAGACAAGGGAACGAGAGAGACCTGCCTCAATTTCTGCCTTTTAAAAACACTACACGAATGGCGCTGGACGCCATCGAAACTCAACAGGACAGGCCTGCCCCCCCATGCGAATTGCTGAAGGTGTGTGAACGTACGCTGCGCATTGCACATATCCATTGCGAGTGCCCCTCGATCCAACCTTTCTGGACCTACGTCAGATCAACCCTGCATGTCTCTATGCCTCTAACCCTCGCTTTTACCCCCGCCAACCATTCTTCTCCATGATGTGCGCACTTCCCCAGAACTCACCAGACCACAATGCCGCTTTTTCCACACGGCTATGCAACGGCCAAGATATGTATCCTTCCGTAATGGCGTTCTCCAGTGCCTCCGTCGCAGGAATCCTGGCTCATGGTCCTGCTACAAACGGTCTCTCACAAATGCATCATCTATAACTTACAAGATCAGACCGAAATATTCAGATAGACATGGGCGCCCTTTCTCTCTGATGGACCCACTTGTGGGTGAGACAACACGAACCCCACCCCCATCTCCTGCCTCCACCTGAAAATGAATAAACAGGACTGCATATCCTCTCCCCATCTCTCCTTTCTCGATGCCCAATGGTCACCCTCCACAGGGGCATATTCTCTCCGACCTCCCTCTCATGCATCATACCACGTCCTCAGTTCCACTGCGCTCCTTAGGATCATGCCTAGACGTCAAATATCACATCACAGAAAATGTGTGGGTCTACGCACTCGAGGTTCCCCTCCACCCCCCCATGAGACCGGGACAATACTTTGTATCTTAACACTTTTCCGATCACCATTGCATGTTGTTGTTCACCCCTAATGACTGCTGATTATTATAGGCATTGCTGTAGCGATTTTCTAAGTTTCACAATAAATAAATACAACACAAAAAAAAATAGGTTGAGTACTAGGGGACCTGAGCAGAGACGGGGAGGGAAGCCTCAGTAGATAAGGAATTAAGAGCAAATGGATATAATGTTTATAACCACACTGCTCAGCAAATTGGTGCATGCAGCAAAGTTTTACTGCTGCAGATGTGGAAAAGGAATCAATCAGGGTATGCTTTAGAAAATCCACAATGTCTTTGGGGGGGCGCAGCACAGACCACTTACCACTTATATTGTGTGGAAAGGGCTACTTAATTGAAACAGATTACATCACAAACTTTACGTGGGCAATTTGCCCTACAAAGCTAAAACCTCACAATACATCAATTTAAATATCCAATCCACTACCCTAATCCCTACCGACTCACGCACATTCCCCACCCCACAACTAACTATCTCATTTGTATTGCAGTGCATTTCAATATTTTGCAACTTTAACTTTCCCCTACAGCCTCTGACTGCATTTCTTAACCTCTAAGCAACCAAACTTCCTGTACTTAACCTTGAACTTCCTGCCTACCCTCCCTTTCTACTTGGTTCACCAATGTAAACTCCAATCAAAATTCTGTAAACTCATGCAAAAATCTTTCCAAGCCACCTCCACCCAGAAAAAGACATCTTGTGGACTTTTTCTGCCCCTCCCACCCTTAGCTGCTCCTATGAATCTGACGTCCTCATCTATGATTCTTTAGAGTCCTTGCCAACACCTCTCTCAGCTTCAACAGGTACAATTCTATCTGCGAAAGATACACACCATCACCTCTGAAGAATTCTGTGTTTCCATACGTGATATCGGTGTGCCCTATCAATCGCTGAGTTTTTGCTGGCCCCCTCCAATTTTTCCGTGGTAAATACTCCTCCAGGTAACAAAGAAACCCGCCCACCTGGCCTTAATCTGCCTAAATCCTGGTCCATGGCTCTTAACAGCACACCCTTCTCAAATACAAGGTCATTCTCTCTCAAATGTAGAACCAAAACGTCCGGGCATCTGCCACTAACAACATACCATTTAAACAGCACATCAAGTCTTACAATCTCATGCCCCCTTTTCCCCGCCACATAACAGAAAACAAATGCTGGTCAAATCCTAAATGCGTCCCATAACCCCTCTGTGCGACTTGTCGCTTTGCCCACTTGATGAACGATATATTCAAACCAATTCTCCCTTCTCGTGACATCTTCCCACAACCCTCCACCCCTGCAACCTAAGAAATCTAGCACTCTAAACGCACCAAAGAACATCCATGCCATCGATGTGAAAAACAAATGGAACTCTTCAACCCCATAGACAACCATAGGCACATGCTGCAATACCCTACAAAACACCTGCAATGTCAACAGCCTCCTAAATCTTCACACGTGTCCTTGTTCCCTTGCCCAACCTTCAGGTATCCTGTGTCCCAATTCCCTGGCTGATGGGGTGTAACCCACAACAATTTTCCCATGAACGCAATACCCACAAGTTTTCCTGCAATAGTCACACGTGACAGGTTCCTCTCCATCAAGCCCAATATAAACTGCACCACGTCCTAAGTCCTACGCCACCCTGTGCTGCACCACCAATGTCAAAAATTCTGCCCCGGCCTGACCATATGTTCTCCACGTTGACCCAGCCATAGACCGCACCACCAGTTCGGCCATCCTGAGCCTCCTACAGATAACGGCTCCTCCGGCATGTGTGTCTTGTATATGTCCACTTCCTTGGCCAACCCACAGAATCTCTCCCACTGTGAATGAGCTTCCACAATGTCATTGTCCACAACCGGGACATGCCGCGCCTTGAATTAGATATCATGCCGCAGTCACCCAGTACAAAACATGCAACAATTTCAACACTTGTACATCTCTCATACACTGTCTATTCACGACCTGAACTACAGCCATGATGTCCACCCTGAACAGTACCCTTTAGTGCACCAACTCCGCTCCCCACAATGTGACAGCCACCACCAAAGGAAAAAGTTCCAAGAGCGCAATGCTTCTGACCCCTGCCTTCAACTGAGCAGATGCAAACATAACTGTTGATGGACAGAATGCAGAACAATGTCATACATTCACCCCAGTACAGAGATCTGGGGCTAAATCCATAGTTTTTTTGCTCACCATGCCATTCCAGTTTGGACCCAGCCATGTGCAAATCAGTCTTGACCCTGTGCCCCATGGGGGTTGTATGACATAATTTCGACAGACAGAAAATCGACCTACAAATATATCGCAACAAAAATACCGATGTCAAGAATATCGACATCCTATCTACAACATGGTAAGTACAAAAATATCGAAAATTAAATATCGATGTCAAAAATATCGTTATTAAAAATATCGTTTTTCTTTTACTTTAAAAATATATGTAAAATAAACCAAATTATACTTAGAAATTAAATAAACATAATTAAATATATTGTATAATATTTAAAATGTATAATTAATATATATAATTTAATAAAACTTTAATTAAACATGTACATATAATATATAATATTATATACTTACTGAATAATTAATTTTACTAATAATTTCTGTAACGTATAAATTATTAAATGTTTTTAAAAATTACCAATACATCTATACACATAAAATAATAACATTAATAAATATTTAATAATTACATATAGCAAATAATAATCAATATTTTTAATGTGAATAATTTTTATTATTAATGATATATTACAATAGCAAAAAAAATACAAAACATATGAAATATCAGACACAATAAAACTACTAGTCCAACTCCAACAAAAACAACAATAAGGAAAATGTTGGATACCGTAGGGGTAAAAATTACTATTCCAACTCCAAAGACTGCAACAGTAGGGAAAGCGTTGGATAGCGTAGGGTTAAAATTACTATTCCAACTCCAGAGAGTGCAATAGTAGGGAAAGCGTTGGATAGCGTAAAGGTAAAAATAACTATTCCCACTCCAGAGAGTGCAACAGTAGGGAAAACGTTGGATAGCGTAGGGGTAAAAATTACTATTCCAACTCCAAAGAGTGCAACAGTAGGGAAAGCGCTGGATAGCGTAGGGGTAAAAATTACTATTCCAACTCCAGAGAGTGCAACAGTAGGGAAAGCGTTGGATAGCGTAGGGGTACAAATTACTATTCCCAATCCAGTAAGTGAAACAGTAGGGAAAGCGCTGGATAGCATAGGGGTAAAAATTACTATTCCAACTCCAAAGAGTGCAACAGTAGGGAAAGCGTTGGATAGCGTAGGGGTAAAAATTACTATTCCAATTCCAGAGAGTGCAATAGTAGGGAAAGCGTTGGATAGCATAAGGGTAAAAATTACTATTCCCACTCCAGAGAGTGCAACAGTAGGGAAAGTGTTGGATAGCGTAGGGAAAAGAATTACTATTCCAACTCCAGAGAGTGCAATAGTAGAGAAAACGTTGGATAGCGTAGGAGTAAAAATTACTATTCCCACTCCAGTGAGTCCAACAGTAGGGAAAGCGTTGGATAGCGTAGGGCTAAAATTTACTATTCCCACTCCAGAGAGTGCAACAGTAGTGAAAACGCTGGATAGCGTAGGGGTAAAAATTACCATTCCCACTCCAGTAAGTGAAACAGTAGGAAAAGTGCAGGATAGCGTAGGGGTAAAAATTACTATTCCCACTCCAGTAAGTGAAACAGTAGGGAAAGCGCTGGATAGCGTAGGGGTAAAAATTACTATTCCAACTCCAGAGAGTGCAACAGTAGGAAAAGCGCTGGATAGCGTAGGGGTAAAAATTACTATTCCAACTCCAAAGAGTGCAACAGTAGGGAAAGCGTTGGATAGCGTAGGGGTAAAAATTACTATTCCAACTCCAGAGAGTGCAATAGTAGGGAAAGCGTTGGATAGCGTAAGGGTAAAAATTACTATTCCCACTCCAGTGAGTCCAACAGAAGGGAAAGCGTTGGATAGCGTAGGAGTAAAAATTACTATTCCCACTCCAGAGAGTGCAACAGTAGTAAAAACGCTGGATAGCGTAGGGGTACAAATTACTATTCCCACTCCAGTAAGTGAAACAGTAGGGAAAGCGCTGGATAGCGTAGGGTTAAAAATTACTATTCCAACTCCAGATAGTAAAACAGTTGGGAAAGCACTGGATAGCATAGGGATTCTATAAACATAATAACCAATTAAATAATTAGTTATAAAAAATAGCATATTAATAATTAATTTACAAAATATGTATTATTAAATACCAATTATTTAAAATAAATATTTATATAAATAACTTTAAATTACATCCCACACTATTACCCCTTTAACACACAACACACTACACATACAAAATACACAATACATTTAAATATCAGTTTATCTATTATTTACAATTAATAATACATTCTTTATAATTAATATACTTATTATTTACAAATGTATACATATTAACTACCAAATTACAATTATTCACAAATTAATTATTATTTAACAATACATTAATTAGCAATAACAACAAAGAACATGAAATAATACATTATTTATATTTACTATATTTAACGTACTAATAACAATTAATTACCAATTAATAATTAATTAACAAATAATTATTATTAATTACAAATAATTAAAAATTATCAGTAATTATTTGAATTTAATTACATCCCACCCTATTCCCCTATAAACCCACAACCCACTACACATAAAAATTCACATAATTAATGTAAGCATCAATTAATCACTTAATAAAATTAAATCACCAATTAATTAGTAATTAACAATTAATTAATTAACAATACCAATAAAGAAATATTAATATTAAACTAATTATAACTTATATAATTAACCAATTAATAAAATTAATTTACAATTAATAATTAATTAACAATTAATCAATTAATATATTTAATTAACAATTAGTAATTAATTAACAATTAATTAATCATAAATACCAATTAAACAATACATATTAATTAATTAATTATAATTAAATTACTTCCCACCCTATTCCCCTATAAACCCACAACCCGCTCTGATACTAAAACGCTAAATTATATTTTAAATAATTATTAATCTCTAAACATTTATTTTTAAATGTATTAAAATACATTACAATAATCTTTCACATACAAATAAAATACATATTAAAATACATTTCACTAATAAAATATCGATATTCTTGACATCGAAATTTTTGATTACGATATTACTTACATCTATATTAATGACTTCGATATTATTAACTTCGATAATACTTACCTTGGGGTCGATATTCTGTCCATCGATATTCTTGACTTCGATATTCTTTACCTACGATATTTACAACTCGATATACTTGTAGGTCGACATTTAAAACTCGATATTTAGACTGCTCACCCCCCATGAGAACAGTCCAAACCGAACTGCCAGGCCAGGTCCTCCCAGGACTGGAAACAAGCATCTTAGGACCGGTTTTGGGGTTTCACCCCTCTTCAGCCAGGATAGCTTGATTCCAGTGGCATGGAGAGCACGGGACTCACGTTTGAGCCTAGGATGCTTGATTCCGATCCAGGGAAGACATGGCTTGGCAGTTCGGGCTGGACTGTTCCCATGAGGCACACGGTCAAGACTGATATGCAGATGGCCATGTCTGAACTGGGGTGGCATGGTGAGCAAAATAACGATGGATTAAACCCAGATCTGTGACAGGGGGTGAAAGTTTTGCCAATGTGCAACATTCTGTCCATCATCTTGTGTGTTTTGCTGTTCGCCCTGTGTGGGAAGGGTATGCCCAGACGTGAATCCCGTGCTCACTACGCCACTGGAGTCAAGCTATCCTGGCTGAAGAGGGGTGAAACCCCGAAACCGGTCCTAGGATGCTTGATTCCGGTCCAGGGAAGACTTGGCTTGGCAGTTCGGGCTGGACTGTTCCCATGAGGCACAGAGTCAAGACTGATTTGCATATGGCCATGTCTGAACTGGAGTGGTGGGGTGAGCAAAATAACGATGGATTAAACCCAGATCTGTGACTGGGGGTGAATGTTGTGCCAATGTGCAACATTCCGTCCATCATCTTGTGTGTTTTGCTGTTCGCCCTGTGGGGGAAGGGTATGCCCAGATGTGGGTCCCGTGCTCACTACGCCACTGGAGTCAAGCTATTCTGGCTGAAGAGGGGTGAAACCCCGAAACCGGTCCTAGGATGCTTGATTCCGGTCCAGGGAAGACTTGGCTTGGCAGTTCGGGCTGGACTGTTCCCATGAGGCACAGGTTCAAGACTGATTTGCATATGGCTATGTCTGAACTGGGGTGGCGTGGTGAGCAAAATAACAATGGATTAAACCCAGATCTGTGACTGGGGGTGAATGTTTTGCCAATGTGTAACATTCCGTCCATCATCTTGTGTGTTTTTCAACTGAGCAGGCCATTCTTCCGCACACCTTCGCCCCTGCCAATACACAACAAAACTAAGCCCAGGTGGAGTCCACAGCACTCACATTTTCTTTTAGCCGCTGTTTGCTGCTCCCGATCCTTCCTGAGTCCTGCACCGGAAGTGACGTGAGTCACGTGACCTGGTGGGACTGGAAGTGGTTGTCCTCTGCCGGCACCCTGTTTCCTTGGCAGCAGCAAGAAGCCACTAAACCAGCATCTGCGCGATTGAGTGGTCGAGCTTGGCCAGAATAGTGGGTTGTTATATTCCATATAGGTACCTTATATAGGCGCAGGTAACATCACAACCTTTCACCTATATTCTTCCCTACATTACATACATAACGGTTCTTAGGCACTGACCTTTTACCTAGATATGACACTGCATTCAAAACGCGGGCTTTTCCCTAGTTCGAATCTCATACATTATGCATGAGGCTTCCTGGGATCACAGCAGGACTAACAGCAGGACTGACATCTCTTGTATAATATCTCTGTATAAAGTTCAGGGCAACGTCATCCTTTAGACCGACACAGTAACACAGCAAGGTAGGACACCTGGGGCGACCTGTGGGTACATATAAATCATGTCTTGCTTAGAGAGACAGAGGAGACCGTGACTTCCCAGCTAACACACTGACCAGAGACGCTGAGGTTCCTGCATGCAGACGCTCCAGCTAGCAGTGGTCTAACATCCCTCGCGGGGTGTCCAACTCGAGACCAGGACGGGGTTCCACATTCTCTAATTCTCAGGTAATGGGGTGGACTAGATCCTAGAGGGATTCTTGGCATAACACCTACACAGATGCTAGGTACATCTAGTTAGGGAGGCATTGTAGGAGTACACACTTATTATCATGTATTCTATGTACTTGTATATATTCATGATTACTGCAAAATGGTAGAACTGCACCCTCCCTTTACTTTCGTAGTACTGCTAATCCTATATCTCTGCTACTATCTAATGGTTGTTGCAGCTCATCTATTCTACACTAGAATAAGTACCGTTCAATAAATTCTTATTGAAACGCCAACCCTGTTTATTCTGTGTATTTCTGAGACAAACTAAGTGAGCACGAGTGACTGAGCGAAAAGTAGTATATTGTTTCCACGATCCTGGGGTATCAGGGTTGTCATGTTATGAGGTTGCCAGAGACTATTCTCTCCCCGATAAGAGGAGATTCTAGTGGCACTGTGAGCTGGCTGATACAGACAGGCTAACGTATCCGGTGGGGGTGCACAGAATCAGTCTGCCACCAAACCCACAGTTTATGTTATCCGAAACGCACATATCCTGTATAGGTAATATAGGAACTACACGACAGGTGGTGGTAGACGGTCGTAAACAAAACTCCGCACCATAAACGGAGGCGCGGAGTTGTAAAACTCCACTAACTCCATCCGCGGAGTGGAGTTTGACGCTCACCCTTAACCAAAACCCACACCACCAGCCACATCAGGGAATATCTGCAGGTCCCAATCCAGATCATCCTGCCTGACCAACAGAATCCTACTGAAGAAATTCAAGAAAAAGTGCCTCATCCTGAGATCTTCCTTGACCCCCACCGATAAGCGCACATGATGAAATGGCAATGAGGAACCCAAAAGAGCCAAGCCCAGCCTCCTACAAAATGTTTTCCCAGCCCTGACCACCAGACATGCAAAGTTTAAGTGACCTAGCATCACTCGATCATCTCCCTCACCTTCACCTTCTCTTTTGCCAGCATGCTAGCCAACAATGCCTGCATCGCCTGCTTTCTGTCATGCGGCAATCTTGACTCCAAATGCTTGAGAATCTATTTCAATCCACAGGAAGGACAACACTGTACTCATGCCCACTGTCTTCGCAGGTGCTAAAAGCACACCCAGGTCACCCATGAGCTCTTAGAAACTTATCAACATCCACTGGCAGACCACCAAGTCGGGTTCTCCCACGAAAAAGAAATCATCCAAATAATGTGTCACCAGTTTATGGCCCATATGCTGCGTGGAGAGCCACTACATGAAGGAACTGAAACACTCATACAGTGCACATGATATGGAACATCCCATTGGCTGTGCCTTGTCCACGTACCACCATCCTTCAAAATACATACGCAATAGTTGAAAATCATTTGGATGTACCAGCAGCAGCCGAAAAGCTAACTTCACATCACACTTTGCCATCTGTGCTTCTGGGTCCGGCGTTGTAAGTGACATGGCCACATCCACTGAGGAATATGACACCAATGCCATGTCCTCCGAAATGAAATCATTAACCAACCGCCCTTTTGGTCAAGACTTTAGGGCTGTCGCTGTCCTGTGTTCTGACCCTGGTACCTGCCCGCAGTTCCAAAACAATGTACAAGGGCATGTCTTCTCGCACATTTGGAGCACTTGTACCAAAACATGCAGGTATTCTCTGGCACACAAACCATTCTTGTAGTCCCAACAGGTTTCCCTGATCCACTCTGTCCTTTCGATGTAGTTCCACCCCCTACCCCCCAGGTGGGGCACTCTTGAAAGGACCGATAAACGATTGACAGGCCACTGGCTGTGAAAATAGTCTTCTCCAAACTTAGGGGGCCCAGTGTATGATGCCAGATGTCTCTATCAAGTTTCTCCTCTTTGCCTCAGGATCCCATGCCAAGTGTTATATTCCACCCAGGCATACCCCCCAAAAGTGATTTGAGCTTTGCTTATGACTTCCATATATTTGAAAATGCCACACAGCACTCTGGAAACTTTTCTCAATAAACACTGAGGTAAATAAGGAATTCCGCTGTCCAGTTCTCGATTGTCAGGGGAACCTTCGGCCACTTGGCCAGCTCATACTCCTCCTCCTTGGAACCCTCCTAGGAGTGCAGTTCCACATGGATGAGCTTGAACATCTTCACATATTCTCCCTTCCAAATGTTCTCTTTAGTAGCCAACATCAAGTGCACCACCAAGGGCTTTGTCATGCCCATAAAAGCTCTTTGCTTTCTAGCCCCTCCTTCTGGTCACCAGTATCATCATTACTCTCCCCCCGCCCACCTTGACACTGCTATCCCCGCTGCTCTCCTTCGTTGTCTTTGTCTTGCTCTCCGCACTGCCTGTCAACTCTTCCGTACCTACCCCCACGTCAGCCACATATCTACCCATGGGCAGCTGCGCACCTTCCCCCCCTTGACACCTCCCGCGTCCACACGTGTGCATACCATCACCGGACCCACGCTAGCGTCCTGGCTCTTACCTGGCTCCAAGGTCAGTGCCTGTACAGATGCGTGCCTCCTCGCCAGTGGCCTCGATGTCCCCAACACCTTGCTCTGCCCAGCCTCACTTGCCTGCAACGAACTAGACAGTCATAAGAGGGACCCCCTTTCCGTGTGTCAACCAGTGCCTCCACAGGCTCCTCTCTATCCCACACGGTGCCTTCCTCAAGGATATACTCATCATAATCCACCAGTGTCGTAAACATAAGATCTTCAACTATGGCCCTACTCAGGCCTGCACTCACTCCCTGTCATGGTACCGCTGCTCTCACTAGTGTTGTGGGCTAACACGTGGCATCCAGGGGAGGCCGTAAGAACCCCACCATACTTTTCTGCTAACACCACCCACAATGGTAGCCAGAGGCAGTCTGGGGCCCTTCTGCCAGTGGAGCCGATGAGGCCACACCATACATTCTTCTGCTGGCTGCATAGTGATCCCCGACTATGTCTGGCAGATCTTACTGGGCCCAGCCATCCATTCACCTTGGTGCACGTGACCCACACCAAGCTCTCTCGAGTCCAGAAAACTGAGGCACTCCTCATCCTGTAAAAAAAGATGATAGGACTGGTGCACTGGCCCCCTGAGACCTCCGGCACCCAGTCCCTGTCCTCCTTAGGAAACCATGACCAGCTATTCGGATCCACATCCACGCCTGCGTCCCCCCACATGGCCCTACAATCATGCCTACCTCTCGCCTTGCTGACCAACCTCACTGCTATGCACTTCAGCTACCGGCCCTTCCAGTTCCTCGTCATCATTGTCCCCACTCTACTCTAACACAGCTGCCAGCAGGGCAAATGCAGGCCCCTGGGCTGGGGGTGGGGGGGCTAAGAACCCCACCATACTGCTCTGCTAACACCACCCACCATGGTAGCCAGAGGCTGTCTGGGCACCTTCTGCCAGTGGAGCTGACAAGGTCACACCAGCCCTTCTTCTGCTGGCTGCATAGTGGTCCCCCAAAGATGTCTGGCAGATCGTACTGAGCCCAGACATCCATTCACCTTGGTGTACGTGACCCACACCAAGCTCTCTCGAGTCCAGAAACCTGAGGCACACCTCATTCTGGAAAAAAGATGATAGGACTGGTGTACTGGCCCCCTGAGCCCTCCGGGCCCAGTCCCTGTCCTCCTTAGGAACCCATGACCAGCTATTCAGATCCACACTGCGCCTACTTCCCCCCACATGGCACTACACTCATGCCTATGACTCGCCTTAATGACCAACCTCACTGCTATGCACTTCAGCTGCCGGTCCTTCCAATTACCCTTCATCCTCACCCCCACTCTACTCTAACAAGGCTGCCAGCAGGGCAGATGCAGTCCCCTGGGCTGAGGGGGGGGGGGGCCCTCCCTCAACTCTACTCCCTGCCTGCTGTGATCAATCGCCGACTGCTGCTGTCCAGCACCCTGCTGCTCACTCCTCCCTGGTCCACACTCCCCCAAAGAACCCCCAGCCACCCAGCATGCATGCAGCCTCTGCGGTGCCCTTTATAGCAAATACCACTTCCCCAACCATGATCCCCACCCCTGATCTGAGGAGGCCTACGGTCCTCTCCCTGAATTCTGCCTCTTGTGAGGGCCCTTTTCCTCGGGCCCTCTATAAGCCTGTCTGTGGAACCCCTCCTCCCACCCTCTGTACTCTCCCGCACATGTGAGCTCTCACGCTGCCCATTCTTTTTGCCCTCAATAAGTGTCAAGTCTTGGATTCCAATACTTGCGCAGGAGCAGAGATGCCCGTTCCCAATGCCCCGTCCAGGAGACCCTCTGGCACCAATATTACTAGCACCCAGTGGAATCTCCCAGGGGGGGAAAGGGGAGTGGATAAAATAATAAAGAAGACAAGGAGACTGCCTGCGGTTATCTGCTTCCAACCTTCTGCTTCTTCTCCACACTTGTTGTCTTTTCCTGGCAGTTGATTCTAGAAACTAAACACATTAATACTTAGTTCTGTTATTAATAATGCTCCTAAATTATTCTCTTATCTCTTTTCTCTAACTTACATACCAGAATAACCTTGACCTTTGCCTCTCCTCAGTGAGTCTTCATAACCTTCCTGTCATGTAATGATTAGACTTGTTCTGTCTAGCAAGATGAGAGAATTAATATGTGATTCAGTAATTAAACAGTTATTCCTTCCTATTTATCTTATTGCCATAACTTAACATTGTACATACCTAAGTTCTTATTTCACATTAAATTTATATTTCTTTCCTAGTTCTTTCTGGTAAAAATGTGGTGAGTTATTGCCATGTCAGGATAGTTGGATAACCTCCCAACTATAGCCTCCTCTGAGCAACCAGGAGATCGAGGTAACAATTATGTACAGTCATATACAATTAATTACTCTTGGGTACTTAGCTCTGTGGGTGAATTCACGTTAACTCGACGAGTTAGCATCTTAGTTCAGAGCAGCCCTCAGCCACGAAATACAGCTTCTGAGAAGAAGTCCCAAATTCAATGTGCAGGATTTGTTAAGTAGTAAGCGCTGGATTCTGACAGAGGACGCTGCTCCCAAGGCGAGGAAGTGTCTCCGGATTCTGTGCGCAAGTCTCACAGAATAGTGTCTCTTCAGGAAACCAGCGCAAGAGTTCAATGACGAGGGAAGGAACCGTAGTATCGCGGACTCGGCAATACTCTCAGGAACTAGTCCTTCAACAGCGAGAATAGATAACCGACGGTTATCGACGAAACCTTAACTAACTAACTAACTGACTAGGAGATATGGAGAATGCGTGCACTTCTGTCAAGAATCTCAGTGAAGTGCATCAACATTCTATCGTGAGCGCCACAAGTAGAGCTCCGTAAGTGAAGAAAGACTAGAGCAACAACTTCAGCATTTCGTCGGCCATCTTGGAGTTATTCAATCTCCATGTTTCCTTCCAGGTAATGGCCTTTACCTTCTGTGTGCTTGAAATCGTCTGTTCTTGATGTGTTAAACAGACTGAATGATTTTGATCCTTTGGAGTTCTGACAGTACCCTCTCGCAAGGTAGGTCCTTCCGGTTGAGGTTTTCTTGGAAATTTTCGGTGGAAGGCTTTCACCAAACGAGGAGCATGAACATCAGAATTTAGTTCCCAGGATCTCTCCTCAGGACCATAACCCTTCCAGTCAACCAAGTAATAGATTTTTCCCTTACGTCTTGTAGAGTTCAGTATTCTTTTAACCTCAAATTCTTCTCCAGATTCTAATTGTACAGTTTTTGGAGGAAGTGTCACTCTTAGGTGTGTTGAGGTTTTCTTTAACAGAGAGACTGGGTGGATCTTCATCTTTTTAGGTAATTTCAATCGATAAGTTACAGGGTTAACTAGTTTTTCAATCAGATAAGGCCCTATAAACTTTGGTTGAAATTTGCGAGTTCCTTTTAACCTAAGGTTTTTGGTGTTTAACCACACCTGATCTCCAACATTTAAGGTTGGACCTTCTCTTCTTTTTTTATCTGCATATTTCTTATAACTTTCTTTAGCTCTAATCAAATTTTCTATTGCTGCCTGATGGACTTGCGTTAGATTTTTAATCATGTCTTGGACTGCTGGGACTGAAACTTCTCTAAAATGTGTAGAGGAATTAGGGTGTCTTCCATAATTTAAATAGAATGGAGTGAAACCTGTGGAGACATTTTTTGCGTTATTATATGCGAATTCTGCTGCCCAAATATACTCTGGCCAGTCCCCTTCTTGATCAAGTAAGTACAGTCTCAAATACTGTTCCAATTCTTGGTTCACCCTCTCCGTTTGCCCATCTGTCTCTGGATGAAAACTTGTGGAGTATCTAGTTTCTACACCCAACCATTCCATGAATGTCTTCCAAAAATGGGATAGGAATTGGGAACCCCTGTCTGAGACCACAACCCTTGGAATACCATGAGCTCGCATGACGTGAGTGCTAAAAAGTATGGCTAATTCTTTGGCTGTTGGAATTTTCTTTAGGGCCACAAAATGGGCCATCTTGGTGAAGGCATCTACAAACACCAATATGGTGTTGTAACCTTGGTCTGAAGGTAAGTCCATTATTAGATCCATAGTAATTGTATGCCATGGATGTGGGGGAGTGGGCATGGGTTGGAGTAACCCCTTAGGGGATTGTCTCTCCGATTTTCCCCGAGCACAGACCTCACATGACCTTACATAGGAATCAATATCCTTAGACATTTGTGGCCACCAAAAGTTTCTCTCAACCATTTCTTCAGTTTTCTGTATTCCTTTGTGACCAGCTAGTCTGTGGTCATGGTTTTCTTCAAGGGCTAAGTGTCGCAGCTCCTGGTTTGGTAGAAATAATTTCCCTGCATGAAATGGTAAGCCATGTCAAATTTCTCTTTCAGCTTCTTGTTCAGTCCATTTTTTCATTTCTTCAGATGTCATAGCTTTCATTATTTTCTCCTTTACAGTCTCTTGATTTACTAAATGCCACAATCTTATCTTCTGGAATGATCTTTTGTTGTTCTTGGTGTTTCTCCACACTGTCGGTATCCAATCTAGACAAGGCGTCAGCCTTTCCATTCTTGGTTCCGGGTCTGTATGTGATTACAAAATCATAATCTGCGAAATACAGTGACCACCTAAGTTGACGTGGAGTAAGTGTTTTTGCAGATTTCAAGAACTTCAGATTTCGATGATCCGTGAACACCGTCACGATATGTCTTGCTCCCATCAAGTAGTGCCTCCATTCCATAAATGCATCCTTGATGGCTAGTAGCTCCTTTTCAGTAATTGTGTAATTAATTTCTGCCGAAGTTAATTTTCTAGACCTATAAGCAACCAGATGGAGTTGTCCAGTCTTTTTATTCCTTTGAGAAAGAACTCCACCAATTGCCAAATCTGAAGCATCAGTCTCCAGATAAAAAGGTTCAGTGGGGTCGGCATGCAATAAGACTGGTGCGGTGGTGAATTCTAGTTTCAATTGTTGAAAGGTCCTTTCAGCTTCTTCTGTCCAATCAAAAGGAACACCCTTATTCAGAAGTCGAGTAAGTGGAATGAGTTTATGTGAGAATTCATTTACAAATCTTCTATAGAAATTGGCAAAGCCTATGAAGCCTTGTAACTCCTTTACATTCCTTGGAGATTTCCATTCTAAAACAGCCATCACCTTTTTAGTATCCATAGTTATTCCGGATGGCGTGAGAACAAATCCAAGAAACTCCACTTCCTTTGTATTGAACTCACATTTTTCTAATTTGACATACAGATTGTTTTCTCTCAACCTTTGCAAAACTTTCTTTACTTGATCCGGGTGTTCTTTTTCTGTCTTTGAATAGATCAAAATATCGTCAATGTATACAATAACGGATTGGTCTATGAATTCTCTCAGCACACTGTTTATGAAGTGCTGAAAGGCGGCTGGAGCATTGCATAATCCGTAAGGCATTACTTGATATTCGTACAATCCCAAATTTGTTCTGAAAGCCGTCTTCCACTCATCGCCCTCCTTAACTCTAATCAAATAGCACCACGAAGATCTAACTTAGTGTATATCTGTGCTTCCTTCACCTGGTCTAAGAGTACTGATATGAGTAGTAAAGGATATCTGTTCTTGATGGTGACCTTATTTATAGCTCGATAATCAATACACATTCTAAGATCACCTTCCTTCTTCGGGACGAAAATTGAGCGGCGAGGAGACGGGGGATTGGGAGGGGCGTATGAACCCATTTGCCAGATATTTCTCTATATACTTTTTCAGATGTTCATTCTCCTTTTCTGTCAAGGCATAGACTCTGCTACATAGTAGATTCGCACCTGGCACCAACTCAATTCGGCAATCAAATGGTCGATGAGAAGGCAGTCTCTCAGCTTCAACTTCATCAAAAACATCTTGAAACTCCTTGTATTCTGGTGGAATTTCACTTGTGTGAATCACACAAACTGATACATCTTGTTTGCTCAAAAGAGTGGCCGGTCCTGGTTCTCTGATTCTGTCTGTAAAATTAAAAAAAATTTCTTTGCAAAAGTCGGAGTTCATCTTCACAGTTCTCGTTTCCCAATTTATGCTCGGGTTGTGCTCTGTGAGCCATGGAAAGCCCAGTATAATCTAGAATTGAGGAGCATCAATTAAATTAAATTGTATAATTTCTCGATGACCTTCTTGAAAGCTCATTTCCACTTGTTCTGTGTGACTGGTGATGGGCCCGGAAGAGAGATTAGTCCCATCCACCGCTCTTACAGGTTCGCTCTTTGACTTTTGTATTGCCCTCAAACCAATCTTCTTGGCATATTTTATATCACAGAAGTTTCCTGTCGCTCCTGAGTCCAACATGACCGAAACTTCTGTCAAGGCAATGTTTCTGAATTTCAATGTCACAGAAATCACTAGGTGAGGGTACAATGACTGTAAGGTATTTGCCAAATGATGTTCCTTTGGAGTTGTTTTATTTTCTGCAACCACCAGTCCAACTCCCTTTACTGGTGGTGCTTGAAGTTTTCCTTCTCCTTGGAAAACATCTTTGGTTTCTTTGGGCACATTCTCACAAAATGCCCACTATTTCCGTAATACATGCATAAATTATTCTGTCGTCTTTTTTCTTTCTCTTCCTTAGTTAAAGGCCCACAAACTGTTCCAATCTGCATTGGCTCCATCCCAGGTTGACCTTCAGTTATTCTCGTTGATTCTACTTTAGCTCTGTCAAATCTTGGAGTGTTAAATCTGAATTCCTTCTTCTTTTCACCTCTCCTCTCACTTTGTCTAAAGTCGATCTCCAAAACTAAGTCTATGAAGGCCGATACGTCAGTGGGTCGATTTGGAATTTGGGCTAGGATGTCTTTCAACTCGTCCTTAAGCCCTCTATAAAAGACAGCAGCTCTTTTACTCTCTGGCCAGTCTGTTTCAACTACCAGCTTGTTGAATTGGGCCAGATATGCCACAAGGTCCTTATTACCCTGTTTTAGTTCTAATAATTCGTTATCTGTGGCCTGTGATATTTTCCGTCGATCAAAAATCCGAAGAATTTTTTTTTTAAAGTTCTCAAAATCGTATAGTAGAGCGTCATCTCTAGAGATCAATGGCATGGACCAACTGGCGGCATCACCACTGAGATAAGACAAAATGAAGGCCACGCGGGTCTGTGCATCCGGAAAAATCGTAGGACGACACATAAAATGCAAGGAGCATTGTGTCAAAAACACTTGGGCCTTTTGTGGATCCCCTCTAAATCTTTCTGGTGGTGCTAAAGGTATCACTGGGGACAGGGAGTGCACCACGTGAGTTGCTAATCGGGAAGTGGAACCCAAGTTTTCCCCTTTCTGTGTCTGGAAATCTAGACGTTTCAGTTAATCTAGCTGCCAACTCTACAGTTTCCCTTCTAGCGTCCATTATTTCTTGTCTCAATCCCTTATTCTCTTCTCTGACTGCTGTTAACTCCTTTTGGATTAGACCTAAAACTTCTCCCAAGTCTTTTAACTCTAAACCTTCAGCCATTTCTGCTCAGGCGCAAGTTTCAACACTTGGGCACTTCACTCTGTCAAGTCTTGGATTCCAATACTTGCGCAGGAGCAGAGATGCCCGTTCCCAATGCCCCGTCCAGGAGACCCCTGGCACCAATATTGCTAGCACCCAGTGGAATCTCCCAGGGGGGGAATGGGGAGTGGATAAAATAATAAAGAAGACAAGGAGACTGCCTGCGGTTATCTGCTTCCAACCTTCTGCTTCTTCTCCACACTTGTTGTCTTTTCCTGGCAGTTGATTCTAGAAACTAAACGCATTAATACTTAGTTCTGTTATTAATAATACTCCTAAATTATTCTCTTATCTCTTTTCTCTAACTTACATACCAGAATAACCTTGACCTGTGCCTCTCCTCAGTGAGTCTTCATAATCTCCTGTCATGTAATGATTAGACTTGTTCTGTCTAGCAAGATGAGATAATTAATATGTGATTCAGTAATTAAACAGTTATTCCTTCCTATTTATCTTATTGTCATAACTTAACATTGTACATACCGAAGTTCTTATTTCACATTAAATTTATATTTCTTTCCTAGTTCTTTCTGGTAAAAATGTGGTGAGTTATTGCCATGTCAGGCTAGTTGGATAACCTCCCAACTGTCGCCTCCTCTGAGCAACCAGGAGATCGAATTAACAATTATGTACAGTCATATACAATTAATTACTCTTGGGTACTTAGCTCTGTGGGTAAATTCGCCGTTAACTCGACGAGTTAGCGTCTTAGTTCAGAGCAGCCCTCAGCCACGAAATACAGCTTCTGAGAAGAAGTCCCAAATTCAATGCGCAGGATTTGTTAAGTAGTAAGCGCTGGATTCTGACAGAGGACGCTGCTCCCAAGGCATGGAAGTGTCTCCGGATTCTGTGCGCAAGTCTCACAGAATAGTGTCTCTTCAGGAAACCAGCGCAAGAGTTCAATGACGAGGGAAGGAACCGGAGTATCGCGGACTCTGCAATACTCTCAGGAACTAGTCCTTCAACAGCGAGAATAGATAACCGACGGTTATCGACGAAACCTTAACTAACTAACTAACTGACTAGGAGATATGGAGAATACGTGCGCTTCTGTCAAGAATCTCGGTGAAGTGCATCAACGTTCTATCGTGAGCGCCACAAGTAGAGCTCCGTAAGTGAAGAAAGACTAGAGCAACAACTTCAGCATTTCGTCGGCCATCTTGGAGTTATTCAATCTCCATGCTTCCTTCCAGGTAATGGCCTTTACCTTCTGTGTGCTTGAAATCGTCTGTTCTTGATGTGTTAAACAGACTGAATGATTCTGATCCTTTGGAGTTCTGACAATAAGCCCCCTGTACACTCATCGGGTACGTTCTCCCCCTCTGTTGGTTCCCATGTGGCTCTCCGCTTTGACATGAGGTGTTTGGCAGCAGCCCCATACACGCCAGCCCCTGCAGTTGGGCCACTGCCACTTCTGCATTACTTGGGGACGTCGCCCCGCTAACGGCCACGTCGCTCTCAGACTGCCTAACCCCCCTCACTGCTGCCATGCTCCTCGGTCCCGCTACCCCTGACAGGGCTGCCTTGGCCTGCTCAGCCGTTGTGGTCTGGCCCACCCCCCTCTCAGAGGCCAGGCCCCTTCTCACACCACAAGGGGTCACTCACCTTGAAGCAGAACGGCCCCTCACACTCACCTTTACACACCCCAGTTAATGCCGCCTGCAACTTGCAGTGCGGCGCACACGCTAGTACCACCACAGCCATGCACTCAGATGCCCAGCTAGCCAGGCAGGCCGTGCCCAACACCGGCTCACAAGCAAATTAAGATGCCCGGCCTCCCACAGGAGCTGCATCACCTCTGCAACTTTCCCCTCATCTGATTACATCACAGCAAGTATATTAGCAACTACTAAGTCTAACTGAACTAGATTCAAGCCAATTATGACTCCCTACCACCAGTCACCAAGTCACTTGCATCTAAAATGGTGGCAGGAAGCTAAAAAAAAGACCCACTTGTAGCCATTAGGCTGCACTGGGATCTAAAATAGCCCAAATACAAGATAGCAGTCCTGGACTGTACTATGTTACAAGGAAATGAAAGATACGTAGTCCAGTGATGTAGTTCGGGATCACAGCTTTATTCATCAGATAGGATCCACATTAAGTCTCATGCTAGGCCTTATTCAATGCCCCACCAGGAGCAGCCTCCCTGCTGCTCAGCCCTTCCACACCAACTGATCCCTTCTTCCACTCAAACACTCTCCAACATTCCGATGATATCACATAGACTGAGCAGCAAGGCAAAGGCAGCAACAGAGGATGCATTAATCACTTACTAGATCATAACACATTCCCCCCTCATCAAAATTGAAAAAATAGGAGCATGCAAGATCAATGTACAAACATGCAACAAGACCCCTGACAGGCAAATCAGAAAAACTACAAAGTAAGGATTCTTCATACGTGCGCACCCGTAACGCACAGACCAACACCTCACATGAGGTAACCACCAAATCAAGGGTAAAACAAAACAGGTAAGTCCGAGAAGCTTCAAAAGAAGAAGTCGTCTCACGTGCGCACCCGTAACGCACAGACCCAACACCTCACATGAGGCAACCACCCATTCAAGGGTAAAACCAAACAGGTAAGTCCGAGAAGCTTCAAAAGAAGAAGTCTTCTCATGTGCACACCCGTAACGCACAGACCAAACACCTCACATGAGGCAAGACCTAATAAAAGACGTACACTAACAAGACCAGGGACACTACCTATCTCTCTCTCTCTATACAAACAGATGTAAAAAAAAAACACTTCACTCACTCACCCCCTCTCATTTAAATATTGGAACAGATAACAGTAATTGGTACAATAATCGCATAAAAAGCACACATGTCGGAAAGACAGAATTGAGGCATTTGAGCACAAACGACAACATTAAGAAAAATGCACAGTCCCAAAAAAACAACAAACTAAAATAAAGAAGGTAGTCACCATTGTCAGTAAGCAGCTAAAGTCTGGAACATATGAGCTACAATATGGAAAAAACAGTACCTTGTAGAAGGATCAACCAACAACAGTTCAACAGAAAATCAAAACTGTCAGAACGTCTTCAATTTCTTCTTTAGAATTAATTGGATCACCAAATGTTTATGAGGAAAGGAGGTGGTCGGCAGACTTCACAAAACGCCTCAAGATGTGAACCGGAATCCAACCGGAATATAGAGATCCTCGAAGTGCTTGGTTGGCAAAAAACGTGGTTGGCAAAACGGGAGTATGCATCAGGCAATAGCCAAAGGATAACATTGATGCCAGCCACAAGATGGCGGCACGTAGGGTGACGCCGCGCCGGATGGCTCCCGGCATTACCATGCTGTAAACATCACTGAAGGAAGAGAACCTCACGAGGAAGCACACGTGAAGCAAACGAAAGGAGGCATGACAGAAGGAGTGGAATGAGGTAAGTCTGCGCGCGCTAACATGTGCGCGCTGTATGCAGCTCGTGAGAAATTTTGAAATGACGGCCAAAGGTTAACTGCCATAAAGATAACTGTGTGTGGCACAGCGAAATGAAACATCGCCAAATAGTAATGTTGCCCGAAAAACCACACAGTGTGCACAACCAAAAAAAAACGGGCACTAAACACAAAGGAAGAGGAAAGGCTCTATGGCATCACTCTTTGTTCTTTTTTTTTCTTTTTTTTTTTTTTGTCCTCATACATGCCACCAGATAGTTTAAACTCTAGGTTGGAGATCCCCATACCTTTCACACTATCCGATATCCTTACCGCCCTTAACTCAGTGTGCGGCAAACAGAGATCTCCCAGAAGTAGGCTGTCTTCGTGTCCAACTCCCGTTCCCATTCACTGAACTGGACCACCCTGGCAACCCGGGAGGACTGAACCACAAACCTCTGGCATAATCATAGGACCACCGTTAGTTCTTCAACCAGGCAACCAGTGCCGACCACACCCCCTCAGCGCTTGCAGCCTCACAGGCCATATCAGACTTGCTAACCGTCATGATGTTTTTTAAACAGTCAGCAAATCTGGGGGGGCCTCTGATTTCCATTCTTTACATATTTCTCTTCTGGCTATAACTATCACATAGAATATAAATTGTGAGGCATAATTATTGATGTTATAATTTGGTGACAAACCGAAGAAAACCAGTCTAAAAGAACATGTAATGGGGGTTTTTAAAACCTTTTCCAAGAAACCACAGACCGCCTCCCAATAACCCGAGAGTTCTGAACATTCCATAAACATAAGTAAATCATCAGCTGCCGGGTGTTTGCATCTGGGGCAATGATAATTATTGGACGTGATCTTAGATAACTTTGCCGGGGTCCAGTAGATCCTATATACTGTAAACAGGTGGTTTCTCCTCAGATTTGCTGGTTTAATTAGACTCTGTGAGATAGAAAATGAGTCCATCCAAATTTTTGGCACCGTTTCCAGACCACCACATAAAACATTGCCCCAAAGGCCCCCCAGTTCCTGGTTCAGGGTTTCTTTTACACCTAATAGTGACCTATACCAAAATGAAACCTCCCGTTTCCAAACTCCGCCTCTACAGACAGCATCTAAAATCCCCCTTTCATCTTCAAACACCAGCGACTGCCCTGACCACCAGGCAGAAAGTTGATAGTATTTAAATCTTGTTAAAGACCCGTTGGTCAAAGCCGCTATGGCCTCCCAGCCCATAAGACGCGAGTCGACACAGAGGTCATCCCATCTCCTGCAACCTGCTTTCTTAAGTGGCTGGGATAGTTGGTCCTGCAGGCATTCCGGAGTACCTGGCGAATCCCAAATTGGGGCATGAGTGTTATAATAGGGGATCCCCAACGTTCTCCGGAGATATATCCAGTTGCTTAGTGCTGTCTGCAGAATCTTAAGGCGAACCTTTTTAAAGAATTTTTGATCACCAAATTTAAAAAGGAAAAATTCCTGTCCCTGAGGCTGATCGTACAGTAGGGCCTGGAACAGGCGACCCTGTGAGGAAGAATCCGATTTGTTTGCCAATAGTCTGAAGTTCTTAAGATGGAAGGCATGACAATATAACAACAGATCAGGTAGGGCCAGACCCTCTATCTTTAATCCCCTTCTTAGTTTCTTCCATGCAATCCTAGGCGATTTTGAAGCCCATATAAAGGATCCTATCTTCCCTTGTATGTTCATAATATCTTTTGTAGGGAAAGCCAAAGGGATAGCATTGAACAAAAAAGTTATTTTGGGGAGGATTGTCATTTTAACCAGATTGACTCGCCCATACAAGTTCAGTGGCAAGTTGGCCCATCTTATTAGCGTTTTAGAGATCTCCTTTACGACTATCTGCCAACTGACTTTAGGAATATCAGTCGGTTTCTGGGTAAGATGAATTCCCGGGTATCTGATTTTATTTCTGGCCCCCGGGATGACTGTTGGATTATTCCACCCCATTATCTCTGTCTTCCCTTTGTTAATTTGATACCCAGATAACCGTCCGAATTCTTCAGCTAATTCAAATAGTCTAGGGATTGCCTCAGTGTGATTAGAAGTATATAGCAGGAGATCGTCCGCATACAGCGCTGTTTTTAGCTCTAAGTCTTCTATTTTAAAGGGTAACATTTTTTGATCAGCTCTAATAAGACAAACAAAAGGCTCTATATAGATATCAAACAATAAAGGGGACAAAGGACATCCCTGTCTGGTTCCGCGGAAGATGTTAAACCAATCCGATAGACCCCCATTTACCAAGACCTTAGCTCGCGGCCTCTATTAGAGTGATTTAATCCCTTCTATATAAACTTGTGGGAAACCAAAACTGGCCATTGTTGCCCAGAGATACTCCCAATTAACCTGATCGAAGGCTTTGGCCGCATCGATTGCTACTATGGCCAATGGCAGCCCCCTCTCCTCCGCAAAATCAATTGCCCCGATCACCTGGAATGTTAATTCATTCAGTTGCCTCCCAGGGATGAACCCTCTTTGATCTGGGTGGATAATAGTTTTTATAATTTTAGCAAGTGTCGTGGGCAGTATCCCAGAGTAGATCTTTAAATCAGAGTTCAATAGAGATATGGGCCTATAGGACTCTATCATTTGGGGGTCTTTGTTCGGCTTGGCTATCAGAGTTATCGTGGCATCAAACCAAGAAGGGAGGATACTGTGACCATGTTTAAACAGGCTGTTAAAAAGTGTGGTAAACACCGGGACCATCACCTCAAGAAAATCCAGATAAACCTCAGTCGGCAGCCCATCTGGGCCTGCTGCTTTACCACGACTCATTTTCTTAAGTTGATTTCTTATTTCCCCCTCCGTAATTTCACTCTCCAGATAGGACCTATTCTCATCGGATAACTGGGGCAGATCCCTCTGGCACAACCAAGCTCTAACCTCCTCAGGTCCTCTATTGATATCTTCCTTGTATAGGCCCTGCATAAACCCCCTGGCTTCCTCTCTGATGGCCATATCCTCAGTGATTGGGAGGGCTGATTCTCTCTGAATTAACAGTTTAATGTTATTCCTGTCTCTATCCGTCCTGGACTTCCAGGCCAGAAGGGCTCCACATTTTTCTCCATATTCAAAATTTTTTAATTTACTAAACTCCCATCTTTCCTTTATGGTCTTATCTGCGGCTGCTTTAAATGATGTTTGCAGATCTAATAGTTCTCTCTCCAACTTAGGAATTCTCCCCCTATCTGAAATAGTGGCCCGCTGTAGTTCGAGATCTTTTTCCTTTATTGCCTTCAAGTCCTCCAACTCTTTTCTTTTCATGGTCTTTCTCCTATAACTTATTAATGAACTCAACAATCTGCGAAGAAAGGCCTTAAAGGACTCCCAAACTATTTGATCTGTGGAGGAACCAATGTTAAATATAAAAAACTCCTTAATTTTCTCTATTAGTTCTACTTTTACAGTATCATCCACAAGAAGTGTCCTATCTAACGTCCACCTGGACTCTACTGGTTTAGAGCTCAACAGAAAGACTAATTCTATTACAGAATGGTCTGAAATCCCTACGGGAGTATGGCTCACTGAGGTTATATCAGCGAGCAATCGTTGATCTAGTAGGAAGTAATCAATTCTGGAGAACTGTTTATATTTTTTACTGTAAAATGAGTATCCTCTCCTTGCACCATATTTAGATCGCCACACGTCCAGCAAATTAAAGTCTCTCATGATATTTCCCAGAGCTGAGATCATTTTAGAGGGCGTTCGATACTTTGCCCTGGAGGTTCGATCTAAGGCCTGATCAAAAACCAAATTAAAATCCCCCCCAAGAATTACTGGGGCCGATGTCCCTAATAGTCCGGCCGCTAATCTCAAAAGAGGACCGGGGTTATCCTCATTCGGACTGTAGTAAATAGCACACGTACACAAAGTACCACATATCGAGAGGGATGCCACCAGCCACCTACCTGACTGGTCAGTATCCCACTTTAATACCCTGATCCCTCTGTTTGCCCTGACAATCAATGCTACTCCTCTGGTAATCCCTTTCTGCCTTGAGCACAGGATCTCCTGAACCCACCCTTCTCCAACAAATATCATTTTACACAGGTTCAGTTCCAAATGAGTTTCTTGTAATAAAATAATATGGGCATCCAAATTTTTGAAGTATTCACGCACCCTGGACTGTTTTCTCCCTCCCCCTATACCATTCACGTTCCAGGAGAGAATTTTTATACTTGTTGCCCTACTCATGGCCCGACCTGTACCCACCTAACATCCCGAGTTTGGAAACTTATAATGGCTCGATTGCATGTGAGGACAATTTTTCCTGTTTTCCCCTACACCCTTTGTTCTTGACACAAAGTCAGGGGGTTCCCTTTTCAGCCGCAACACAGAAACTCTCACCAAGCAAGAGAGTGGTAGTTACTAACACAGCCTCGAAGAGTAGACTTTTTCAGCAAAGCGGTACATAATTCATAACAAGGAAACTTCTCTTCAGCCAGGGGTAACAAACTCTCCCAAAGCAACAGAGCAGGAAGTCCAATAGGCAAAAGTGCAGACAGGTAGCAAAATATGTAGACAAAGAACAACCCTCCAAAGACAGGAGAAGAGGCAGGCAGCAAACAAGTAGGTAGGAGCAGGTCGCTACTTTGGGACTGTCCCAAAGAGAAAGAGGGCAGACTTCCTCCAAGACAGGCAGGCAGTGGACAGTAGTCAGGCAGGTAGGAACTGATCACTGGTAAAACATTCCTAAAATCCAACAGGTAGCAGGAACCAACCCAATCTACATGTTACAGGACAGGAACAGTTCAGCAAAGACAGGCAGGCTTCAAGACAATAAAGGAAAGTCAAACTGGCACTTACAGGTTGGGGCGACCGATGGAATGGTCACTGGTGGGGCATTAGGGGTGCCAGGTTTGATCAAATCCACAGGTTGTAGTTTCTTTCTTCAGTTTTAAAAGTTCAATCTCCATTAAAGTAGCATGCAGGTTCTTAAAATCGTCGCCAGTGTTACAAGGAAATGAAAGATACGTAATCCAGTGATGTAGTTCAGGATCACAGCTTTATTCATCAGATAGGATCCACATTAAGTTTCATGCTAGGCCTTATTCAATGCCCCACCAGGAGCAGCCTCCCTGCTGCTCAGCCCTTCCACACCAACTGATCCCTTCTTCCACTCAAATTACTCCAACATTCCGATGACATCACATAGACTGAGCAGCAAGGCAAAGGCAGCAACAGAGGCTGCATTAATCACTTACTAGATCATAACATACTACCCTCACAATTTCCCTGGAGGGTAGACTGCCCTGTGGTCGGCTGCCCCCCAAACCTCTCTTGTATAAGATAGGAGGAATTTGTGATGCACTGCTGCAGAGAATTTGCAGCCCCCCAAGGTGCATTATTAGACCATGGGCATGACCACCACTCTTGCTCCAAAGGAGTGAAGTAATGGGGAGCCCTTAATTTATAGAGCTATTTCATTAACCTGGTAGTTAGTAAAACAAGAAAGCTTTCATGAAATATGTTAAAATACATTGGAAGACAAAGGGGCACATCCCAATATTTGTTTTTGCCAAATTGAAATGCTGCAATTTAAACCCACATTTTACAAAATTGATTTTTTTTCTTCATCATATCTTTTCTCATAGTGCCAAGCAGTAGTCATTTTTGTATGCAGCTAATAATTGCACAGTATATGGCCAAAGAATATATCTTTCAGTTGTAAAAGATAATTGCATGCGCCAATCAGAATTATTAAACCAAGCTGAACAGCTGGATGTACGGAGAAATTTGTATGCCACAGCATAAATATTGGGCATTGGAAATTGCTAAATATGAAAAATGATGTCTAGTAAAACATTTTTCAACTCGAAAAGTGTTCCTCTCAAATTGTGCCTACAAGCAGATATTGTAAACATATGCAATAAAATGCATAGAAATAAACCTTGATTTAAGGCGAGAAATGAAAGTGATGAACTGTGGTGTAATACCAAATGACGGGGCGCCTCTGCAAAATGTGATGAGGGTTCCCATAGACTCCCATATCTTACAGATATCCTTTAGCTTTAGACTGAAAGGGGCCCATTTTGGGTGGCCCCTCTTGCACTGCAGGGGCTGCGAGGGGCTGTGTTACGGCCTCGGCCGGAAGATTGTGCAAGAAAAAATATTGCCCATCACATTACTTGTCCAATTGGCATAACGTGCTAAGAGCAGTAAAGTCAACTGAAACACTGTGTGTATTAGTAGACATTAGGTCCAGAATTGTTCCTGAAGCAGTCCATCAATATTCCTCATTCAGCGAAAGTACCTACCGAATTCATGTGTTTCTACAACAGGGTGCCACTGTCTTATACCCAGATGAGTTCAACGTACATCCAAGTGTTGCTTTAATATTCAGAGTTCGCCTTTTAATCCAGTAGGGTATTTACAATATGATGCTCAATGTGCCAGTCTGTTAGGAGTGTTGCTAAAAAAGAGCTGGTTTTATTCAATGGCTCACATGTCATCGGTCATGACCAAATAGGCATGGCTGAGCAAAGGGCAACTAGTGTTGGCAGTGTTTCTGCTCCAATGTGAAAGGACCTACTCAAGGTGACAGGTCACCCATGCCAGTCCTGCTCAATGTGTCAGGCTTGCTGAAGCAGGCCAGATCTACCAATGAAGTTAGACACCACACACTTTGTCTCAAGGCTGCTGTTCAAGATGTGTTTGATGGGGTTCATGGTGCTGGGGCTGAGACATATTACTGAAAAAATTGATGTTTTCACCGATTTTACGCTTGCCATAATGTGTAAAGTACATATTACTTAGTTTGTACATCACACAATACCAGGACAGATTTTACATTACCACAGTATGTAAAGTATCATTGCCATGCCGTTTTTAGGTCTCGCTGTGCCCAGCGCATGCGTTGGCTCGGAGAGACATTTTGTAGTTGGGATTTTTTAAGTGCTGTCTGTGGCCTAAAGCTTGAGTGCATGTGAGCGTGCACGCGCGCAGCCGCCAATCACTGCTGCACGTGCACCACTCGCATGCTTGCCACACAGCGCTCCCGTCCAAGCGATTTCTTTTTTTTCTTCTTCCTTTCTACTTAATTGGCACTGCTCTGGCCAGTCCACTCTTTCAATTTATATTTTATGCCATTTCCATACTTCCATTTCTTTGCATTATGTGCATGGACTCACGCATTAATATTACTCTAATACGAACGCTGCCGCGAGTTATGGATAGATGGGTGTACTTGAATGGTTGGACCACCGGAAAGCTGACGGTCGTCCTCACCTAAGATGGCTGACTTGTTGTGTCAGCTGAGCTGCCTGGACAGCTCCGAAACTTCCCCAACCAACATGGTAGGCCACTCGCATCTGCAGCGGTGCGGAGTCGCAGAGAGACAGCCTGTGGTGCTCTTCTCCCTGGTCCTGTAAGGGGACTCCGGGCACCCTGCACCTCCTGGGGTGGCCTACGGGAAAACCGGGGCTGAAGGTGCCATGGTGGCTGTGTATGTCTGGGAGCAGCAGGAGACCGCTGCAGCGCTGAGCGGTGTGAGCCTGGCACCCGCTTCTGACAGGTGAACAGCTCCCCCTCTTCCCGCCTCATCTTTATCCTTCCAAGAGTCTCCCCTGTTTCCCTGCTTATAGCCCCATGGCAATCTCTTCCTCCTTCTAAGCAGTCTACTCGCAATTGCTTTTTTCTACCCTTTTCTCCGTTCCATTCTGTTTCCATCGATTTCCTGTCATTTCAGTAACATCATCATTTCATCCACTTACACTCTTTATTTTTGGCAACCCCACAATCTTTTCTATATTTTTTTCCATTTGGACTGCCCACACATCTTCTTTTTGTCTTTCGCTCTTCTCCCTGTCTTTCGCTCTTCTCCCTGTTATGTACACATCACCATTTAATTCTATAACGCAACCTCAATGTTGCCACCTCGTACTGCAGCCACTCTCATCAATTTCCTCTTATTTCCATTTGAACGTGTAGCTTAAAAAATGTCAGTATGCGCACTCCCTTTCACCCACCTTTCCCCAACACCTTCAATCAACTCATTTATGAACCTTCGTTTTCACTAGCGTCCTCTTTTTCTTATACGCTCTGCCTCACCGATTTCTTTTTGCACCCTCATTTACTTCACCATTTTTTCACTTGCACTTCTTTCACCAGTATTTTTTGATTCATGCTCCTCCCGTTTAATCCTCCCCTCTGTTTCTACATACACCTGTCGCCTTTTAGACATCCCTCCTTACCGTCTTCTCATTCAGTTATACAGTCTTTCATGCTTCATATTTTACCGCAATTTATATTCTAGTTATTATTACTTTCGTCCTATTTTTTGCTCCTGCTGCCCAGTCAGTTTCAATTTCTCCATTGTGTTTACCCTCTTGTTTATGCTACAGTCAACGGCGATTTCAAGAACCTCAAATACTGTGATGATTTACTTTAATTTCGGAGAATGTTAGTTATACAGTTGTTGAACGAAGTGTTGTATGCAAATTATAATTTGGCACATCTAGTCAACAAGTTCTAGCATGAGCACTATGATTGTATAATATAAAACTATAGATACAATTGTGGATAGCTCTTCTGAATTCGGTGTATTTTGTTCTCTGTATACAGTAAACTATACTCTGCTGACTACACCCTCTTTGCATAAGAATCCATTTGCAAAACGTGCTGTTGGGCTAGTGGAAGTTCAAACCTTCGAAAGGCAACAGATAGTATTATAAATGCATATCGGTTCTAAGTGGTATCAGTTAGACTAGAGTAAAGCTCGAGTTAACTCTGATGTCATTCAGAGCGCCAGGTTAAAAACATCACTGTAATTCCTTTGTGACGCAGCAACAGTTGTTCTGTGACCCCCCTGTTGTTTTGTGATAGCAGTGAATTACTGGATTTAGAATATGAGAGCCACGCCTAGTGCATAGAATTATAGATGGGTAACAGTGAGCTACGGGGATGTCAACATCCCTGTTACTAACAGTACCCATCTGTTATTCTATGTAAATGATAGAGGCTTGCTGTGGCACAAACCATAACAAGCATTTACAATGCAATAGGTCTCGCATTTACGCGAGTTTGAGCTAATCACATTGCAAATAACAATGCCTTTTATGTGTGTTTTCGTTTTTCAAACATAAATAAAAGGCATCATCATTTACAATGCCAATAGCTTAAACTCGCGTAAATGCGAGACCTATTGCATTGCAAATGCTTGTTCATGTTTCCCTTTAAGGAAAGTACCAGTGCCATGTTCATTTTTACTTTGGTCCGTACATGAAATTGCAATAAGACTTTTCAGATAGACCCAGTATGTAAAGCACCCATTGCTATGACGTTTTCTACTTTGTCCTAGAATGTGCAGTACACAATATCATGCCAGTGCCCAACAAAGGCACACTTAGGCAAACACACCAAGACACGTACAAGCATTTACCCAGGCACCAACGCAAACACAAAATTCCGCAAAGGCACATATAAACCCACACACAAGCGCAACTACAGAACCTTACTTTTCGAGGAACATAAACATCTGTACACAGAAAGACACATCCACATGCAGACATGTAACACAAGGTAAATATACAGTTAGTATAAACAGTACAAACAATAGGTATGTGTTCAATGGGTATGTATATCAAGGAGTTATACATACCCACAAAAGCATGCATATATATCTACATCCACAGACGCATGCAGGAATGCAACCCATGCCCACAGCAGTACACTGACGCACACAGGGATCACAGGCACATATTTGCCTCGTCAGGGGTAGTAAGCACTATAAAATTGTAAATATGAACACAGAGCCCTTAATAAACACTTATAGGTGCACACACATCTGTGCAAGTCTTCACAGGTGCATAGAGTTGCACACACCTAGATACCCAGATTACCCAGAGGCACACACAGCACACATTATCATATCAGGCACACATATAAGCAGATTTAGTTTCCCACCCCCACACTCTACATATATGTTGCTCGAAACGCGTCGCCATTAAACCTTTTCAAAACAACGAGCCTTGGAGTGCGAGTGTTCCTTACTGGATGCAGTTGTGGAATTTTTCTGAAAATATATCACCGGGACCCGGACCCGGGAGCTCGCACCGACCCTGTAAGGAGGAGAGCTGACGTGTTCGGGAAACTTTCCATTTCTCTTGTTACGGACGTTAGCTCACACCGCCGAAGATTGGGAGGAGACCTCACGAGGCGTGGAAGGCAGCTGCTGTGTGGGTAAGTGTGGTTTGGAGGACGCGTACCGGAGGGTGCGCGTGATCTGACATCGCTGAACCCGATCTGTAGCATTCCACTTTCCTGAACTGCATCGGATATCTCGGCAGGGGTTCCGTTCACTCATTTCGGTGAGTGTCAGGCAAGGAGTCGTTTTTCTCTTGGTTTATAGATGCCACGGAGATGAGCAGGGTGAAACCGACCGGCACTGCATCCATGGAGGTGCAGATGAAAGATAAAAGAGCGGCAAGACCGGATGCTGCTCGTGACTTATTTTGCGAAACGGACGGCGGTGTGAGTTTTGCCACTCAAGGGCCAAATGATGGTGTAGCTACTGTTAATAAGGATCTGAGACAACTTCTATTCCATTACGAGAAATTATCAAAAAGGGAAATCAACAGGTGGTGGGAGGTTTCCTCCCTTGATAATTACATTGAGGTTGGTAGGGTACCACGAGGACTTCGAATCTTGATAACACCAACGTACCAGAACCCGCATCCAAAATTGTTGGAGGACTGGTCTAATTTAATGTCTGAGACCTGTAAACATATGCTGGGATTGTTATCTAAATATGCTGCCATCGAATTGGAACAAGTCTTGAAAGAAATTGCTAAATGCAAGGAGGAATTAGACAAACATGATGCACAGGATGAAATTAAAAGTGCACTTGATCAAATGGAAGCTAGATTGGATAAATATGAGGAGGAAATTAAACTTAAGAAAAAACGTAAATTTTTGAGAGACAAATATGATTATGCCAGTGGAAGAATTTTAACATTTGGCAGAAGATATGATGGCGCAATTAAGCAGTTTAAACAGCTGGGGAAGTTCAGAAAAGAACCAGAAGTACTTACATCAGAATCAGGATCTGACATTTACTCGGATTTGGAGGAGTTGCCCGAAATCACAGGTGATGAACCACCCACGTTTAGGCCTTTTGAGGAGTATCGTTTTTTACAAACGAATATGACTTTGAGATCTCGACCCCCAGAGACAGTACGCGGAAGGGGCAGAGGAAGAGGAAGAGGCACAAGCGCAAGAGGAAGAAAACAAGGAGAGGGGGAAGGAAACGTAAAGGAGGCAATGCCGCATGGGAGACAAACACGGCAATCGAAACAGAAATAATGGGTGAGAAAAATTTGACAGTATTGAACTTATCCTCCCATATTTTAACTGAAGCAGAAAGGTCATTGCTTGAACTTGGTTTGACTTTTTGTCCAACGGCAAACTTTGATTACACTAAAACCCGAATTGATCTGTTTCTTTTTGTTCGCAAATTGAAATTGTTAAAGTTGTATATGCAAAAAAAAAAAAAACGTGTTTTTGAAAATGACACCAGTGGTGGTGATACCGGGACACCGGTGTTTAGAAATCTTTGTCTAGCAGACATAGAAGGTATGGCAGCCGCACTTGAGTTATCTAGTGGGGAAACTGGTGAGAGGGATGAACGAAGTTTGCTGGAGGAAATGGGTCTTGAATTATCAGGGAAAGTTTCCACTAAATTTAGACCAAGGTCCACTTTCAACCCAAATACCCCACATGATTCCCTTGATACTTTCCATGAGGTAGTCATCAGGGACTTAATGCGGTCTGGCACACCACTAAAAATAAACATGCGTACAACTTAACCCCAGAACAACGACAGGCATTATGTTCCCTCAACAGTGATCCGGGTTTTGTAATCAAACCCTCGGATAAAGGGGGTAATGTGGTCCTATGGGACATTAATTTATACAGACAGGAAGCTTACACACAATTGGCTTCCTCTGGCAATTATGTCAAATCAAACAAAGAGGACTATTGTCTGGCAGGGACGATTTACTACAGCAAGCTTGAGGAATGGAGGAGGAAGGGCTTACTTGAGGAAAGTGAATATAGATTTCTATATGTGAAACATCCAGTAGCACCGTGTTTCTATATGCTACCCAAGGTCCACAAGAACCAAACCACCCCCCCAGGCAGACCAATTGTCTCTGCGAAGGGCAGTCTTCTTGAAAATACCTCTATGTTTTTAGATTCCTTCCTTTCACCCTATGTTTTGACCCTTCCGTCATACTGCAGGGACAGCACAGATTTTATTAACAAAATAAAAGGCATACTGTGGCAGGAGAATTTCTGGCTTGTAACAATTGATGTGGTGTCGTTGTACACCTGTATAAAACATTTTGACGGGGTACAAGCATGCACACACTTTTTCAGGGACAGATCTATCTTTTTGTATGATCAAACTAATATGCTTTTGGACATGCTGACATTTTGTCTGGAAAACAACTTTTTTCTTTTTGAGGATCAATGGTTCAAGCAAGAGGTTGGCACGGCGATGGGAAGTTGCTTTGTGCCGAGCTATGCTTGCATGATGATGGGCTGGTGGGAGGAGCAACTTTTGTGGACGGATGAGAATGATTTTTTGACAAAAAATATTGTCTTTTACACTAGGTTCATTGATGATATCTTTCTAATTTGGGGTGGTCCCAAATCAGATCTTGATGAATTATTTGTGATCTTTAATAATAACAATGTGAACCTCCGTTTTACACATAAAGTTGCTCAGGACGAGATGGACTTTCTTGATGTACGAGTCAGGGTTGAGGAGGGGGTTTTAACAACCAGCCTGTTCAGAAAGTCCACTGCTGGGAACAGCATTCTCCATGCTAGGAGTCATCATCCCCCAAAACTCAAGTGGAGTATCCCCTATGGGGAGTTATTACGGGCCCAACGGAATTGCAGTTCCGAAAATAGCTTTGTAAAAGAACAGGAAACAATGTTACACAGGTTCCGTGAGAGGGGTTATCCCGAAGATGTCCTCTTAAGTGCAAAAGAAAAAGTTTCTAAATTGAAGAGAACTACCTTACTGATAAAGAGGCCTGTTCCTGATCAGGTGGGGAATAATGTCAGAATGATTACTTCATTCAATGTGGCAGCAAAAGCTGTCAGTAATACTCTCAACAAACACTGGCACCTGATTAAAAATGATCCAGTGGTGGGTGCAAGTGTTCACCCACATCCACAAATAACTTACCGCAAAGCACGTTCCTTACAGGATATGCTTGTGAGAAGTTATTTTGGACTGAGCAAGAAAATGACTTGGATACAACAACAAAAAGGCTTTTTTAAATGTGGTAAATGCAAAGCTTGTAGTACTAGTAAAAATGTTAAAACCTACCCTTTACCAACAGGGCAGACTGGTATTATTAAGAAATTTATGAATTGCCTTTCTGACTATTGTATGTATGCTATCAGATGCCCATGTGCAAAACTGTACATTGGGAGTACAATTTTTCCTGTGAAAAAACGCATTCTTGAACATCTCAGAGCGATCAAAAATATAGATTTGAATTATTCAACTGCTAGGCACTGGTTGAAATTTCATAATAAGGATGTTAATCATTTTTTGGCATTGACAGGGTGCCGGCAAACCCCAGAGGGGGAGATCGGGAAAAACAGTTGAGAATTCTGGAGTCACAGTATATCATTCTTCTCGAGTCTAAGAATCCTTTTGGCCTTAATGAAGATGAGGAACTGTTTGTTCACATTGGATAAGCTGCTATTGGGTGACAAAACCCACTCCGCTTAGATTTGTGTAATATAATAATTTAACAGGGCTAATATGAAAATGATAAACCCAGGATGGGTCTGAATACAAATATTAAATTTGTGTAGTTAACAAAATATAAATTACGTAGTCCTGATAGGTACTTTCAGGTTTGCGGTTACTGGTGGGATATCCCCTGCCATACCTTGTTGCTTCTATAAACCTGTATCAAATTTATTTTTCTAAATTTCTCATATCACTCTGATGCTTTTTTATTTCGGACCATATTGCTATTTAATTTGGGTTTGAAATTTGAAGAGTGTTTTCAGGCCACTTGGCTACATGACATTTGGAAATTTCTCAATTTGAAACCAAAAACTGTACACTCACTTGTTAGAATCTTTGCACTTGCATTAGAAAGTAATGAAAAACACACATGTTTTCTCTCGGTAATTTATACATATAAAAAAAACCTATTTTGTATGTAAGTCCTATTTCTGTTATCATGCTTGGACTTTTGGAGAATAATTGGTCCTTTCTTTATGTTTGGTTTTCACTAGAAATGGTGGACGAGTGATTTGTGTTTTTTGTGGCCAGTGAAGAAGAGCGTTTGCTCGAAACGCGTCGCCATTAAACCTTTTCAAAACAACGAGCCTTGGAGTGCGAGTGTTCCTTACTGGATGCAGTTGTGGAATTTTTCTGAAAATATATGTACACAACTACGCATACAAAGACACACACCCACACAAACATCCCAAAATCTATGTTCAGAGGCAAAGTGAGGAACACACTCTCATAATGTATAAACAGGAAGCATAAACACCCAAAGAAGCATACACACAGACATACTCAAAGTAAGCACACAATGCAGAGACAACCACACAGGGTCATGAGGCATTAATATACACTCACACACAGTCAATGGCACCCACTCACACAGATGCACATAGGCCGACACCCACAGTCTGGGTCCCACGCCTGCACCACAACTTAGTGGTCAACAGCTATGGCGCTCCATGGTCAGAGGATTCATTTTCCTTGCATGAGGGGCAGGGAAGGCACCCCGCCACTGGCCTGCTTTCCTCAAGCTCGTTCCTCGCTCAGATTGAAAGCCTCTGTTAAGAACGGGTGAATGAAAGCTTATTTTTCTGTTCATATCCAAAGAGGAGATGCCCAGAAGCAACACTAACTATCCGAGTACATTTGTTATTGTAACTCTTTAATAGAGTCCCTTTTTTCTCTGGTCCTGCTGGTGGAAGCTACAGTAAAGAAGTGAACTAATGTACTAACGAGCTGATGATGGAGAGGAGCAGACAGTTTAAGGGTGGCCTGCTGGATGGAGCAGGGATACCTTAAAACATTCAGCCTTGAAATCAGCCCGAAGCCCAGGTGAGCAGTGTTAGGAAGACAATTCATAGCTGCCAAATTTCCCAGGTTCAAGGATAATGCTGCTCCAGTCCAGGTTTTTTGTTTGGTTTCCAGGATGTATAGTCTAGTTTACTAAAGGAATAAACAAGATGTCAAGCCCCAGAATTCAACTGAAATATCTGGCTGGAGAAGCACATCATGCATGGACCTGGAAAACGTGGCAGGGTTGAGACATAATATGTTCAAGAGAGGGACTAAGGGGGTTTAAAAGAGGTTCAGCACACATGCCCCCGGTTAGACAGTAGTATCAAAAAGGAGTATGCTGTTCCTGAACTAGGGACAGGAGGTGAAGGAAGGTTGTGTCCTGTTCCAAAAGTGGAGACAGGGGTATTCCTATTTGGGAAATAGGGCCCTCACAGACACCACCAACTCATCAGGGCCGCCAAGTGGACCGCCTTCAAGGACCGCTTAGACAACAACGCACACAACACCAAAGAACTCTTCAGCATCGTGAAAGAACTCTCCAACCACAGCTCCAACACCAATGACATCCCACCATCACAGGACCTGTGCGACTCCCTGGCCACCTTCTTTCACCGCAAGATCATCGACATCCACGACAGCTTCAACTCCGACACCCCCGCAACCGCCACTGAGCTCATAACCCCTGCAACCACCACCCGCACCAGCCGCCTGACCGCCTGGTCCAACGTCAGCGACGAAGACACCATCAAAACCATGAACTCCATCCACTCCGGATCCCCATCTGACCCCTGCCCTCACCACGTCTTCAACAAAGCCAGCACAACCATCGCGTCCCACCTCCGAAAAACAATCAAAAGTTCCTTCGAGACAGCAACCTTCCTGGTAAGCTGGAAGCACGCCGAGATCAACGCCCTTCTGAAGAAGCCCAAGGCGGACCCCAAGGACCTCAAGAACTTCCGGCCCATCTCCCTGCTCCCGTTCCCGGCAAAAGTGACAGAGAAGATTGTCAATAAACAGCTAACCCGCTACCTCGAAGACAACAACATCCTGGACCCTTCCCAATCCGGTTTTCGCAGCAACCACAGCACTGAGACCGCCCTCATCGCCGCCACTGATGACATCAGGATGCTGATGGACAAAGGAGAAGCAGCCGCCCTCATCCTCCTGGACCTATCAGCAGCCTTTGACACAGTCTGCCACCGCACCCTATCATCACGCCTCAAGGGAAGGCCCTGGCCTGGACCACATCCTTCATCTCCGGCAGAACCCAGAGCGTCCGCCTCCCACCCTTCCTCTCGAAATCCACCGAGATCATCTGCGGCGTCCCACAGGGATCCTCCCTCAGCCCGACGCTGTTTAATATCTACATGGCACCGATCGCCCACGTCGCACGTCAACATAACCTCAACATCATCTCCTATGCCGGCGACACCGAGCTGATCATATCCCTCACCGAAGACCCCCACACCGCCAAAGCCATCCTCCACAGAGGAATGAAGGCCGTTGCCGACTGGATGAAGGACAGCAGACTGAAGCTGAATTCAGACAAGACGGAGGTCCTCATTCTCGGACCAACCCCTTCAGCCTGGGACGACTCTTGGTGGCCCACATCGCTAGGCACAGCCCCGGAACCCCCAGACCACGCACGCAACCTGGGGGTCATCCTCGACTCCACCCTCTCCATGACCAGGCAAGTCAACGCCATCTCCGCGTCCTGCTTCAACACCCTCCGCATGCTCCGCAGGATCTTCAAATGGATCCCTCCCGACACGAGGAAAACCGTCACCCAGGCCCTCATCACTAGCAGACTCGACTACGGGAACGCCCTCTACTCAGGAACAACAGCCAAGCTCCTGAGACGACTACAACGAATCCAGAACGCCTCGGCACGACTGATCCTCGACATCCCCCGACACAGTCACATCACACCCCACCTGAGAGGCCTGCACTGGCTCCCCGTCAACAAGAGGATCCCCTTCAAACTCCTCATCCATGCACACAAAGCCCTACACAACACCGGACCTACATACCTCAACAACCGACTCAGCTTCCACACCCCCAACCGAAGCCTCCGCTCAGCCAACCTCGCCCTCCCCACAGTCCCTCGTATCCGGAAAACCACCGCCGGCAGCAGATCCTTCTCCTACCTCGCCGCCAAGACCTGGAACGCTCTCTCCACCAGCCTACGACAGACTCAGGACCTGCTGGCCTTCAGGAGACTCCTCAAGACCTGGCCCTTCGATCAGTAGCGGCCCCCCCTCCCCACCCCAGCACCTTGAGACCCTCATGGGTATGTAGCGCGCTTTACCAATGCATTGATTGATTGATTGATTAATTACACGTTCACCCTTTCTTGCCTCCTACCCTTTTCAGAGACAAGGTCACTATTGCTATTCCTGATAATAACAAACTTTGGCAATGCCAACATGTCTAGCTATAATGTCCTGCACACTGCACTCTATATGGCACACCACTCATCAGACACTGACTCATATGGGCAGAGGCTTTTTCCACTGTGTACTAAGAATAGGAATGAGAAACAAGAAAGAGTGTCTTCTTGCTGTAGTGTGATGGAACATTGGCATAACCAGGAATGCATTAGAAGAGCAACAATGCATGCGAATGGGCAGGTACAGCTGAAGCCTGAGATACTCAGGACAAGTATCAGCAAAGGGTTGTATGACGTTACAACGCATGCTTTACCCTGCCTGCCGTTACAATGCAATTTTTAACCCTGACTTGCTGTTGGGGTTGCGCTGGCGTTTGGAATAGTATAATTTACTATTTCAACTCTAATCTGTGCAACAGTAGGGAAGGTGTTGGAGTTAAATACAACACCTTATATCCCCTACAGCAAGCCATTTTCGTTGTAATAGCATGCGGGGTAAAAGCATGTGTTGTAACGCATGCGTTGTAACGGTTGTTTCCCTCAGGAAGGTCCCTTTATTTTCGGTTACCCTGTGAAGAAAGTCCAACTGGGATTTAACAGGGCTGTTCGGGGGTACATTAAGTAGCAGACATGGCAGCTGCATTTTGAACAGACTGAAGGGGACAGATAAGATATTTGGGTAAGCCAAGAAAGAATGTATTCAGGGGTGGCTCCTCCGCTAAGGCGGAGGAGCTTCGCCCCACTGAGCAGGTCAAAAAGGAAAAAATTAAAATGATAATAATTCATTGTTATTATCATTTTTGTTTTCCATCCTTGCTCAGCTGAATAGGGTTGAGACATTGAAAGCATCTTGGATTCAGTGAAACTCAGAGGATTGAGTGAAGGAAATCAACCTCAAGCGGAACAATGATAAAGCTGTGGTATTGCTGTTTGGTAATCATCTAATGCTTAATTACACGTTCATCCTTCCTTGCCTCCTACCCTTTTCAGAGACAAGGTTGCTATTGCTATTCCTGAATAACAAACTTTGGCAATGCCAATATGTCTAGCTTTAATGTCCTGCACACTGCACTCTATAAGGCACACCACTCATCAGGCACTGACTCATATGGGCAGAGGCTTTTTCCACTGTGTACTAAGAATAGGAATGAGAAACAAGAAAGAGTGTCTTCTTGCTGTAGTGTGATGGAACATTGGCATAACCAGGAATGCATTAGAAGAGCAACAATGCATGTGAATGGGCAGGTACAGCTGAAGCCTGAGATACTCAGGACAAGGATCAGCAAAGGGTTGTATGACGTTACAATGCATGCTTTACCCTGCATGCCGTTACAATGCAATTTTTAACCCTGACTTGCTGTTGGGGTTGCGCTGGCGTTTGGAATAGTAAAATGTACTATTTCAACTCCAATCTGTGCAACAGTAGGGAAAGTGTTGGAGTTAAATCCAACACCTTATATCCCTTACAGCAAGCCATTTTCGTTGTAATGGCATGCGGGGTAAAAGCATGTGTTGTAATGCATGCGTTGTACCGGTTGTTTCCCTCAGGAAGGTCCCTTTATTTTTGGTTACCCTGTGAAGAAAGTCCAACTGGGATTTAACAGGGGTGTTCAGAGGTAAAGTAAGTAGCACACATGGCAGCTGCATTTTGCACAGACTGAAGGGGACAGATAAGATATTTGGGTAAGCCAAGAAAGAATGTATTCAGGGGTGGCTCCTCCGCTAAGGCGGAGGAGCTTCGCCCCACTGAGCAGGTCAAAAAGGAAAAAATAAAAATGATAATAACTCATTGTTATTATCATTTTTGTTTTCCATCCTTGCTCAGCTGAATAGGGGCTGGGCTCCTCTGCTCACAGAGCAGGGCAGGGTAGGAGTGGTTTGCCCACTCCAAGTGCGCATGACACTTTGGCTGGCCGTCTCGGGCCGGCCAAACCATCATGCATACTTTGCATGCTCTACACCCAGGCTGTATTACAGCTTGGGGGAGAACATGCCCAGGCTCCCATTCCCTGACTGAGCACCGAACCACGGCGCACAGACCAATCAGTGTTGCAGGTGGCATGAGCGCTACTAGCTTTAAAAGGAAACCCCAGAGTGATGGAGGCAAACTGGTGCCCATCCCTGGGACCAGACCGTCGGTCCGTAATGGGCAACTGTTGGTGTCTACTCGATAATATCATAGGTGGCGAACTAGCAGTTGGAACCCTTCAACTCATAGCGCTAAAGAAGTCCTATGCTAAGAGGACGAAACGCATTGGCTGATGGTTTTTATGAACAGAACAAACCTCAATAAAGAAGAGAATAATGTATGCTTCGCATTGGCAGACATTTTTTCTATCGAATTATATCTTGATGTCTGCTTCCCACTTTGTATACATATTTGTTTGTTATTGGTGCAGCTACGATTCTGCTTTGTTGTAATTTATCCCTCTGGGAAGGGAGGCACTTCTGGACAGTGGGAGCATCTGGAGATTTGTACACAAGATTGCTTTCTATGTAAAATGTTTTGGTGATCAGCGGTATGGGTGCTGCACATGTGTTTTCGGTCCACTGTCCATATCTTAAGCCTTAAACCATCATGTACACTTTGCATGTTCTCCACCCAGGCTGTATTACAGCTTGGGGGGAAAACATGCCCAGGCTCCCATTCCCTGACTGCGCCGAACCACAACGCTCAGACCAATCGTGACCAAATGTGATTGGCTATGGGGAGATGGGGAGCCAGGTGCTTCCTGCCCTGGAGTCCTGGAAGCGGGCAAAGAGGACCAAGAGGCGGCAGCAGCACACAGTTAGTGTTTCATTATTTTGTTTCATTCCCTCCCCCCTTGCCACTGCAATCCGCCTCACCGCCAGAAAATACCAGCCGCCACTGAATGTATTTCTATACTCCAGACTGTATGAGATGTCTTTCTTGATCACTAAACTCCTCCGTTCAACTCAGAGACAAGGAAGAATTACCCTTCAACTCATCAAAAAAGACTAACGTACAAGCAATCTAGTTGACATGTGTGCAGAATGTAAGATTAGCATTGATAGCAACAACAACATTTCATAGTCATAGAAGCAGCGGCTGGGAGTGGTCCAAGTGTTAGTGGCTACCAAATAGAGGTCAAGATCTATGGATGATCCTTAGAATCAATACCTCTGTTTTATAGGCACTCTACTTCAAAAGGTCATTGAATCAAGATAATCCTGAAGTTTAGTTAGAAAGTCAGACTTACTACCACATTGTTCTATTAGGAATTGACCCTAAATAGTGTAAAAATGAAAGCCAAATAAATGACTTGAAGCTATAAAAAAGGGATTATAAGAAAACAAAAGAACTCCACAAAGTGCACAATACAGCGGGCTATACCGGCTATTAAAGGCCCGCACCTTTCGGCTCGGGCCTTTAACAATGGAGCGGGACTCTGATAGCTGGTATAGCCCAGCTACGAAGGGCTATAAGGATATTAAAATTTCTGCACTAGAGGGCAGAATGTTTGAACAAATAAAACAAAGGCTTTAGGGAGCGCGTGGGGATTGAAATCCCCTCAGGCTCCCTGAAGCCTTTGTTCACAGCTATGAACAAAGAACCATTGGAATGTTGGAGCTCTGGGCTCATACCAGCAATTATAAGCTGGGAGCTACTCCATTGTTTTCAATGGAGTTTCCAACATTCCAATGTGTTGATAATTCATAATAAATCGATGTCCAGTGCTATATGCATAAATACATAAAGTACTTGAACTCACATAACAAATGCTAATCAACAAATTACAATTTTACATAAAGAAATGAAGGCCATTCTAGCACTATGTGTGGCAGGCATTTGCGTCAGAAGGTCTGTCAGTGTTAAACAGTATATAACCCCTTCCTATGGTGTCCATAAAGGAGTTCACATGAGATAATCTTCCTATTGCAGTTGTCGGATTTCTCAATGTAAAACCCTTTTGTCTTGCATTTAGGGTTGCCAACTTTCCCAGAGAAAAACATCAGCCACATTTTATGAATCTGCAAAGGCCCAGTTATAATACTTAAACAGAACTTTATAGAACATTATCTGTATTCATTTTTAACATGCCCTTTCTGTCTTTGTTTACATTAATTATCAGTGAGAAATCACATTTTAAAGAGCTTTCTTCCTACAATTACTAGCTGATGCATGCATTGATAAGGGGAAAAAACCCAGCTTTTAATGATTTTCTTAATTTTTGTAGTGGCAGGTACATTAAATTACTGGTCATAGTCGTAAAAAATGGCCAGGTGGCAAAACTCCCTGCATTTGTTAAAGAGTTCACAACGTAAAACCTGACTCTCAGGGTACAGAGGAGCAGCAGTCCAAGGCTGACTCAGAGAAGAGTAGTGGGTGAGATACTCAGAACCATGCAATACACAAAAATAACAACAAGGAGAAATATTTGAGGTGGCAACACATATTGAAACTCCTACTTTAGTGGGGTGCCGCTCGTAGGCGTAGACTGCGGACATTGCCTTTTAAAACCCATTTTTAACGTGGCTGGAGCTGTTGGAACTTTCTGCTGTAAATAACCTTTGAAGGCTGCTTTTGACTACCGCTGGGACTGCGAGGGCCAGGGTGCCTTGCACCGCTGTTATACTCCACACCTGGTGCCTCTTCCCGGCCCCTCCTCCTGCCAACTTTCTCTTCAAAACGCCTCGCGGCCCCCGCTTCGCGGGAGCCGCTCGTAGGCGTAGACTGCGGACATTGCCTTTTAAAACCCATTTTTAACGTGACTGGAGCTGTTGGAACTTTCTGCTGTAAATAACCTTTGAAGGCTGCTTTTGACTACCGCTGGGACTGCGAGGGCCAGGGTGCCTTGCACCGCTGTTATACTCCACACCTGGTGCCTCTTCCCGGCCCCTCCTCCCGCCAACTTTCTCTTCAAAATGCCTCGCGGCCCCCGCTTCGCGGGAGCCGCTCGTAGGCGTAGACTGCGGACATTGCCTTTTAAAACCCATTTTTAACGTGGCTGGAGCTGTTGGAACTTTCTGCTGTAAATAACCTTTGAAGGCTGCTTTTGACTACCGCTGGGACTGCGAGGGCCAGGGTGCCTTGCACCGCTGTTATACTCCACACCTGGTGCCTCTTCCCGGCCCCTCCTCCCGCCAACTTTCTCTTCAAAATGCCTCGCGGCCCCCGCTTCGCGGGAGCCGCTCGTAGGCGTAGACTGCGGACATTGCCTTTTAAAACCCATTTTTAACGTGGCTGGAGCTGTTGGAACTTTCTGCTGTAAATAACCTTTGAAGGCTGCTTTTGACTACCGCTGGGACTGCGAGGGCCAGGGTGCCTTGCACCGCTGTTATACTCCACACCTGGTGCCTCTTCCCGGCCCCTCCTCCTCCCGCTATTTAACTCTCGCCCCTGAACGCGTGAGCGGGACGCGTGCGGGGCGTAGACCGGGGCGAAGCCTGGGCAAAGGGTGGGCCGTCTGAGGCCGTCCGAGGACGATCGTGGACGGGACGGGCCACCCCTCTAACCTCCATCTCATGGTGAGAGTATCCTTTGTGCACTGACTAAAGCTGTTGCATATTGTGGACATCTTCCTAGAGTAAAGTCGGACTTTAAATGTAATTCTTCTTTTCTCTATAGTCTATAAAGATGTCACTAGACGCTGATAAATCACGTACCTTAACAGTTAACACTTCTAAAGGTCCAGTGTCCGGAACAATTGATCAATTCTTCAAACGCGTAACTACCGTCCTGGAGAAGGAAATAGCGGACACAGAAAAGCGCTTATCTTTAGATTTGCTAACAGGCAAGCGTTCCTCATTAGGCACGATTGGTAAAGCTCTTTCTCCAGATGTGTCGAATGAGGGTGCAGGAACCTCTAAATCCCACTTTATGCCCGGAACGACCAAAAAAGTGTTTCAGGCTAATTCCCCAGGCTTGGTTCCCTCTTCTGATAATATAAGTAGCCTAACTCTATCAGGGCTATCAGATTCACCGAACTTAGCTATCTCTCCCTTACTGATCGCGGAACCTGTGGTAAATAGACAATCAGTAAGAAAGAGACGAGGCACCTCTACTAGGTTATCTTTGGCTAAAAAGAAGAAGGCTAAATCCCCAGCCCAAAACCCGAATCCACCAGGTTTTATAGCGACAAAAAACCCTCCCTTAAGCATTAATGCCACAGGACTACCATCTAGTCAGGACATTATGACCGACCTACTTACTAAAATAGAGATTATGGTCAAATCCCTCCTACTCCCTCTTCTGGTAAGGTCTAGATTAATAAGCCTACATCTAGACGATCTAAGTAAACAAATGAAAAGGAACAATTCAGTCATATCTGAACTTCTAAACACCCAGACTAAAAGCAGTATTACTGAACAAGCCCCTTTTTCTTCTCTCGTGGTAACGCGATCCCCACCCAGCGACAACACGACGAAACTGAGCACTGCTTTGGGGGAAAACTCTGTGGAAATATTACTTAATAAAACCACAGATTTAGGCAGAACCTACCACGCAACAAACGGCAAAGAATTAGATAGGGAGAAAAAGGCGGGCAATAGCTCCAAATCTGGTATCTTAGAAGCAACTGAAGAACTAAAAAGCAAAAACAAAAATAATCCCTCGGTAATATCTAACGCGAGGAAAAGGGATACAAAAGATCATGAGAATTGTGAATGGTTACCCCAGTCCCAACACATCCCAGCAAGTAGAAGAGTGGACTTACCCCCTGAATCAGCCCCATACACGATTATTTTGACTGGGGTTCCTGAATTATCAGAGGGTGTAAGGGAGGATTTTTATGCGCTAAAAAACAAAACTATTTACTGGTTGACTCATAATAGACCCCTCCCTGCACACATAAACGGAGAAAATCTTATGGTGAGACGCACATGCTGGGTAGGAACAAGACCAAAAGAAAAGAAGGGGGATGTGATAATTATAAATTTTAGAGATCACAGAGCGGTCAGATGCATAGGCGATTGGTATGAAGCTAGAGGGGAGGACGCCATCTCTACACATTTCGTCAACTACTTCTATCCAAGAGAATTGATTTCCCATTTCAAACCCTATGCCATAAAAGATCCCTCTCTGAATTGGAGGGAAGTAGATCATCATTCCTCCTATCAAGCTCCCCGTAACCACTCTTCTCATCCCCAGTTAAATGGAAGGTTCCTGAATAATAATCATCAGTCATTTCAGGCCTTAAATCCAGCACATTGGAATAACTATCCCTATATACATCAGAGGTTTAATATACCTACCTCTAATCCCTATGCAGTTTTGCATGGTCTGGAAGACGTAGATTGACTTAATGTCAAAGACGTTCAATCACGGAAATTTATAGAATCATGTCAATCTCCTCTTAACGACACTGATTATGTAACTGAAAACGTGGAAACTCTAATAATAGAAAATGTCAGTCCCCCTGCAGTACTAAATCCTCCACAGTTTGGAGGTCTGGACACTACCCCAATGAGGAATATCTGTAGTGAATCACCTAGACAGTTGGGGGTCGTAGAATTAAGAGCTTTAGAGAACTCCCCTGTAGTGGAAGCAATTAATACAAATAAAAGCTCAGATTTAAGAAAAGCTTACACCACAGTACAAATTATGTCATGGAACATTGCGGGTCTACGCGCCAAAATAACGGACAGGACCCTAATGGACTTTGTTCAAGATTATCACGTAATCTGTCTACAAGAGACATGGTCCACCAACGAACAACATTTGATGGGCTATAAAACATATTTCTCAGCGGCAGTTGCAGGTCCTCACGGTAGGGCAAAGGGGGGCTTGACGGTATTTATAAAAAATACCATACCTGGGTTAAAAGTAACCCCCCTTAGACTCCATACTAATTACCAGATATTGAAACTCTCATTTATGAGGAAGGGGGTAATCCTCCTAGTAAATTCCTATGATAACCTTCCAGAATGTGAGAGATCAGATTTACTTGGGGCTCTCCGTAACAAACTTTCTACCATGACAAAAAAAATACAAGGGTCAGAAGTCCCAAGCATCGTTTGGGGTGGTGACTTTAATCATCACCCCTGCGGTGCGAAAAATAGCAATATCTGTGGGGTGGGGGAAGAAACAGATAATCATGTGACTCACTTTAGTCATACAAAGATAGGAGACCTTCTCAATGAAATGATGTCGGAACTAGGCCTGGTGATTTTAAATAAAACTAATATTCTATCGGGACAGTTACAGGCTACTTATTTGGGTAGGGGGTGGGAGACAACGATTGATTATATTTTGGTCACAGCTACACTGGAAAGTAAAGCTCAGAGCTTTAGACTAATAATTAATACACTAAGCGATCATGCAGCCTTGGTTTTTAATCTGATCATCGATGTGGGGAAATTTAAACCATATTCGATGATGACTGCTCTTGCCCTGAATAACATTCACCTTACAAAATTAAATGGCTTCACCGTAGGTTGGGGCAAGATAGAACCAGAAGCAATAAGCAACAAGGTGGTCCAAGCGGTATATCCCGCCATCGTGAAATGCCTAGACAGTGACATTAACCAAGAAGAACTGTTGTATAATTTTAGTATAATTTTGGAGAAAGTAAAAGATCTTTTAACACGCACTAATAAAGGGAAAAAGGGCGAGAAAAGAGGGTGGTTTAGCCACAAATGCACCTCAGCCCATAAACTTCTAAAAAAAGCTCTGACAAAACCCGTAAGAGATCAAGAGGAGATTCGCAGGCTAAGGAGGACATACCGTCTAGCCTGCAAAATAAGGAAGCAGGAATTAAAAAAATCTCTATGGGATCAACTATACGAGAGTTCTCAGACTAGAAATGGTGAGCTGTTTTGGAAGGTAGTAAAGACTCCCTTCCTGACAGATAGTTGTGATCAGCCAACAGTCGAAGTAGCGATTGATGGCCCAACATGGGTAAACTACTTCTCTAAAGTGTTCAGTAAAACACAAGCAGTGGACCCATCGGAGAAGATGAATGATAGTCCTCAAGAAATTTTATTTCCGATTCCCTTAAATTTTGAATTACACGAAGTTATAAATGCTGTTAAAGCAAGTAAATCTGGAAAAGCCCCTGGTCCAGATGGAGTACCAGTTGATTTTTTTAAATTTAAACTTGACCTGTGGGCGCCAATTCTAAAGGGGGTGTTTGACGCTGCAATGAACCATGGGTTAATTGAAACTTGGACTCAATCAATTATGATTCCGGTTTTCAAGAAGGGAAACAGAGAGGAGGTGTCCTGTTATCGGCCAATATCATTATTGGACTCTCTTGGCAAAGTCTTGGGTAGGGTGGTCTTACAGCGACTTCAGGAGTGGGCAGAAGATCATAACATACTATCTGATATTCAGTTTGGCTTCCGGGAGGGCTTTGGTACAATAGAACAGGCACTGAACTTAAGCCTATTGATGGGAAAATATGTAACAGCAAAAGAAGGAAGATTGTATATGGTCTATGTCTATCTTACTGCGGCATTTGACTGCGTTTCCCATTCAAAGCTCTGGTCTGTCCTTACTGATATGGGCATAGATCCAGCCCTGGTAAACCTTCTTCGTGCATTATACTCCAACGCCTCGTCCAGGGTCCGTTTCGGAACACAGGGTGAATTATCCGAGTCCTTTAGGGTGGAACGTGGCGTGAGGCAGGGTTGTGTCCTGGCCCCCTTTCTCTTCTCTCTCTATACTAATGGTCTAGAGGTAGAGATGTTGAGAGGGGCCCTGGACCTCCCTCAAATAAAAGACCGCCTCATTCCAGCGTTTCTGTATGCGGATGACGCAGTAATTTTAGCGCGTACTCCGCGAGAGCTGCAGAAATCCCTTGATAGGTACTCGAAGTTTATGGGCACCCTGGATCTTAAAATAAATATAAAAAAAACCTATGTGATGGTGGCAGGAAATGACAGGAAAAGGGGAAAGTCCATCTTCTTAGCTAAAGAGAGGCTGGAATTCACTACCCAATACCCGTACCTTGGAGTCATGATTGACGAAAAACTTAATTGGAAAGCGGCTATTGAAGCTCGAAAACACCATCTTTTGCGAGCAATAATGGCCCTCATAAAATTTTCCCAGAAACTAGGAAAGAGACCACCCATAGAACTCCTTCGCATTTATGTAGCGAAGTGCCATTCCATCGCACTCTACGGGGCAGGTTTGTGGGGGCATAAAAACACGAATGTGCTGCAAGTTGCAGAGAATACTTTTATGAGATTTCTCTTGATGACTCCCAAACGAGTATCTACCTTTTCCTGCCACGCTGAACTTGGCATGGCCCACATTGAGGATCTGGCTAAAATCCAACCTCTTCTATTGTGGCGCCGCATATGGATGTCATCAAAAAAATTTCTTACAAAGGAGATTGTAGCAGATTGCATGTCTCTGGAGCACGCAGGGAAAATCGAGTGGCTGCTGTATGTAGAAAAGTTTTTTATTGATCTGGGCTTGTCCAAATACTATGTTAACCCTGAAACAATGTCTGAGATCTCAAAGAAAGAGTTAAAAATAAGAGCTCTCTCTCATTTGGAAGAAATACGGCTAACTAAGGAGATAAGCAAAACATCTGTTCAACACTCTATGATAGTTGCGACCACTTTGAATATTGAACCATACTTGACTTATGTTGAGCCACAATTTGAGCGTTTTTTGTTGACGCGTTTTAGAATGAATGTCTTTCATAGGCTCGTAGCTTTCCCTAAATGCAATAACTGGAAAGAGGTCCTAGTGGCGTGTCCCTGTGACGAAATCTCAGTTCAAACAACAATGCATACTGTTTTGTTTTGTAAGTTTTACGCTGATCACCGTAATTTATGGCTAACCCCACTGTTAAGAACTCTTGGCTTTAGAAGATGTCGCCCTGCTATGCTGCACCTACAATTTTTGAACACTATACTTATCACAAAAACTGTCATGACATTTTTAAAGTGTATCTATTATCATAGAACAAATCTTGGTTGAAATAATCCCTGTTACTCCAAATAATTTTATACACTGAGTACATTGTGGGTGATATGTTCTTTGTATGTGCTTTTATGGTTATAACTGTTTTTATATAACCGAATAAAGATTTATATATATATATATATATACTTTAGTGGATTCACATATTAACCGAATGCAGATTCCATAGCCTAAGGAAATACCACAGGGGGGGGTAAATAATCCAGTAAATGTAGTCTGGTCCTGTGATTTGTGAGGTGCCATGCGCAATTTACCCACCAGCATGCTCAAATTTTAAATAAATAGCAATGTTCTTCCTATGCTGTGTGGGCCTAATAGAAAGCGTGAGGCTTTTGACTGTCAAAAATGCTAAGTCTACGAGTTTTGTCAAGTTGTTCACAATGTAAAATGAGAGGTCTCTTGTCTTTTTCATGACATTTAATAATCAATTATAAAGACAGTTCACTTTAAATAGAAAGTTTCATTAAATCATTTAAGAAGACTCAAAGTGGAAATTGACATGCACCTTAAATCTCCATCTGGAAGTATCAAGCATTTGTTAGTGCCAGGTAAAAAAAAGGGGCACATATATTAATTCTCTTCTTATTGCGTTTATTCAAACATTCAAAACATAAATCTCCTTCCTACTCTATGTGTCAGATACTTCAAAATGTAAAGCCCATCCCTTTAGGGTGTGCCCTAGGACACACAATGTAAATCCCCTTCTTAGGTGCCGATCACGATCCGGTAAAAACCGGGTACGAACCGTCGGACGGAGCATATTCTCCGTCCGACGCGTACCCGGTCGTCAAAATTTACAAACAAGGAATTACGAATCGCACGGGTACACCATTACCGTACGATTCGTAAAAAAGCCCGACCGAACAAAAAACACCTACCAATGCGATCCGGGAAAGCGACGACCTGACGTCGGGACGCTCGCAGCCAGCCATTCACGACCCAGGAATCACGATTCGCACCGACGTCACCCCGCACGGTGAATATTTAGTGGCAGCCAAAAACTGCCGGGAAATCAGGACGACGCGAACAAGGACCACCAGTACGCGACGGACAGACGACGACGTGAACAAGGAGGACCAGTACGCGACGGACAGACATGGACCCGAACCTACGAGTCATCCCTGCCCTCATAGCAGTACACCTCCTCTACAGGTTACGACGCAGACGCCGCAGAAGGTCAGAATAACTAAGGGAGGGGGGAAAGTGGGGTGGGGTGGGGGTGGCACGACCAGGGCAGGCCACAAAACAACCACATAAGTCACACACCACACATGGCCTGGACATACCTGACTCCCATGCCCTGGTCACCACGAGGGGGTGGGGGCGTGTCCTGATAAGCCAGCGACCGCCACAACGGAAGTCCGTCACCACGCGAACCGGCAACACAACCAGACAGGTACGTCCCGTACCCACGCCTGAAGAGCGTGGGTACCAGTCGGACCACGCCCACACACGTCACCCCAACAATGGCGGGACGGATCGCACCCACGTGGCAAAGGCCTGGGTACGGGCCGCACAAACATCACATAGCGTGGGGACGGATATGTACGGACCCTACCCCCACCCCGTATGCAAGGAGCGTACCCCCCAGCCCAACAGTGCAAGTACGACCCGTACCCCCACCCGCGTATGCATGGAGCGTACCCCCACCCCAACAGTGTAAGTTCGACCCGTACCCTCACCCGCGTATGCATGCAGCATACCCCCCATGCCAACAGTGTAAGTACGACTCGAACCCCCACCCACGAATGCAAGGAGCGTACCCCCCAGCCCAACAGTGTAAGTACGACCCGTACCCCCACCCGCGGACGTACGGAGCGTACCCCCACCCCAACAGTGTAAGTTCGACCCGTACCCCCACCCCGTATGCAAGGAGCGTACCCCCCAGCCCAACAGTGCAAGTACGACCCGTACCCCCACCCGCGTATGCATGGAGCGTACCCCCACCCCAACAGTGTAAGTTCGACCCGTACCCTCACCCGCGTATGCATGCAGCGTACCCCCCATGCCAACAGTGTAAGTACGACTCGAACCCCCACCCACGAATGCAAGGAGCGTACCCCCCAGCCCAACAGTGTAAGTACGACCCGTACCCCCACCCGCGGACGTACGGAGCGTACCCCCACCCCAACAGTGTAAGTTCGACCCGTACCCCCACCCGCGTATGCATGCAGCGTACCCCCCATGCCAACAGTGTAAGTACGACTCGAACCCCCACCCACGAATGCAAGGAGCGTACCCCCCAGCCCAACAGTGTAAGTACGACCCGTACCCCCACCCGCGAATGCAAGGAGCGTACCCCCCATGCCAACAGTGTCAGTACGACCCGTACCCCCACCCGCGGACGTACGGAGCGTACCCCCACCCCAACAGTGTAAGTTCGACCCGTACCCTCACCCGCGTATGCATGACGCGTACCCCCCATGCCAACAGTGTAAGTACGACTCGAACCCCCACCCACGAATACAAGGAGCGTACCCCCCAGCCCAACAGTGTAAGTACGACCCGTACCCCCACCCGCGGATGTACGGAGCGTACCCCCACCCCAACAGTGTAAGTTCGACCCGTACCCCCACCCGCAAATGCAAGGAGCGTACCCCCCAGCCCAACAGTGTAAGTACGACCCGTACCCCCACCCGCGAATGCAAGGAGCGTACCCCCCATGCCAACAGTGTAAGTACGACTCGAACCCCCACCCACGAATGCAAGGAGCGTACCCCCCAGCCCAACAGTGTAAGTACGACCCGTACACCCACCCGCGAATGCAAGGAGCGTACCCCCCAGCCCAACAGTGTAAGTACGACCCGTACCCCCACCCGCGGATGTACGGAGCGTACCCCCACCCCAACAGTGTAAGTTCGACCCGTACCCCCACCCGCAAATGCAAGGAGCGTACCCCCCAGCCCAACAGTGTAAGTACGACCCGCACCCACACCCGCGGATGTACGGAGCGTACCCCCACCACACCAGTGTCAGTAGACTCGTACCCTCACCTCGAATGCATTGTGCGTACCCCCACCGTGTATGTGCCAAGCGCACATATCCTGAAATCGGAGGTGTGTGTGCAGAGTCCACCCAGCAGTGCCCTGAGACAGGAGGGGTGGGTGTGGAGTCCTCCCAGCAGTGCCCTGAGACAGGAGGGGTGGGTGTGGAGTCCTCCCAGCAGTGCCCTGAGACAGGAGGGGTGGGTGTGGAGTCCTCCCAGCAGTGCCCTGAGACAGGAGGGGTGGGTGTGGAGTCCTCCCAGCAGTGCCCTGAGACAGGAGGGGTGGGTGCAGAGTCCTCCCAGCAGTGCCCTGAGACAGGAGGGGTGGGTGACCATCACTCCCAGCAGTGCCCTGATACAGGAGGGGTGTAACACATGTGTGTGAGGCCAGAATTATCCACATGCATACTGGCTACAAGGGAACAGGTCCCCATGAACTCATGTCAACAGACTCCACACACAAGTACAGTGATCACCAAGGATGCCACGATTGTCGCAGGTGGAGACATGGCCCTGCATGCATGGCCAAAGTAGAAGGGCTCCGTCACACACACAGCTCATGTAGACACAGCTCTGCGCTAAACATTGGGAACACCCTGCAGGGAAGAAAGCTGGGTACACAGAGGAAGGAATACACCCTGGGACAAGTGCACCATGCAGTAACTGCTTACATGAACAAAGAAAGTTAGCCAACACCTTGTGATGGCACACAGATCACAGGGTCCCACCAATGAGCAGTACACTACTACACATCCCACACACCCAAACCCTTACACACCACCCAAAACCATGTAGCAGCCCCACCAACACCAATACCAGCATAGCAGTAGTGTGATAATGAAAACAAAATTAAGCTTTATTCAGCATGAGCACAATGTCCGTGGATCGCAGGCAGTTCAATCTTCACAAAGCCCATAGGGCAGTCAATGATTCTCAGCTGGATGGGGGACACAGTGGGATGCGTGTCCCCTACATTGCCTGCACAGTCAAATGGCATCGTCTTCCACACTGGTGAGGGCATCAGGGGGGGGAGAAGCAACAGGCACTGCAGGGACATCAGGGCAAAGGGGCGGCGTTGTGGGTGCAGGGATGGAGGACTCCACCACAGGGGGTGGGTCAGTGCCAAAGGCGGAGGCCAGGATGGCACTACACACCTTTGCAAGGTCCTCCAGGGAGTCCCCTGCACCCGAAGGGACCTCAGGCCCCAAGGAGGGGGGGGGGTCAGAGGGATGGGTCGCAGCGCCACCGGGGGAGGGTGGAGACAGGGGGGGAGACTCAACCACCCTGACCGGGGACCTCCTTGACCGCTTGCGTGGTGGTGTAACTGTGGGGCTCAGGGACAGAGCGGCCATGAAGGTGTCCTTGGGGGAGATGTGGCCAGGAGAGCTGAGGGGAGGGGATTTGGAGGGAGTGGACTGGGTGGAATGCGGACTCCCACTATGGCTGCGTGTCACACGTTTGCCCCCCGACCCAGTGGGTGTGCCTACCTCACCCTGTGTGTGCGTGTCAGGAGGAGTGTGGTGGACCTTCCCTGCTGGTGTGGTGCCCGTGTCCGTTGATGTGGGTGCATGCCGACGTCTGGGTGTACGTGTGACAGGCATGGGAGTGGGAAGTGTGGATGGGGCAGGGGTAGGTGGGGGGAGGTCGCGCTGCAGGAGACCCACTGCTGCAGTCAGTGTGGAGTCGATGGACCTCAGCAAGTTGCGTTGGTCAGCCTGCGATGAATGAATGCCCTCCAAGAAAGCCTCGATGTTGGTGAGGGTTTTGCCGTGGGCATGGAGGACATTAAGGATCGCAGCCTGACCAACCTGCAGTTGCCGCTGGATGTCCACAGACTCTGCATTGGCGGCAGCAGTGGAGACAGGGGCAGGGGGTGCGGTGCCTGGCAGGAAGGAGACATGCTGTGACCGGGCACGCTGGGAAGGGACACGAGCAAGTGGGAGGCGGCTGGTGGAAACTGAGGGGGCGGTGCGAGGTGTTGTTTCGCTGTCAGCTGCTGGTGCAGCCTCCGCCCACTCGGAGACATCGTCCCCAGACCTGTCAGCTTCGTATTCTGATGTGCCAGTCGACAGGTCCTCGGCCACACTCTCCTCCTCCTCTGTACCACTCGATGTGCCAGACCCGATGTCACGGCTGGCACTGGTGCTCGGTCCCTCCGCCTGGTCTGTGTCCATGTCTCCCTCCGTGTCCCCCGACGATGCTGTGGGCAGGGTGGAGAGACAGAAATAATCAGACATCTGTACACATCTGTCACATGAGTCCAATCCACATAGGTAACATTGCATGGCCTGAAAAGGAAGATCCCTAACATCTACTGAACAGGGTACCGATGTAGGGCATGAAACACACAGTTGGTTGAGCCACCATGCCACTGAAATACCATGGAGAGCATGAGACAATAGCTAAACACAGGAAAAGGAGTCTGACATAGCACCCAGGCCCTGGGGACAATCCAGCACTGCATCTGCACCACACAGCGTTGGCGAAAATACCGATGACCAGGGACCATATCCATGAACTTGAGACACATGCTGCATAGGTAATGCTGAAAACATGCACAACATGACTCTGTCACTGCACATTGCGTGTGTGTCCAGACACATCACACACTGCCCAGACCCAGCAAGTGGTAATCAGGATTTAACACATAGGCATTGCCCGCCCCAACAAGACCCTACACGAGGCAAATTGTTGAGACACAGGTGGCACCAACATCTCATAGTCTGGGTGATACACACAGGGGCAGCCAAAAAGCGAGATTGAACGCCAAACAGCCAAGGTGCGCCTGTACAAATAATGTGGTACCAGTGCCCATCCTCAGATGAGTATAGCAAGACACACAGGCACTGGCAACTGTGAGTATGAAGAAGGACAATCAGGTCAGGCTGCACAGTGGACACCTGTACAAAATAGCACGTCTATATACATGGTGACAGGGGACAATGGCAGAGAGCACAACTTACGCTGTAGACACTGACAGTGGCCACGTTTATGATGACACATACACCACTGAGGAAAAGGTGCCCCAGGGGACAGTAGTGGGCACGCAACTACATGCTACTGAATGGTAATGACTGCAACACACGTCACCATCCCTGCACTATGTGTATCGCACACTCATGCACATCATGTCACAGGCCACTACATGGGACATGCGCGCTGTAAGGCATGACACATGAGAGACCAACTCCCATGTCTGGAGTCAGCATCAGTGCCAACTGATATGGAACCCACATGCAGTGAACTTGACAGTGCACAGGCAATGTCCCACAACCTGTTACACACCACCCCCACACATGATGCTACAGACATTGTTCCCGTGGACAAAGCGCCAGCCTACATTACCCTGTGAAGGAGTGACTACACACAGACCAGGGAACACATTGCAAGGAGGGGAAGGGTGGCAGGGGCACAGCGCTATACTGGGGCAAACAGGATCTGCACAGCACCTTTAAACCCTGCCAGTGAATTCATGCTACTGTGCCCTTACAAATGCCGGTGACACACAACAAACACACATGTACCTACCCCCTTCCGGCTGCTGCATCGCCTGTAAGCGCCTCTCCAGGTCTGGAAAGACCACCGGCAGCACACGCCTGTGGAGGTGGCTCAGACGGCGGCGGCCGCGGTTCTTGTGGCTCTCAGGTGAGTCCCCCAGCAGGAGCCGTGCAATCCTCCGCGTCCAGCACCGGATATCCTGCCAGCGTTTCCTCACCTGGGGCAGGCTCCGCCTCCGACCATCCACACGCCTCACGGCACTGACGGCGGTCAGCCAGATCTGCTCCTTGGCAGTGGCGCCTACCTGTGAGGAAGAACAAGTGACACCACATCAATACACCAGCCACATGTCACAGAGAGACATATGGGTACAAATTAGCTGGTTACAACACGGCATGTCATGCAGCCAACGCATTGCACCTTTGTCATAGGGACATCATCCCCTGGTGAGGGGAAAAAGCACTACGTGCCACAGTGTGTACACAGGTGGAATGATGGCAATGTCACAATCAATGATCAAGGCTCACACTGTGCATCACACCCACCCCTCCTGTCTCAGGGCACTGCTGGTAGTGATAGGCACACACCCCTCCTGTCTCAGGGCACTGCTGGGAGCACTCTGTACCCACCCCTCCTGTCTCAGGGCACTGCTGGGAGCACTCTGTACCCACCCCTCCTGTCTCAGGGCACTGCTGTTAGTGATAGGCACACACCCCTCCTGTCTCAGGGCACTGCTGGGAGCACTCTGTACCCACCCCTCCTGTCTCAGGGCACTGCTGGGAGCACTCTGTACCCACCCCTCCTGTCTCAGGGCACTGCTGTTAGTGATAGGCACACACCCCTCCTGTCTCAGGGCACTGCTGGGAGACATCAGGCACCCCCCCTGGGACCCCCCCGACAGTACATGGCATGTGTGTTACACCTGGACGCAATGGCAGAAGTCACAGTCACAACATAGGGACAGTCTGTGGCAGTGGCCTATGCACTCACCTGATACCCTGGTCGCCCATACAGCATGGGGTACTGTGGGAGGATCACATCCAGCAGAGCCATGTTCTCCTCCAGGGTGAATGGCTGTGTCCTCTCCACAGCCCTTGACATGGTTCCAGAGAATCAGTAGCAGCAGCTGGGTCGACGAATGCAAAGATGTGCAGGCAAGTGCTCCCTCATGGGACCTGGCTGCCTTATATGTGCCCTTCTGCCCAGTCTCATGCACAGGAGTACAGAGAGATTGGTCACTCACATTTGCATCCTATGTTTCCACCAATCCCTACAAACCTAGCAGTCTGTGTGTTCTCTATCGGTTTCATTCTCCTGCATGATGTCAGCCCCCCAAACACATTGCAACAAAGTAGACAAATTCCAACTGACTTCTGCTGTGCACCTTCCAGAACAATTTCGAATTTTGAACTTGGTCTCCATGACAACCAGCATGCATGTAGGCCTTAATACTTGTCCCCTATGTAATTTGGAGCATCACACACAGGTACGGTGCGTGTGGGGGCCCTAGGGCCCCCCAAATGCATGGCAACGGCCCGTACATGCATGCCTACCCTCTCCATCACTATGGGTCTGCACGCGTATGCGTACCCGTAGTGGTACGGACCGTACACTCGCATCTACGCTCACTATCACTATGGGTCTGCACGCGTATGCGTACTCGTAGTGATAGAGAGCGTAGATGCGAGTGTACGGTCCGTACCACTACGGGTACGCATACGCGTGCAGACCCATAGTGATAGTGAGCGTAGATGCGAGTGTACGGTCCGTACCACTACGGGTACGCATACGCGTGCAGACCCATAGTGATAGTGAGCGTAGATGCGAGTGTACGGTCCGTACCACTACGGGTACGCATACGCGTGCAGACCCATAGTGATAGAGAGCGTAGATGCGAGTGTACGGTCCGTACCACTACGGGTACGCATACGCGTGCAGACCCATAGTGATAGTGAGCGTAGATGCGAGTGTACGGTCCGTACCACTACGGGTACGCATACGCGTGCAGACCCATAGTGATAGTGAGCGTAGATGCGAGTGTACGGTCCGTACCACTACGGGTACGCATACGCGTGCAGACCCATAGTGATAGAGAGCATAGATGCGAGTGTACGGTCCGTACCACTACGGGTACGCATACGCGTGCAGACCCATAGTGATAGTGAGCGTAGATGCGAGTGTACGGTCCGTACCACTACGGGTACGCATACGCGTGCAGACCCATAGTGATAGAGAGCGTAGATGCGAGTGTACGGTCCGTACCACTACGGGTACGCATACGCGTGCAGACCCATAGTGATAGTGAGCGTAGATGCGAGTGTACGGTCCGTACCACTACGGGTACGCATACGCGTGCAGACCCATAGTGATAGTGAGCGTAGATGCGAGTGTACGGTCCGTACCACTACGGGTACGCATACGCGTGCAGACCCATAGTGATAGAGAGCGTAGATGCGAGTGTACGGTCCGTACCACTACGGGTACGCATACGCGTGCAGACCCATAGTGATAGTGAGCGTAGATGCGAGTGTACGGTCCGTACCACTACGGGTACGCATACGCGTGCAGACCCATAGTGATAGAGAGCGTAGATGCGAGTGTACGGTCCGTACCACTACGGGTACGCATACGCGTGCAGACCCATAGTGATAGTGAGCGTAGATGCGAGTGTACGGTCCGTACCACTACGGGTACGCATACGCGTGCAGACCCATAGTGATAGTGAGCGTAGATGCGAGTGTACGGTCCGTACCACTACGGGTACGCATACGCGTGCAGACCCATAGTGATAGAGAGCGTAGATGCGAGTGTACGGTCCGTACCACTACGGGTACGCATACGCGTGCAGACCCATAGTGATAGTGAGCGTAGATGCGAGTGTACGGTCCGTACCACTACGGGTACGCATACGCGTGCAGACCCATAGTGATAGTGAGCGTAGATGCGAGTGTACGGTCCGTACCACTACGGGTACGCATACGCGTGCAGACCCATAGTGATAGAGAGCGTAGATGCGAGTGTACGGTCCGTACCACTACGGGTACGCATACGCGTGCAGACCCATAGTGATAGTGAGCGTAGATGCGAGTGTACGGTCCGTACCACTACGGGTACGCATACGCGTGCAGACCCATAGTGATAGGGCCGTACACTCGCATCTACGCTCTCTATCACTATGGGTCTGCACGCGTATGCGTACCCGTAGTGGTACGGACCGTACACTCGCATCTACGCTCACTATCACTATGGGTCTGCACGCGTATGCGTACCCGTAGTGGTACGGACCGTACACTCGCATCTACGCTCTCTATCACTATGGGTCTGCACGCGTATGCGTACCCGTAGTGGTACGGACCGTACACTCGCATCTACGCTCACTATCACTATGGGTCTGCACGCGTATGCGTACTCGTAGTGGTACGGACCGTACACTCACATTTACGCTCTCCATCACTATGGGTCTGCACGCGTATGCGTACCCGTAGTGGCACGGACCGTACACTCGCATCTACGCTCGCCATCACGATGGGTACACATACGGCAGCACTCCCAAAGTGATTTGGGAACATGCACAGGCCCTCTCAGCAGCAGTACGGTGGATTTTACACATCACTGTGGTGATAGGCGACACACATGTAGGAATAGGGCGGACATACTTGTCCATGGATGGACATACTTGTCCAGGAATGGACATCAAGGCATCGTCTGTGCATTACCACATGTGTGGGGCACAGGTGTCACAGGCTGTGATGTGGAACATGCCTCCTGAGTGGAGAAGGCACCAGATGTATGATGAGATGTGTACATGTGTACTGTGTGAGGGTGCAATGTGTGCCAGGCATGCCCTTGACTCCTTTGACATGTGTGCATGTGGGACTGCGCACTTGGGGTGAGCGTCACTGGCATGGCACCGACACCAACACACGGAAGTGTCCCATGATGCCAGGTACAGGGGTCATGACACATGACTTATCACTACCCACAGTGCACAATGTGACTATGCCATATATGTGTCCGGGATTTACATCAGGTTGATGTTGTAGCACCCTCAAAAGCTGCAGCCGTTGCAGCAACCAACATGTGGCTGTGTGTAGATTGTCATTGCACACTGTTCCCAACACCATGCCACATGTGTTCTCGGATGTGAGGTGCACATGTATGCAAGGGACACGGAGTAGCGTGACAAGGCCATGTCAGCAAACTCACAAGGAATGTGTGGTGAGTCATGACATGTGCACCTTCATGGCAAGGTGTGTGGGCTGGACTAGTGTAATGTCATGTGACCTGTGGCTCAAGTGTTCCGCTGCCAGTCTCTGCAATCGGCATCACACTTCTGCTGATGTGTGGGTGTATGTCACTCCTGTCTTGCGTCGGGCAGTGCACTTGCACTGGGACACAGCTATTTCCATGGCGCGGCATGGGGAGGTTCTCAATCACCGTGTGTAGCTGGGTCTTGGAAGGAGTGTCACCTTGCATCCATACGTGTCCTGGGCATGTAGCACATGCCTGACTCCCTATGTGGCATGTGTGTATTGCCAGATTTACATGTGCTCAGTAGACATGAGTTGTTCTCGTAGTGCACTCACTCTTCCTTGTCACTTCCAAATTACTGCAGAGCGCCTCCTGTTGCCCGAAGAATTCCAGACTTGGCCACCATGCAGGAGAATGACAGGATCCGGCTCTACCGCTTCACCCAACCGTTGATTCTGGAGCTGACGGCGAGACTGGCACCACACCTGCAACCGCAGCACAGGTATCCTACGGCACTGACACCCCAGCTGAAGGTAATGGCTGCCCTACATTTCCTTGCCACGGGTACCTTCCAAAATACCATAGCTCATGTTGGTGGCATGTCCCAGAGCATGTTCAGCGGTGTGCTGCATGATTTCTTGGAGGCCATGTTGATTCACCTGGATGACTTCATCAAGTTCCCAACCCCTGAACAGATGACTGAGGTCAAGCGTAGTTTCTATGCCCTGGGAGGGATGCCCCATGTCATTGGGTCCATAGATGGGACACATGTAGGTTTGGTACCACCACACGCACGGGAGGTGGCGTACCGCAATCGGAAGCACTACCACTCCATCAATGCCCTTGTGGTGTGTCTGTCCAACATGGTGATTTCACATGTCTGTGCTCGTTTCCCAGGATCAGCACACGATGCCTACATCATGAGGCGTAGCGGGATGCCTGATATGATGATGCAGCTGCGCAACGAACGAGCATGTGTTGTTGGTGGGTACAGTCTGTCTGTCCTGTATTCTGTTTGGCCGAGCAGCACTACCGCTTCGCCAGTTCTAACGATATCCATGTGCTTTCCATTTAGGGGACGCTGGCTATCCCAACATGCCTTGGCTGCTGACACCTCTCCGCAACCCCATCACGCCGGCCCAGCTCCGCTACAACACCGCCCATGGCCGGACAAGGCGAGTGATAGAGAGGACGTTTGGCATGCTGAAGAGCCGATTCCGGTGCCTCCACAAGACCGGCGGCGCACTCCCATATGCCCCGGCAAAGGTTTGCAAGATCTTCATGGTCTGCTGCATGCTGCACAACATGGCAGTTGAAAGAGCTGTGCCACTCATCCTGAATCAACATGACGAGGACCATCCACCCGTGGAGGACGAAGGGCTTGGCAATGGGGCTAGTGATGTGGAGGATGTGGAGCCGCAAGAGGACATCCGGACTCGGCTCATACGCGACTTCTTTGCTTAGTGGTGAGTACCAGTGTCTGAGTGTGCACGCCTTGGTCCCCGTGTGGCATGTGTTGTGATGCGTGTCTCCACCTGCATGTATGGCACGTGAGTCAGAGGTGTGCGTGGGTGTGTCACTGGAGTGATGGTGGCAGTGATGGTAGTATTTCCCCACTCATAATTGTGACCTAGCATTTTTTCATCCATACATGTGTCGAGTCAATGCACATGCAAGTGGCTGTGCTCTGTGTGGCTGACTTCTTGTGTGTCTCTCTTCCCCAGGTACCTGCGCATGCCGTCTTCTGGTTGCATTGTTGTGGCACTGCTATTCCTCATGGACATGGCATCGTGGGCTGACTCAGCGTTACAGGCACGGACACGTTTGGAAGTCTCCATGGGGTAAGGGATGCATCTGGGGTGTATTGGGTGTGGCAGTTGTTCACGATGTGTGCACACTGGCCAGGTCGGTGTTTGGTTCCTCTGCAGACATGTGGCATCCCCATGGGACACAACATGCAGCTGGGTACACCTGAATAGATGGGCTGCCTGGTTGTCAGTCATCAGTGATGGGATAGTGGATTGTGATGAAGGCATCAATGTGTGTGACACTGCCCTCGGACACATACGGTTAACATTGTCTTGACATGGCGTGGGACTTCCACATCAGCGGATGTATGGTGTATGGCAGTCTCTCCGTGAGCAGCTGTGGGTATTTAGCTGTTAGCCGACACTTGTGTGCCAGTTCCATGGCTATCACGCATTTGTGCTGCAGAAGGGGGGTGCCAGTGTTTGAGCCACATGTTACTCCACATGATGTGTTCATGTGTACTTCAAGTTGCCTCTGCAATCCCAAAAACATGACTATTAAAGGTGTCCCTATGCCTCCAAGGTGCCTCTGCTCAGTCAATGCTGGTGTGTTGGCACGGTGCATCCTGCATGTCTGGCATGGTATTCCCAGATTGTGGCTATGTGTCAATGTGTCGAGTGGCAAGATGCAAGCTGTGTGTGTGTGCTGAGACTGTGTATTGGGCATGATGTCCATGACTGTGTGGGTAGTGTGACATGTGCCATCCCCATGCATCCAACGTTGTCCAGGCCCCCATTCTCTGCATCCACCGGACTCAAGCTTGCAGGACATGGTTCTGCCACCTGTCTACACGTACCTGGGTGCCCCCCAGGACACGGGCCAGGTTCCCTGACCTCTGCGCATGACTGTTGCTGTACTCAATGTGTCTGTCAGCACGGTTGTTCGGCCACCCCCTCAGCTGGTTCTGACCATCACGGGTGTGTATGGTGCTCCATGTCTGTCTTGCCTAATAAACTGTGACCCATGTGTCCTGTGCCAGACTCAGGCCCCAGGGTGTGGATGGTTGAAGTGAACAGATGACTCAGGCATGTTTAGACTGTACAAGACACATGTTAGGTAATAATGCTACCAGCAGGCATCTACTCTTAATAGTGTGATTTATTATGGGGGGGGGGGGGGGGGGACAAAGTGAGGGCCTTTCCGGGATTAGGGAATCCAAAGTTCAGTAGGGGAGTTGGTGTCCTTGCCATTGGAAATCCTCAGAGTCCATGCCACAGTCTTTGTCAACATTGGTCAGCCAGTGACCAGCAGGGCCATGTGGCAGAGAATGTCTCTTGATGCTGTGATGCTGTTGCTCCAGTGGGCCAGGTGCCAGGCCAGGTGTCCTGGGAGATGGTGATGTAGCAGCCACCCTCACGGTCCTTTCCGTGGACGACCCGGCTTCCTGCGGGGAACCTCAGCAGCAGGCCGTGACGACGTCTGGGATGCTCCGTCGGATGTTTCCTCCTCCTCCTCATGATCCCTCCCTGTGGGTGGTGATGTTCTCCGCCTTCTGGCACAGGGAGGGTCGGCCATGGTGTCGGCCATCCGACGGAGTTCAGCGTGAATCCCCTGGGACGCCGTCACTTGCTCAGCCTGTCTGTCCTCCATCCTCCGTTGGTGTAGCTGTAGACAGGCTATTAGCTCCGCATGTTGCTGGGCCTGCTGGACCTTGATCCCCTCGAGGACGGACACAACCTGGGCCATGCCCGTGGTGTCCTGCCGGTATGAGTCCAGGATGTTACGGACATGTGAAAATACCGGATCCCCAGCCAACTGGTCAGGCTCGCGCCTCCGCCGTCCTCCACTCCCACCACCCCTGCCCACTTGCGTCTGGCCTGCACTTGTGGGCACATCGGGTCTCCGGGACCCCTGAGGGGTGGCATTGGCGTTGTCGCCTGCCTCCTCCTGGGTGCCCGGGACACCGTGTCCCTCCTGGCGAGCCTGGCTGCATTGTGGTGTTGGGGCAGGGATCCTGGGTGTCTCCTGGGATGTGGCAGGAGTGGGGGTGGTGGTTGGCACGGTTGTACCTGACGCAGGTGCTGCAGGTGGTTGGACACCAGAGGGGCCAGGTCGGTCGGGGTCGTCCGCAGAGTGGTGAGAGTGGTCGCTGCCGGTGGGATCGGTCTCCTGCAGATCCGGGTCCTGTGAGTGTTCCCCCCCAGTGTTGGGGGGTGCAGCACGACGTTGACCTGTGTGTGAGAGAGAAAATGTTAATTTTGATCCATGCAACATCCATGTTTCATCCGTTACAAAGTTGGCACATTTCCTCTTGGAATTAGGATCTGTCTTGCATTCCACTCACAGTGCACTTGTGCATGTGTGTGTCCCTTGGGCACCAATTTGGCCCCTTTAACTATGTGTTGCACAGTCTTACTTGCTGCGTCAAGTGTGACTGCAGTCAGCAGTGGAGTGTGCATGTGTGCCGAGCTATGCATTTGCGCCTTCCTTGTAGCACTGTACATGTGCACATGGAGTGGATCCACACACTCATATGATGCAGGTGGCTGTCCTTGTGCTCGTGTACAGGTTGTGACATGGCCCTGCGTTTTGCCATGATGAAGAGGGGGGGTTCTGGCACTGGCCACCCTTGTCTACATGCACGCAGTCCACCTGCTGACGAGCAGACATTCCCACACACCACAGGACTGATTTGCTCTCCCTGTGTCTCCCTCCTTCTCTGTCCCCCTCTCCCTCCCTCTCTGTCCCCCTCTCCCTCCCTCTGTGTCCCCCTCTCCCTCCCTCTGTGTCCCCCTCTCCCTCCCTCTCTGTCCCCCTCTCCCTCCCTCTGTGTGTCAGCCTCCTCCCTCTGTCCATCTTCCTGTGTCTCCCTCCCTCTCTGTCCCCCTCTCCCTCCCTCTCTGTCCCCCTCTCCCTCCCTCTGTGTGTCAGCCTCCTCCCTCTGTCCATCTTCCTGTGTCTCCCTCCCTCTCTGTCCCCCTCTCCCTCCCTCTCTGTCCCCCTCTCCCTCCCTCTGTGTGTCAGCCTCCTCCCTCTGTCCATCTTCCTGTGTCTCCCTCCCTCTGTGTCCCCCTCTCCCTCCCTCTCTGTCCCCCTCTCCCTCCCTCTCTGTCCCCCTCTCCCTCCCTCTGTGTGTCAGCCTCCTCCCTCTGTCCATCTTCCTGTGTCTCCCTCCCTCTCTGTCCCCCTCTCCCTCCCTCTCTGTCCCCCTCTCCCTCCCTCTGTGTGTCAGCCTCCTCCCTCTGTCCATCTTCCTGTGTCTCCCTCCCTCTGTGTCCCCCTCTCCCTCCCTCTCTGCCCCCCTCTCCCTCCCTCTGTGTGTCAGCCTCCTCCCTCTGTCCATCTTCCTGTGTCTCCCTCCCTCTCTGTCCCCCTCTCCCTCCCTCTCTGTCCCCCTCTCCCTCCCTCTGTGTGTCAGCCTCCTCCCTCTGTCCGTCTCCCTCCCTCTCAGTCCCCCTCTCCCTCCCTCTGTGTCCCCCTCTCCCTCCCTCCGTGTGTCACCCTCTGTCACCTTGGCCCAGCTTCCTGGGCACACACTGTTAGCAGATCTTTGAGTGGCCCTTGGCCTGTTGATGTGAGTTTGTTTCTGATCTCCAGGCACCCATTTTGTCTGCTGTGTGTCTGTGCGCTGCTGCTGTGGTGGTGTGTGCTGCCACTCTTTCACACTGTTGGCTGTTCATTAGCTGCTGGCATGTGCAAAACAGTGCCTTCACCCCCATGTGTTGATGCAAGGCATCCGCCATTTGCTGGCAAGTCATTCCTGTGTTGGGACACAGTGTTTGTCTGGCTGTGACCTAGGCCATATGGGCAGAGGGCATTGTTGTCTGCTTTGGAGTCGCACTATGTGATTCTTGGTGCCCAGCCTCCCGACATCCGGGTTACCGTGTCATGTGTTGTTGTCTTCTGTGGCCTGTGACTTGACATTGTCCAGCTGGGTGCATGGGGCATGGTGGCAGCAGTGGCATGTGCCTGCTCATGGAGTGTGGTTGAGTAATGCGATGGCTTGTGGTGGTTGCGTGCCTGTTATTAATTTTGGTTGTGGTTGCAGTTCCCCCCATGTGAGGTGCGTTGTTTGTGTACTCACCCGGGTCTCGGAGTCCTTCTACTCCTTCAACTGCCTCCACCGGCAGTATGGCCATCACCCTCTCCTCCCAGGGATGGTACTGTACGGGTCTGCGGGAGGGCCCTCCTCCGGTGGCGTTGGCCTGGTCGTGTTCCTCCTGTCTCTTGGCTCTGACCCTCCTCCGCAGATCGTATCACCTGTTCTGGCAATCCTGCTTGGTCCTCCTGGTGTCCGCAACAGCATTCACAGCATCGACGATGGTCTGCCACATGGCTGTTTTGGCTGCCTGGCTGGTGCTTCTGACCAATGTTCCAAAGATCTGTGGCTCGACTCTGAGGATTTGATCAACAAGGACCTCCAACTCTCGGTGACTGAACTTTGGATTCTTGGTAGTGGGCATGGTGAGGGGTGTGGGTGGGGATGGTGTGGGTGTGGGGGGTGTGTGGATGTTGGGGGGGGTGTGGATGGTTGTGTGTGTGTGTGAATGTGATGAGAGGGTGTTTGTGAGGGTGGTCGTGTGAAGGTGTGCAAGTGTAAGATGTGGTGTCGCTTGTAGTCTGGTTCTGTGGTGTCTGGCAGCAGTGGGTCTGTTGCAAAGGCTCATGGTTTGTGTGTGTGGGCCCTTTTTATTGGTCCATGGGTGGGTGTGGCAGTGTTTGAATTTTGGGTGGGTGTGTTATAAGGAGTGGTGGTGTATTGGGCCTCTGTTTGTTTTTGACAGTTGCAGGTCAGTGATTGTGTTATTTTAGTGGTTGTTGGCCATGTTTAGTGGCTGTGTGCCTTTCGAATGGTGTATTGTTGAGTTGTTTTGTTTTGTCCTTGTTGTGTACGTGCGTTTTGAGCGTGTGTACGGTGTGTACATGGGCCATTTGGTTGTACGATTTGGTCCTTGTGTGTGGCTTTGTACGACTCGTACATGCGGTTGTGATGTTGGGGCATGGGGTGCGCTCCGTACTTAGGAGGTTGTGTTGGGGGTGCGCCAGGAACGTACTGGGGTGGGGGTACGACTGGAACGTACTGGGGTGTGGGTAGACGGGGCTATGACACGTCCTGGGGTGGGGGTGTGGCTCGCACGTACTGGGGTGTAGGTACACGGGGGGTACGACACGTACAGGGGGGGGTGTACATGGACGGTGGTACGACACGTACTGGGGTGGGGGTACGACTGGAACGTACTGGGGTGTACATAGACGGTGGTACGACACGTACAGGGGTGGGGGGGTGTACATTGACGGTGGTACGACAGGTACAGGGGTGGGGGGGTGTACATTGACGGTGGTACGACACGTACTGGGGTGGGGGTACGACTGGAACGTACGGGGGTGTACATAGACGGTGGTACGACACGTACAGGGGTGGGGGGGTGTACATTGACGGTGGTACGACACGTACAGGGGTGGGGGGGTGTACATTGACGGTGGTACGACACGTACTGGGGTGGGGGTACGACTGGGACGTACTGGGGTGTACATAGACGGTGGTACGACACGTACAGGGGTGGGGGGGTGTACATTGACGGTGGTACGACACGTACAGAGGTGGGGGGGTGTACATTGACGGTGGTACGACACGTACAGGGGTGGGGGGGTGTACATTGACGGTGGTACGACACGTACTGGGGTGGGGGTACGACTGGAACGTACTGGGGTGTACATAGACGGTGGTACGACACGTACAGGGGTGGGGGGGTGTACATTGACGGTGGTACGACACGTACAGGGGTGGGGGGGTGTACATTGACGGTGGTACGACACGTACAGGGGTGGGGGGGTGTACATTGACGGTGGTACGACACGTACTGGGGTGGGGGTACGACTGGAACGTACTGGGGTGTACATAGACGGTGGTACGACACGTACAGGGGTGGGGGGGTGTACATAGACGGTGGTACGACACGTACAGGGGTGGGGGGGTGTACATTGACGGTGGTACGACACGTACTGGGGTGGGGGTACGACTGGAACGTACTGGGGTGTACATAGACGGTGGTACGACACGTACAGGGGTGGGGGGGTGTACATTGACGGTGGTACGACACGTACTGGGGTGGGGGTACGACTGGAACGTACTGGGGTGTACCTAGACGGGTGGGGGTATACATATACGGGGGGTACGTGTCGGACGTACGGGGGCTGGGGGGAGTGTTGGGCGCGTATGCGGGCACATGTCTCCATGGTTGCTATAGGTGTTCGGTGCGGACGGTGTTTTTTCCATACGGTTGTAGGCTCGGACGCACGGGATGGATCGTGATTCCTCGGTCGGACTTGGATTTTTACGTTTGTAAGGTAAATCGTCCGAGGACGTGTCGGACAAATTTTCCGACCCGAGGACGTGTGGGGAATGATTCCCGGTGCGGTTCGTATGGACTTTTTACCATGCGAATCGTGATTGCCAGTTCGTACGGCACTTGTACGATTCGTACGGTAAAAAGACCCGATACGAGTCGCACGGGGGAATTTTTTACCGGATCGTGATCGGCACCTTAATGTATTTACCAGAGAGTTCACCATGTGAAACCACTTTCTGTTGTGTTTGTTAGAGTTTGCAATGCAATACCTGTTTCTATTGTATTTCTCGTCACAAAGACTCTGCCTGAGCACACTCGCAAAGGGTTTGACTCTAGTCTTTTATGATTCCAGACAAGCCGGGGCCAGGGCATTGAGTTAGGAAATTGCAAACACTTGTGGGAGTAAAAACCTCTAGAACCTTCTCCTACTTCAAAGTTGACACCAAGTATAACTAATGGACCCTCAGACCCAACTCTTCAGCACACCTCTAGACCTGTGGATGACTCGGGACTAGTGTGCTGCTCTGCAAGAAGGCCTGCTACTCTGCTACCTTGCTGCCTGCAGCCCTGCTGCCTGAGTAAAAGGTATCAATAAGACCTGATTCTTGATCCCAGGACCATTAGAGTGGCAACAGGGCTAGTTAGCTGGCCAACCATCTTCAACCCAGCACCTGGACTCCACTTGCTGTTAGTGTTGCCCCCCAAGTGATGCCATCCCATTTCTGGACCATTGAAGTGGGCCTGAAGGTGCTGTGCCAGCCCAGCTGTGGTCCTGTAAGCAGACCCGATGCATCGTGACATATCTCCTTACAGCTGCATCGGAACCACCACAGCAGACGCATCCCTGACACCAAACCTCATATCGCAGCTTGCGGTCTCCTCACAAATGCAGCTGCGCAATGCATCCTTGAGACAGGCCTTTGCAGCACAACAAGTCACTCGTGGAAGCATCCTTGACGACGATGCAGGACTTCACTTTGCAGCTCCGCAGCTACTTCAGAACAGCTGCTGCACCACACATCCTTGAGACAGCACTCGCAACGCTCCACAAGCCAGGATTTAAGGTACTTTTTTCAGCAGGCCTAACTTTACCCCAGTATTCAGCCCACGATCCATCGCGGTCCACTTGAACTTGTGGCTTTGTCTTGGTCCAGCGCAACCAGATAACCACAAGTAGCTCCTTGTGCTTCTAGGCACTGTTTTCACTCGACACGTTGAAACTGCATATCTCAGGTACTACAGATTCGATTTTTGTTGTTTCGATATCAAACAATCCATTCGATTTTACTCTATTTTCCTGAATTGGTGTGGGATTTTTCTTATGTGGTGTTTCACTTTAATACTAGTTAAAGTGCTGCATAAATACTTTACACATTGCCTCTTAGCTAAGCCTGACAGCTTTTGTGCCAAGCTACCAGAGGGTTAAGCAAAGGTTAATTTGGGGTTTGCTAGTGTTTCACCCTGACAAAGATTGGGGTTGCTGATGGGGTAGGGCTTCACCCACTCAACCAATAATCAAATGTCCAACAGGTGAAGATACTGGGAAGGGTATGACTCCGCTGGGGACACGGTTTTGGCTCCCCCATCCTGTTCCCATGTGCTGTAGACTGTTCCTGAGTGTTGCGGGTAGGATGTAAGCCATGTGTCAACATAGAGCTCCAGAAATGCACAGACTGTTGTGGAAGGGGTTGTCTATTCATTGCTCTTGCCTGCAGACACTCGCTATTGGTTTTACCAACAGAGACATTCTAAGGCATGGGCAAAGTGGGTTCTGGCCCAGGGCTCCCCCTTTCAGGGGGGCCCCTGATAGAGCCAGCTCTGTTCTGAAAAGTCTTGCCCTGATGACCATGAATAAATCTTAAACATATTGTTGCAAATAGCATTTTCCTTTCATTTATTTTTAATTTGTGAAGTGTCTGAGAGTTCATTACAAACATTTTACAGATAAATGTTGTGCTTTTGTTTCATGCAACATCCATTAAAATGTTTCTTTTAGATCAAAACAGGATCTCACATATGAGAAATGGGAGGGTGTCACAGAGATTATTTGCAGTAGTATTAGTAAGCTGCCGTTGTGTTATAATATTGAAAACACTCCTCATTATCTCTGAAAATTAACTATAAACACATTTAGATTTTGAACCAGTGTGTCTGTGCACTGTTTGTGATCCGGCCAACGAGGACAGGACAGGACTGAAAGTGGATCATAAATTCAGAGTTGATCTGCACAGGGGCCCTCAAAATATGTTTGGCTCAGTGTCCCCAAAATCCTTAAGATGTCCCTGTTTACCAAGTGCAGAATCGTACCTGGGTGAAATTGCGTCCAGTGTCACAGTTTACAGACTCGTAGCGTGGCGTAATTGGACCCGTATACTGTTACGCTGGGGTAAGGATTTTGCTAATACTTCCTACATCACTTCACGCCCACACCAAATGCTTCTCCCAAGCCTCTTCCGTTCGCCCACTATGAGCTCACCACTGGTAGCTCAAAGTCGTGGGACACTGTGGTTGAAAGTTGTCTGTTATAGACCTAAATCTCTTGACACCCAAAACACAACTTACGTGTAAAGTAAACACAAGACCTAAATCCGAGTGTTATTCATAATAGGATCTAAACCCTCAGAGACAGAGCAGCAGAACCAACTCCCTTCTACAAACCGACGGCTAACTCAAGCCCAAACTTTGGAGAATACAAACTTCTGCTCTGGGGAGCTGGGCAAGTGCACATGAGACCCTCATATATCCTTGCCTAACACGAATATCTTTAAAATAATTGCTCTTTTGCCATACCCTTGGCCTGTCTTTCTATTCACGGTGTAGACTGTGCAATGGTTCGAGGGATCGTTCAGTGTGTGGTGTGCGTTCTGCATGTTCCACACAGAATGTTGAGACAGAGCTAGAGAACAATAGGGAGAGCGGTATGTAATGTTGTGAAGCGTGCTGGGCGCTAGGACCAGCACATGAGGTGGGAGGAGAACCACGAGGAAAGAGGAGGAGTGAAGGCGGGTGAAGTTAGTTAGAGTAGGAGCAGGAAAGGAGAAGGAAGGAGAATAAAGACCACCAAAGATAAATAAGAGTCAGTGTCGTGTTTTCCTGTACGACACTACAACTGGCGACGAGGAGTGGTCGTGGACCTTGCCTGCCTTACCTGTGTCCTGGTATGCGCTCCCCTGCATCGGAGCTGTGCTGTGCCGCGGACCAGGAGCCCACCTCGGTCGCGTTGTGACCCTGCTGAGTGTTCTGGAATGCGCTTCCCTGCGTCGGAGCTGTGCTGTGCCGCGGACCAGGAGCCCACCCCGGTCGCGTTGTGATCCTGCTGAGTTGGTCGTCGACTTCGCTGCCTCAGAGCTGTGGAGTACTGCCACACCCTGGTGAGTCCACCCCAGCAGCGCATCACTCCTGCGGTGCTTTATTCATTATCGCGACCCGGGAGCCCACCCCGGTCGCGTGCGTGTCGCTGAAGGTGCACCCTGCTGGTCACGACACGGGAGCCCACCCCGGTCGCGTGGTCTGGGCAGTGAGTGCCCGTGTTGCTGCTGCCATCGGAAGATGAGCGCAGAGTCGTGTGAGGCGCCCGGTGGCTGAATTCGTCAGCGTTGAGTTACCGGTGCCTGTCTGTGTCCACGCTGCTGCTGCCACTGAGTGAGTGAGTCAGGCATGGGAGTCTCGCGAGGAGCGAGATTTCACCGGCGGCCATCTTTAAGTCAGGCGCCTCCACCAATCCCCTGCGAAGAGTGCCCGGCGGCCATTTTGCAGTCAGCCAATGGCTGAAAATTGCATCAAGCATTGGCAAATGCTTATATCAGGAGCTATTACATACTTTAACTTACGTTACAGGGCCACATTAACGTACTTAATGGACTGCACCTTTCCTAGACTTCCTGCTGGTGTGTCTACACCATACCCAAGTGCAGATTAGTGTCACCTACATTGATTTGAGCCGAGTGACAGGCGCTGTGCAGGCTGCTGTGTTAGACTGTTCACTACAAAGTAGTTGCTCAACCGTCTTTTGCACAATTATATATTATGTCTGGATCGTCCACATCAAGACAGAGTCATGCCTCTGCTAGTGCCAGCGCCATGCCGGAGTCACCTACCTCCACAGCGCAAATGGATGGACACAGACTTGGCATGCTTGGAGTCCCGTTTCTACGCCCGCCGGAACCCCTACTCCTCATATCGGGGGGAGGCATGGGCCTTCGCTGGCAAGAATGGCTAGAGGACTTTGAAGATTTTATGAAAGGGTCACATGTGACTGAAGAGGAGCAGCAACTGATTGCACTATGCAATTTATCGGGAAAGACATGGTCAGATCATAAAGGAACTTCCGGCCGATGCTGCTTCGTCATGTGCCAATGTGCGTGACGCACTAAACAGAAAATTTCTTCACAAACGGAACATTGATTATGAAAGGTACACATTCAACCTGGCATCTCAAGAAAAAGATGAACCCATGAGTACTTTCATTACGCGACTTCGACGTTTGGCTCGCTACTGTGAATTTGACTCCTTCACGACAGAAGACGCCCTTCGCCTGCGAATCATAGAAGGATGCCAGTCTGAGTCGTTACGCAGACGTCTACTAAAGAAAAGCTACTCTATGGATAGATCGAAGAAATGACGCGAGTACATGATCAGGCAGAAGAACATGCCAAGAGAATGGAAGCTGGAAGAGGTGAAAAACGTGAACAGGCATTTAGGCTCCAATCTCGCAACACCAAAAGGTCTTCCCCTGCAAAGCAACGATCATCCAGATCCAAAGTGCAGTCTCATTATACAAGTCGTCGTCGTCGCAGTACTAGTCGTACTGACAAAAGACAGGAGCGCCAACTTAAATGCTATCGCTGTCGATATGATTTCCCTCACACGGAGACCTACCCTGCATTAGGCCAAAAATGCAGGAAGTGTGGCAGGGACAACCACTTTGAGAACGTGTGCGGAGCACCTCGCAAAGATACTCACAGAGACAATTACAGACAGTCCAGACAGTCCAACACTCGCCATCATGCCAAAGCGGTGTGGGACCGCAGAGAATCTTCCACTGGCTTGTCACAGTCCAGCCGTCATTCTCATGGGACATATCAATCCCGTCGATCTCAATCTCGTGAGTCAAGGTCGCTGTCACCAATATCGCAAGACAGTGATGAGTATGTCTGCATGGTCACGGATCCGGACCGGCAGAAGAAATACCCGCGATTAGATCTTAAAATGGACACACACTTAGCCAAGTTTGTTGTGGACAGTGGAGCATCTCTCAACTATATTTCAGTTGCAGAATACAAGAAAATGATTCCGCCACCACACTTGCATAAAGCTGCCGTGCAGGTGTACACATGGATGTCAAAGGAACCTCTACCATGTTTGGGACAATTTCCGACTAATCTTACATACAAAGACAGGACTATTCCGGCCCGCATTCATGTCATTGATGGTCCTGAAGCAGATTGTCTTCTCAGCTTGCCCACGGCGGAACGCCTTCGACTAGTTGAAATCTTGTATAAAGTTGATGATGAAACTGACATAGTGCACAAGTTTCCAAAGTTATTCACCGGACTTGGAAAGATGGCTCATTGTCAGGTTCGACTGCATATAAATGAATGTGTGACTCCCATAGCACAACATTACAGAAAAATATGAGTCGAGAGGATCCACCTGCACCTCTCCAAATGTCTGAACTGCCGGATGGTGTGTGGCATCATGTCGCAGTGGACGTCTTTGGCCCGTTACAATCTGGCAAGTATATCCTGGTCATGATGGACAAATACTCACGTTTCCATATAGCGCATCTCATAGCATCAACCAAAGCTGCCTCCACTATACCTGTACTGGATGAGGTTTTCGCAGCATGGGGCATACCGAAGATAGTGAAAACCATTCAATGGGCAAGAATTTGCAGCGTTTTGCCAATCACCTAAACTTTAGACACAGGAAGATTACTCCCTTATGGCCACAGGCCAATGGAATGGTAGGAAGATTTATGGCCACTCTAAAGAAGACCATTCAACAGGCAGAACTGTCCAAATGTGATGTGTCGTACTTTAGAATTTGGGACCACGTAGGAGGCAGGGCCCTACCCCTGTCTATCTCGGTAATAGTGAACCGCGAATGGTTAATGCGGTATGTACAAGTGCTTTGTGTAACGTTTTAGCTATGAATGCACTGTGTATACGCCATTTCACATCACTACGTGGGTTCCATTTTGTATCGGTGGCCATCTTATGGTTGCCCTCACATAGGCTATGTAGCATGAAGCGAATACGGGCCTTTTAGAGCACATGTGCCTTTCTTTGACTCTTCTGTGACCTGGGCAGCTTGGCTCCGCTGCCCCAGGTCAAACTGGTCTCACGAGTTCCCCGTCCTCTGGCCACCTGTGATTAGCATCAGGGCTTGACACACCATAAAGTCTTTTCATCCTACACGAGCCTCCGGCTAATCTCTTTCACACCTGACTGTTCCTGCTTTATGGCTTGTTTCCCAAAACAGGAGATGCTCATGTTTATTGGGGCCTATCGATATCTGATGTGGGATCTGAGCCTTGCTGGGTAAATAATTACGGGCTTGTTTAACTGGAATGTGGGATGGTCATCATGACTCTGCCTTTTCGTTTTGTAATGTATACTTTGAATGACCATACCATAAACTTAAAAATGTATGCCTGAGGCAAGAAATTCTGTATTTAAGGAGAAGCCCGTCTCTGTGATTTTCAGCAGTCTTCTGAGAACATACACGCTGTTGTACTTCTAGGACGCCTGTAATTGGTCTGCAGCCAATAAACTGATCTTTGACTTCACCCAGAAGACTCTGTGTTTCTGTAGGTCTGAAACAGGAAGAACCCCGAAGTCATAGGGTGTGTTCCCCTGCACCGCTGGGCTTAAAATACCCAGTACTTCAGTTGGCGCCCAACTCGGCGCGATTTCAGCGGTACCGGTCCAAGCCAGAGGTTCGTGAGGAGCTTCGTGTGGAAATTCTGGAGGAAGGCCGCCACTTCATCGACCCCTGCATGTCGACGTGGTCCGAAAGTCTTTTCTGCGAGGTTCTCCGCGTCCCGACGGCTACGAAGGACTGCTGCCCTGATTAATCGCCCTGTTTTGGACCCTTGACGATTTTGGTAGAGCAAAACAATCGAGAGAGTCTTCTGGTGACGCCATTGATCATCGATATTCAGTTAAGTATAAGTGGAGCGTCTCCTAATTTGTTTGGTATCCTTCGGGATAATCTTGGTTTATTTGGAGTTTGCAAACCCCAAAGCCAGAGGACTCGTGTATTCACGAGACTATCGTAATCGATAATCCTCTGAAGTTGGGAACTAGACTAGTGAGCAAAGATGCCTGGTGCTAGTGTATTTGGAAGACTATTTTGTTTGGGTTGTGGAAGGGATTTCCAGTTAGAGGATTCATGTCCGGTTCCTCCAATTGGAACTCCAACTTATGAGCTTTATGTAAAACATGGCGTGGGCCCCATTGCATATAATGAAATATGGATCCGATACACCAGAAAGGACGGTGTTTTAAAATGGCCCCAAAATGGTAGTTTCGATACAGATATCTTAGATAATTTGGAAGTGAAATTGTTTAAAAAGAAAGCCCGGCCGGCGATGTTTGATTCTTTCCGCCTATGGCGAAAGGAAGCCAAACAGAAGGAAATTAAGCTAGCGAAAAGAGATAAGAGAGAGAGAGGTATGTCAGTGATGCAAGCAGCTGTGCAATTTAAAGATAATGAGGAGGAACAAATGAGGGAACAGTTGCATAGACAACGCAAACTAGGGATTGATAAATGTTACCCCGCTTTGTCACCCCTTGTGCAAGATGGCACAAAAGAGAATGAGAAAGATTCCCTAATGTCCCATTTGTTAAGTTCGTCACCCCCATATGCGCAAAATGCCACAGCACCTCCACAGCTTGTAAATGTGCAGCCTCCAGTAAATATGCCGCAAGCCTTCCCGCAGCTGCCAGCTCCTCCTCAGCTGGCTCCTATCCCTGCAATGCAGCCCTCTCAAGGGCCGCCGGTTTTGTTACCTGTTACCCCCGCGCTTCCTGCGAATTTGTCTAACACGCCAGTGGTTTCCCCTGGCGCTCCTTCTTCTACTACCCAGGTACCTGTATCTGAATCTGTTTTTCTTCCCTCTGTCTATTTCCCCGTTTTTGCCTCAACTTCTCCTTCAGCACGACAACGACTATCTAATGTAGTTACTAGTCTAATGTCGCCTCTTTTTTGGTCATCTAGTACGACTCCTGCCTTACAGCGTAAGCAATTGCGCAGTCAACTGCCTGATTCTGACGAGAAAGAGGTGTTAGATCATCTGGCGCGTAGGTGGATTGGTTTCCCTTCATGCTATGATGTGGAATCAGTTGTTGATGTGTTTCACCAATGGGATGCCCCGAAACAGAGGTATGTGTTCGAGAAAATGTGTGAAATTCTCTGTGAGGAATTGGATAATCATGGTAGAGCTCCAAGCCCGCAAGAGTTGTGTCAGGTAAGATTCGATTTTGGGAAAGGTACGATTGTAGGCCCCGATGTCAATAAAGCAGTTGCGATCTTATTATCCTTGAGGAATGATAATTGTCAACAGCCATTGTTTACACAAGATTTCCCTGTGGGGAAGAAGGGAAAAGCGCAACAATACCCTATGCGAGAAGTCCCTCCGGTATGGAAGGAAGCTGTTGCGGCTGATGCCGCTCAAGATATTGCTGCTGCTCCAGCACATTTTCAGCGTGTTTGGGTACTTGTCCCATGGAAACGATCTGAGGTCTTAGCGCTTAAACAGACATTGCCTGATCCCCATAAAAATCCTGAAGGATATTATAAGGAGTTATCCCAAACTGCAGAATCATGTGTAATGAATCTGGCCGATATAGACATGTTATTTGGGAATGTTGTTCCACAGCCTTTATGGGGATCCATTCGTAATGTAGATCACGCTGCAGAATTGGGTGACACATGGGCTAATATCATTGCTGCAGACGCTAGACAAGTTGGCGGTGCAAAACCTGAGCCCCTCATAGCAGTGCTCCCTGGTAGAATTATTACTTACATGAAAACCATGATGCCCGCGATGCGCGTAAATTGGGACAAACTATCCGCCTGCAAGCAGAAGAAAGAAGAGACAGTGTCTGATTTCTTCACCAGGTTCGAAGAAACGTTTATCGACCACAGTGGTCAAGACATGAGTACTGAAGGTGGCCAACGCTTATTTGTTGATAAATTTGTGCAGAATCTACTTCCCGAGTTGTGTAAGAAATGAAAAGACTCAGAAAGTTCTTGGGCTCTTCAGCGCAAATACTGGCTACTGCACAGTATTATGAGAATAGAGACAAAGATGTGAAGGATAGAACAGATAAGAAAACGAAAGAACTTAAAACAAAGGTCCTCTTGCAGCAGGCCTATCCAACACGTGGAGGACAGAATAACTATAGGCAAACACAAGGTATCTATCAGCAGTCCCAACAGTTTCAGAATAATAAGCAAATGAATGGGTATTATCAACCACGAATCCCTGTAGGTCCCAACCAATGTTCATATTGCAAAGAGGAAGGTCATTTTAAATATAGTTGCCCTAAATTAATGCAGCGTAACAGTAATGCGTATGGCGCAAGAGGTAGAGGTGGCCAGCAAGCTCCTAGAGGCAGAGGGCGTGGAAATGTTCTCCAGAACGCGCGTCCTCTTCCGCCTCAGAATACCATAAATAGCTTTGATCAGCAAGCCAATGTGTCTGGTAATACAGCTCAGTACTACAATAGTGATTATTATGCAGAAGATGACAATGTAGAAGATGATGATTACTAGGATCGCCGTAGACAGAGAGAGGGAGTTGTTTCAGTGCCAGTGGATCAGAGTGGACCCTATGTTAAAGTAACTACAGCAAATGTAACGGAGCTCTTTCTGCTGGATACTGGTGCTGCAAAGAGTTCAATCATGCATTCAAAACTCCCTGGCGCGCCTTTGTCTGGCGAAATGAATGTCTCAGTAGGTTTTTCTGGCGCCCCAGTTAAGAACCCGATTTCTAGTCCTATGTCACTTTCTGTTGGACCTTGTGAGCTAAAAGCACCCCTCATTCTAACAACAGGTTGTGGTGAAAATTTGCTAGGCTTAGACTTGCTAAAGAGATTGCATGCAACACTATATTGTTCTCCCTCGGGAGTACAACTTACATTAGGTAAGAAAGTGATTTCCCCAATGTATTTGTCTAAAAATGCAATGCCACCTGAATTGTCATCCCTTCCGGATGCCCTTTGGGCTACTGGTCCCAACGATGTGGGTCTCTTGGAAATACCGCCATATGTGGTCACTTTAAGAGCCAATGTCAGATTGCCACGTATTCCCCAGTACAAGATCTCCAATGAAGGTCAGAAAGCGTTGTTAGCAATTGTCAGTGATTTGATTAAAAAGGGTGTAATTGAAGAGACAAGAGGCAACGTTTGCAATAGTCCTGTTTTACCTGTCTTAAAACGAACGGACCCTTCACAGCCACCTGTTTACAGATTTGTGATTGATCTTAGAGAGGTTAATAAGATTGTTGTGCCACAGTTTCCAGTTGTCCCTGATATAACTGCTTTGTTAACCATGATTCCAGCCTCCGCTGCATGGTTCTCAGTGATCGATCTAAAGAATGCTTTCTTTAGCATCCCATTGCAGAGGAGAGCAGAGACGTTTTTGGCTTCAGTTTAGGAGGTCGCAGCTTCCGCTTTAAACGCGCTCCCCAAGGCTACTGTGAAAGTCCATCAATATATAGTCAGGCCCTAAAAGCGCAGCTTGATGCATTTGTTTTACCTAGTGGCGCTATCCTCATTCAGTACGTCGACGATTTACTAATCGCCGCGGATACTGAAAAGATTTGCAAAAACGCTACCTTGTCATTGTTGCGTCATTTGTCTGCCTTCCATCACAAAGTGTCTCTCTCAAAGCTGCAATATTGTCGACAAGAGGTGACCTACTTAGGTCATCTCTTATCGAAGGAGGGAAGGAAACTGACCCCAGAAAGAATTCAAGCCATTGCACAGTTGAGTGTGCCAAGAACACAGAGAGAAGTGCGTGCTTTCTTGGGCATTACTTCATACTGTAGGCATTGGATTCCTAATTTTTCCTTGTTGGCAAAACCTTTGTTAGCATTGACATGCAAAGACACACCGGATCCCATCCCATGGTCTGAAGAGTGTCAGAAAAGTTTTTTGGAATTGCGTAATGCATTGTGTTCAGCTCCTGTGTTGGGTACCCCTGACTACAGCAAGCCTTTTACATTGTATGTTCATGAGAAAGATGGTTGCGCATTATCAGTGTTATCACAGCCTTTTGGCGACAGACCGCGTCCATGCGCGTATTTTTCGTCAACCTTGGACCCGGTAGCGAGGGCATTGCCAAGTTGTCTGAGAGCCACAGCCGCCGCAGCTATGTCTATTCGACAGTCTGCTGGACTAGTAATGGATAATACATTGATTGTTATGGTTCCACATGCTGTGGACACATTGTTAAACAGGACCAAGACACAACACTTAACTAGTGCACGATTATCTGGTTATGAGCTGACACTGTTAGCAAACCATATACACATAAAGAGATGCAACACGTTGAATCCAGCTACACTATTACCAATTCCGGCAGACCTAGATGAGATTGAGCAACATGATTGTCTATTCAGAACAGAAGAAGAAACGAAAGGGAGAGTAGATCTTAAAGATACTCCCCTAACTGAGTGTGATGGTACTTTATGGGTGGATGGTTCATGTTTCAAGCTTCCGAATGGTGATACGACTGCTGCATATGCTATTACGACTTTGCACACGATTGTTGAAACTGCGCGTGTGCCACAGAATTCGGCTCAAGCAGCAGAATTGATTGCCCTTACGAGAGCATGCGTGTTGTCTGAAGGAATGAAAGTGAATATATACACAGATAGCCAGTACGCCTTTGGCGTGGCTCATAGTTTTGGGCGATTGTGGAAGGAACGTGGGTTCCTGACCTCGCATGGAGCTAAGATTCAGAATGGCAAGTTGGTGAATGATCTCCTTGAGTCGCTGACCCTACCGTTGCAAGTTGCGATTATGAAATGCAGTGCGCACAAGAAAATCACTGATGATGTTGGTCGTGGTAATGCGTTTGCTGATGAAGTCGCGAAAGAAACAGCAAAAGATGTGAAGACTCGAATGTATGTTGCAGGCCCTGCCAGATGGGTTGGTGATGTTGGAATGTGTGAAAACACAATAGAGAGTGTAAAGTCCCTTCAAGCTGAAGCCACAGAGAAAGAGTTGAGCAAGTGGAGAGAAAGTATGGGTAAGTTGGATGAGAATGGTTGTTGGATTGATCTGTCAGAACATAGGCGATGGTTGTTACCTGATGCATATGTGCTTCCAGTGGTTACTATGGCACATGGAATGGCACATATCAGTACGAAAGGAATCTGTAAGTTGTTGGCTCCAGTATGGCAGAATGCTGGAATTCCTAAGTGTGCAGAGAATGTGGTCAAGAATTGTATGGTATGCTTGAAATACAACCCTGGTAGGGGAACCCCAACTCCAGCTGGTCATTTTGCGCCTCCATCATACCCATTTGAAGTTTTGCAGCTAGATTTTATCCACATGGAAAGGTGCAACAACCTGAAATATGTGTTGGTGGTTGTTTGCGCTTTCTCAAAATGGATAGAGGCCTATCCTCTAAAAGATAATACTGCTCTATCCACAGCCAAAGCCCTTGTGAAAGAATTTTTCCCTAGGTTTGGAATGCCGAGAATGGTGTGGAGTGATAATGGGAGTGAGTTTGTGGGCCAAGTGATGAAGAATGTGTGTGAGGGACTAGGTATAAGGCAGAAGTTTCACGCTGCAAATCACCCCCAATCAGCTGGATTAGTAGAGCGCTACAACGGCGCTCTAAAACTAAAATTGGCCAAAATCCAGGCGAGCACCGGTCTTAAATGGCCTGACGCTCTGCCTCTAGCACTCCTATCCACAAGAATGACCGTGCATTCACGAGTGGGACTTAGTCCCTACGAGGTCGTTTTTGGCCGCCCGGCCAATGTATGGGGTGTGCCAAGACCGACAAAATTCAGTGAAATCGAACACCCAGTACTGCTTGATCACTTGTATGATTTGACGGTTAAACTGCGTGTTTTACACCAACAGGTGCATGATACTCTCCCCCCGGCCTCTGAAGCTCCAGGACACCCTATCGACCCTGGCACGTGGGTCTTGGTGAAAAACTTCCAGCGGAAAGCCAACGATGAGCCCCGCTGGATTGGCCCTCACCTCGTACTCCTGTCTACAAGATCAGCTGTTCGAGTGAAGGGGAAGAAACACTGGATCCACGGCGCCCACATCAAAAGGATCCCTTTGCCTCTGCCGTATGAGCAGTGGGTCCAGGAGGGTATCGCAGACTCTGAAACAGACACTGTACCTCGCTTTGTGCCGTTCAGTGATGCACGCATAAAAGGCACAGCTTCAGCGCAGGAAAGTGACGATATTTTGCAAGAAGCTGTGCCTCCGTCAATTCGATTGGACACTACAGAGCCTGAACTTTTGTTTCAAGATCAAACAGTGCCTGGCCGTCTCCATTACAATCTAAGGCCAAGGCCCATGGACAAATAAATATTCTTTTTCTTTTACCTTTTTATTTTTTGATAACCAGAGCTCTCCCATCTGAAGGACTTTCTTGATTTTTGTTTTTCGAACCACCATCCGGGTTCAGCCGCAGGGTCGCGGTGCCAAGACTTTGGGGTACAGGCCGGAGACGTTTGGTCGACGGTTCTGGTCGGTCTAGGGCGTTCCCTGGACTGACAGGCGTACCCCTTAGCAGAAGATACTCACCCGCCGCGAGCGGCACGATTAGAGGATGGAGTTTTGTAAGATGGAGAGACTCACTGAGGAAATGAACTTTAAAGCAAGAATATGTAAAATAATGAAAACCAAACGTTTTGTATTTGTATGCCTGTTTGTATTATGTAGTATGGTTATATTTACTGTAGGATTTGTATTCTTCTCCTCTCAAGAGCCCATTGCACCCACTGTACAGCCTATACCTCCTCCTACTATCTCCTCACACTCTTTTCACCCTCTGCCTGAACATGAACAAGCTAGACGATCAGAGTTTGTGAATAACTCGTTTATTCAGCTCCTGCACCAGCACCAACTAGTCATGAATACAACAAATTGTTGGGTGTGCGGTTTAATGCCACATACCATTAATAAGGGTATTCCTTATCTGGTGCTGCCGTATAGTTACAATGGATCGTCATGGGCATTCCAGACCATGTTTCTCTATGCACTAGATGCGTACTCCCCGCGACAACCGCGTTCCATCAGACCTAGCACCAATAATAAAGCTTTAGTGAAAGGAGTTGCCGATATGAGCAGAGATATCGATGCATACTCATCTATTCCCAAAGAAGAGTTGAGAGCTTATGTAGGGTGGAACGCGACGGGGTATAGTATTAGTCTAGGTGAAAGACAGCGGAAAATCTCATCCCCAATCTGGGTCGTACCCCACATAGGTCGGTTCTGTTTACAAGGTAATGGTCAGAATCCTAGAGCTCAATTGGGGAGAAGTGACTGTACTGAAACGTACACTTTTCCATCGCAGTTTTCCCCTGCATTTTTGGCTGCTAAGGGTACATATTTTATCTGCAATGACCGAGCATATACATGGTTGCCCCCTGATTTCTCGGGCACATGTTATATTGCAAATCTGTTACCGCCAACATTTACTGCCACCTCCGACTATCACAAGACCAGAGTTGTGAGAGGCGTGATTAGTAAGGAGGATACTGCCGGTCAGGAAGCGGGAGATTTCTTTTTGGGTTTCCTGCCGTTTTGGGGACCTATGGTTAATAGTAGGAACCTGAGACAGCTGACTCTTGTGGTTGAATCCACTGTTAATGTTACGGCTGGTGCCCTTGGTAATTTGACAGCTGAGCTCCAAGCGGATCGCCTCATGACTTTGCAGAACCGCATGGTTCTAGACGTTATACTTGCAGACCGTGGTGGGGTATGTAAGGTTATCCAATCCAGTTGTTGCGTTTTCATACCAGACAACGCTCCAACAGTTTATCAAGCCATCTCCAAACTGCATAAAATATCTGAGTCCATACACGTGGATAAAGGAGATTGGTTCTGGGAACTGATATCTGCCTGGGGTTGGAAAGTTCTGTTGGTCATTGGAACGATCTTAGCCATCCTTTTCCTGTTCTGTCTGTGCATACAGTGTGCTCCTGCGATATGTGGCCTCTGTGCTACATTGTGTGTAAGGAAACCTGTATCGAGGGACGAGCTAAGTAATAGGATGATGCTACAGCAACATCTCCATGACTTCGTGAATATTGACTTAGACTCGGATTGAAATGAGTATAGTTATTGCCTATGTAAGGGCAAAAGGAGGGTCTGTCGTACTTTAGAATTTGGGACCACGTAGGAGGCAGGGCCCTACCCCTGTCTATCTCGGTAATAGTGAACCGCGAATGGTTAATGCGGTATGTACATGTGCTTTGTGTAACGTTTTAGCTATGAATGCACTGTGTATACGCCATTTCACATCACTACGTGGGTTCCATTTTGTATCGGTGGCCATCTTATGGTTGCCCTCACATAGGCTATGTAGCATGAAGCGAATACGGGCCTTTTAGAGCACATGTGCCTTTCTTTGACTCTTCTGTGACCTGGGCAGCTTGGCTCCGCTGCCCCAGGTCAAACTGGTCTCACGAGTTCCCCGTCCTCTGGCCACCTGTGATTAGCATCAGGGCTTGACACACCATAAAGTCTTTTCATCCTACACGAGCCTCCGGCTAATCTCTTTCACACCTGACTGTTTCTGCTTTATGGCTTGTTTCCCAAAACAGTAGATGCTCATGTTTATTGGGGCCTATCGATATCTGATGTGGGATCTGAGCCTTGCTGGGTAAATAATTACGGGCTTGTTTAACTGGAATGTGGGATGGTCATCATGACTCTGCCTTTTCGTTTTGTAATGTATACTTTGAATGACCATACCATAAACTTAAGAATGTATGCCTGAGGCAAGAAATTCTGTATTTAAGGAGAAGCCCGTTTCTGTGATTTTCAGCAGTCTCCTGAGAACATACACGCTGTTGTACTTCTAGGACGCCTGTAATTGGTCTGCAGCCAATAAACTGATCTTTGACTTCACCCAGAAGACTCTGTGTTTCTGTAGGTCTGAAACAGGAAGAACCCTGAAGTCATAGGGTGTGTTCCCCTGCACCGCTGGGCTTAAAATACCCAGTACTTCAGATGTGAAAGTGGCTTTATTTAAATGAGGTATTACGAGCATATCGAACCACACCGCATACTACCACAGGCAGATGTCCAGAAACACTAATGCTGGGTTGCACCGTGCGCACAAGAATGCTAGTTTGGGAAGACACAGCCAGTGGTATGTCTCAAGATTCTGAGCACGAAGAATTAGCAGCAAGAGACAGACTGAAAAAGGAGAAGATGAAGGAATATGCAGACAAACGAAGAAAAGCTGTACAGCCATCCATCCAGGAAGGGGACTGGGTATTGGTGCGACAAGAACAACAGAGAAAAGCAGACAATCGATATCATACATTCCCCCTAGTGGTGCCAAAACAAAAAGGGACCATGATCACAGCTGAAGCGGAGGACAAGAGAATCACAAGGAATGTGACTCATTTTCAGAAGTGCATGCCCCATGTCAGAGAAGCGTTAACTGCACCCTGCAGTGTGGTCCAAGAAGATGCACCTGACTCAGCAAGTGACCATCGACCCTTCACGTCTCCTGACAAAGGGGACCAGGAGGCTCAAGACCTGTTCGCCTGATCGAAGAACTGTAACTAAGTTGTTTTCTATTATTGTGTACTCTGACATGCATGGACACACTTGAGGTATTTTAAATTGTTTAAGAAGGGGGAAGATGTAATGTTGTGAAACGTGCTGGGCGCTAGGACCAGCACATGAGGTGGGAGGAGAACCACGAGGGAAGAGGAGGAGTGAAGGCGGGTGAAGTTAGTTAGAGTAGGAGCAGGAAAGGAGAAGGAAGGAGAATAAAGACTGCCAAAGATAAATAAGAGTCAGTGTCGTGTTTTCCTGTACAACAACACTACAGGGTACACTGTGTGATCGAGAGGAGCGGGCCCAGCGGGGTGCACTTTTTTAATCTAGGGAAGAGGGGTGCACTTTGTGATCGATGGGAGAGGGGTACACTGTGTGATTGAGGGGAGCGAGGTGCACTTTGAGATCAAGGGGAAGGGGTACACTGTGTGATCGAGGGGAGCGGGGTGCACTTTGAGATCGAGGGGAGAGGGGTACACTGTGTGATCGAGGGGAGCGGGTTGCACTTTGAGATCGAGGGGAGAGGGTACACTTTGTGATCGTGGAGAGCGGGAGCACTTTGTGATCGAGGAGAGAGGGGTACACTGTGATCGAGGGGAGCGGGGTGCACTTTGAGATCGAGGGGAGCGGGGTACACTTTGTGATCGAGGGGTACACTTTGTGATCGAACGAGGGGCACTATGAGGGAGTAAAAATAGCACTGTACCTTAGGAGGTTAGAGACAGATAGTAAAAAAGCCAAAAGGTAAGGGAGGCAGTGAGTAGGAAGTCACGAAAGGAAGGAGAAAGTGATATAAGTGCAAATGAAGAAATGAGCAGAGTGAGTGGGGACATTAAAAATCTGCGCATGTGCCTGTGATTAAGGCTCACGACTTGCACGCAAACACATCAGGCAACATAGCCCCCTCGAGTGGTGCTTGAGGCTTCGTGCTGGAGAAAAATTCAATTAATAACCCCAATCTCTTGTCATGCTCTGTCCTCTGTCACAAATCACCGCTTCTCGCTGAGGTGATGGATTTGTGCGGGCCAGGTGCTGGACGAGTTACCTCCCCGCCACCCGTTTCAAAGGCCTAATCAGTTGATGCTCAGTTTATTACCTCAGAGATGACCGAAACCTGCACAACGCGTTTAAGCCTGGGGAGAGCCAACCTGTCAAATGTTCATACAATATGTGAGCGAAAGTGACGAGGCACTCTGCTGTCTAGGACCACGAGCATTCTCAGGAATTCAGGGAACTCCTGCATCATTCTATTTCCACTTCTGCCACTTCCCCTCGCCTTCAGTGTCATCTACAGCCCCTACAAGAAACTTCGCCATTGGAAATGTTAAACCTTATCACCTTAGTCTCCATTATGCACATTGGGCCAAGTCATAAACTGCATTTTGTATTACGTTTAGTAGTATTGCAATGGTACCACTAACATGCTATAAAATGCCATTCACAAGCCTACCTGCAGAGGTTCCACCTCTCCTATCTTTTTCTGTGCAGAGATCTCCGTTTCAAATGTGGAGCCTCCACACTTGTAAGTATATGTTTTGTAGAAAATGTGGGAGGGACAGAGGGGAGTGGATAGAAAATGGGGAATGCTTATGACTAAAGGGGAGTGGAGAAGGGAGGACTAAAGAGGGGCTGACGGAGAGACATGCATACACCCACAAAAGACTAGGCCCATCGCTATTTTACAAACTGCACTTCTAAAGTTGCTTTAGCCTAAAAGAGACTCAAAACAGTAGAAATGACTCCTCCACAGAGCTGGAGTAAGTCCAGGACCCACATGGCCAACCATTGGTACTGCAACATCATCCCATAGCAAATAAGGGAGGCAGGTAACCCCAATAGGAAATAATGTTTGATTACATTAAATTATTTAAAGAGTTAAAAATATGAATTAATCTAATTTAATGTTAATTAAAAAAATCACAAATAATGTATTTTCATTATTTTATTATTTAATTATCAAATATTAAAATATAATTAATTACTTTTAATTATTTGTACACACCACTTTAATCATTATTAAGGCATAACAAGAAAAAAGAAATCACAGTAGGTGAGGATTTATTTTTTAATTTGAACCACAGAAAAATCATTTTATTCCATTTGACATAGTTAAAGTAACTAATGATTCAACTCAAAATGTTGTTAATAGCACTGTTGCACTTCTTTTTGGCTCTACATTTAAATTAAATATATAAAATTAACATTAATATTTAACATAAACATATTTTTACAACCTTTTGTACTTTTCCGCATTCTTTACCATGGGGAGACTCTGCAGTCGGTGCAGAGCTCTCTACATTGATATGCACAACAACAGTTAGAGAAAATAAACACCATATGCAGACAAAAGAAACAGAGACTAATCAACATCCCATATCACCTCTTGAAGAATCCTCACCAGCATTGCCAAAGACTTCCCAACAACAGAAGCTGTTAAGTGTAAGCTGTAAGTGAGGGTATCAGAGTGGGCTGATTTAATATCAGCCCACTCTGATACCCTCCAATACCCCAGTCAACAAATGCAATATAATCAATCACTTCTTCACTGCAAAAATCGACAAAACCAGGCCTAGCCTTCCTACATTCTTTAAAAGTTACTCAACACTTTGCTATATACAATGTTCCCTATGTTATTATGCAATTATTCAGAAATTGATTAACCCCTTGTGTGCCACGCCCTTTCCCCGCCCTGTGCCGGCTGTTACATTAGCGGGCGGGGTTCATGACGAGCTGGACTCGTCATGGGCACAGCGCAACCGCGGCCCATGACGAGTCCAGCTCGTCATGAACACACAAGGGGTTAATATGCTTTTTTGTTATTATATATATATACATATTACTTGAGCTAACTATAACTTACGCCCTATGCAATGCACTGCTTATGACATTCAAATACTACATCACTCATGACATGGTCAGTGACATCACTGATGACATCACTAATTACATCTTGAATGACATCACTGATGATGTCGTTCAGTGATTATGAGTGTTTTCTAAAAGTTTCGGAGTGTTAGAGATATATAGTAAGATTCACAAAATTGTAAATGTTATGTAATGTTATGTGAGTGACTGTGTGTATCCATGAGTGAGTAGGTGCCTGAGTGGCTCTATGGGTGTGTGAGTGGTTGTCTATGTGGGTGAGTGACTGTGTGTATAGCTGTGCGGCTGAGTAGGTGTGTCAGTGGTGAATGGGTGAGTGAATAGGTATGTGAGAGGCAGCATAGGTGAATGATGGGCTGTGTGAGTGTCTGTATGGGTGGGTGAGTGGGTGTATAAGTGTTGTATGGGTGAGTGAGTGGGTGTGTGAATGACTGTATGTGTGAATGAGTAAATGTGAGTGACTGTGTTGATGAGTGTATGCTTGTGTCAGTGACTGCATAGGTGAGTGAGTACATGTGTTAATAAATGTATGAGTAAGTGAGTGGGTATATGAGTAACTGTATGGGTGAGTGAGTGGCTGTGTGACTGTGTGTGTCTATGTGTGAGTAGGTGTCTGAGTGGCTATATTGGTGTGTCAGTGGCTGTATGAGTGATTAAGTGGCTGTATTGGTATGTGAGTGGGTGTGTAAGTGGCTGTACGGGTGAGTGACTGTTTGTGGCTGTGTGGGTGAGTTAGTCGGTGTGTCAGTGGTGTATGGGTGAGTGAGTGGGTATGTGAGAGCCTGTATAGGTGAGTGATAGGGTATGTGAGTGACTGTATGGGTGTGTGGGTGGCTATATAAGTATTGTATGGGTGAGTGAGTAGGTATGTAGAGACTATAGGTGAGTACAAGTCTTAGTATATGTGTGAGTAAGTGAGTGGGTGTGTGAGTAACTGTTTGATTGAGTGAGTGGATGTGTGAGTAGCTGTATGGGTGACTGACTCAGTGTGTGAGTGGCTGCATGGATGAGTAAGTGGGTGCATGGGTGACTGTATCGGTGATTTAGTGGTTGTGTCTGTGGCTTATGAGTGAGTAGATGTGTGAGTGGCTATATGGATCAAATAGTGGGTATGTGAGTGCTTGTATGGGTCTGTGAGTTGGTGTGTGAGTGGTTGTATGGGTGAATGAGTGGCTGTGTGTTTGGCTGTGTGGGTGAGCAGGTATTTCAGTGGTACATGGGTATGTGAGTAACTGTATGGTTGAGTGGGTAGCTGTGTGAGTGACTGTATGAGTGAGTGAGTAGGTATGTGAGTAGCTTAATGGGTGACTGACATTGTGTGAGTGGCTGCATGGGTGAGTGAGTGGGTGTATGAGTGACTGTATGGGTAATTAAGTGGTTGTGTGAGTGGCTGGATGTGTGAGTGGCTCTATGGATTTGTGAGTGGGTGTGTAAGTGTTTGTATGGGTCTGTGAATGGCTATGTGAGTGGTTGTGTGGGAGTGGGTTTATGAGATGTTTTATAGGGGTGAGTGGGGATGTGAGTTAGTGTGTCAGTGGTTCTGTGGATGATGTCATTTGAGGTGCCATCAGTGATGTAATCAGTGATGCCACTGACTATGTCATGTGTGATGTAATATGTGAGGCCTTAAGCAGTGCATTTGGCTCAGGTAACTGTAACTAGGTAACATTTCTCTGGTTCCGTATGAGTGAAATCTGAGCCTAACTACAATGTCCCTATAACCTTTGGTGTTTTCAATTAATTTATATGGGTTTTGTTATTCTATTTCCTAACTGTAATATCCCTGTATCCTTTGATGTTTTCAGTGAATTTCTAATGTTTATTTATTCTATTTTACTAACTATAATGTCCCTGCAACCTTTGGTTTTTTTCAGTGAATTTCATTGTTTTTCAAAATTTCATTTCCTAACTGTAACCTGTGAACTTTGAGAGTGGGTGTGTGGATGGCTGTATATGTCAGTGAGTGGGTATATGAGTGGCTGTATGGATCTGTGAGTGGGTCGTGAGTGGTTCTATGGGTGAATGAGTGGCTGTGTGGGTGAGCGGGTGTTTCAGTGGTGCATGGATGAGTAAATGGGTATGTGAGAAGCTGAATAGGTGAGTGAGTGAGTGGGTGTGTGAGTGACTGTATGGGTGAGTGAGTAAATGTGAGAGTGGCTGTATTGATAAGTGTATGCTTGTGTCAGTGAATGTATTGGTGAGTAAGTACATGTGTTAATATATGCATGAGTGAGTGGGTATGTAAGTAACTGTATGGGTGAGTGGGTGGCTGTTTGACTGTGTATCCATGTGTGAGTAGGTGTCTGAGTGGTTCTATGGGTGAGTGAGTAGTTGTATGTGTGAGTGAGTGGTTGTATTGGTGTGTGAGTGGGTGTGTAAGTAGCTGTATGGGTGAGTGAGTGAATGTGTGTCTGTGTGGGTGAGTGAGTGGGTATGTCAGTGGTCTACAGGTAAGTGAGTAGGTGTATGAGAGCCTATATTGGTGAGTAATTGGGTGTGTAATCAGCTACATGGGTGAGTGAGTGGGTGCATACGTGTTGTATGGGCGAGTGAGTAGGTGTATTAGGGACTGTCTAGGTGAGTACAAGTCTTAGAAGATGTGTGAGTAAGTGAGTGGGTATGTGAGTAACTGTATGGTTGAGTGAGTAGCTGTGTGAGTGACTGAATGAGTGAGTGAGTAAGTGTGTGAGAAGCTTAATGGGTAACTGACAGTGTGTGAGTGGCTGCATGGATGAGTGAGTGGGTGCATGAGTGACTGTATGGGTAATTAAGTGATTGTGTGAGTGGCTGTATGTATGAGTGGATGTGTGAGTAGCTCTATGGATTCGTGAGTGGGTGTGTACGTGCATGTATGGGTCTGTGAATGGCTATGTGAGTGGTTGTGTGGCAGTGGGTTCATGAGATGTTTTATAGGGGTGAGTGGGGATGTGAGTTAGTGTGTCAGTGGTTCGGTGGATGATGTCATTTGAGGTGTCATCAATGATGTCAACAGTGATGTCACTGTCCATGTCATGTGTGATGTAATATGTGAGGTCATCGGCAGTGCATTTGGCTCAGGTAACTGTAATTAGGTAACTATTTCTATGGTTCTGTATGAGTGAAATCTGAGCCTAACTATAATGTCCCTATAACCTTTGGTGTTTTCAATGAATTTATGTGGGTTTTCTTATTCTATTTCCTAACTGTAATGTCCCTGTAACCTTTGAAGTTTTCAGTGAATTTCTAAGGTATTTTTATTCTATTTTCCTAACTATAATGTCCCTGCAACCTTTGTTTTTTTCTGTGAATTTATCTTTTTTTAAATTTAATTTCCTAACTGAAACCTGTAAACTTTGAGAGTGGGCGTGTGGGTGGCTGTATAGGTCAGTGTGTGGGTTTATGAGTGGCTGTATGGATCTGTGAGTGGGTGCATGAGTGCCTATGTGGGTCTGTGAGTTGGTGAGTGCCTTTGTGGGTCTGTGACTGGGTCTATGAGTGGCACTATGGGACTGTGAGTGGATGTGTGAGTGGTGGGTGGGTCTGTGAGTGGATGTGTGAGTGGATGTGTGTGTCTGTAGTGCTATGGGTCTGTGAGTGGTTATGTGAGTGCCTGTGCGGGTCTGTGAGTGGGTGTACAAGTGCCTGTGTAGATCTGTGAGTGGGTGTGTGAGTGCCTTTGTGGATCTGTGACTGGGTCTGTGAGTGGTGCTATGGGTCTGTGAGTGGGTATATGAGTGCCTGTGTGTGTTTGTGAGTGGTGCTATGAGTCTATTAGTGGGTGTGTAAGTGCCTGTGTGGGTCTGTGAGTGGGTGTGTGAGTGCCTGTATGGGTATGCGAGTTGGTGTGTGAGTGCCTGTGTGAGTTTGTGACTGGGTTTGTGAGTAGCACTGTGGGCCTGTGAGTGCCTATGTGTGTCTGTGAGTCGGTGTGTGAGTTGTACTGTATATTTTGGGCATTTGGATGCTGAGGGTATTTATAAGGGAGAACCATAGACTCTGCTCTCACCAGGAGACTACAAGAAAGAAACCACTCATCACAGTCTACACTTGTCGCACTACAGATCAGATTGTGCTCAACGATGCATTGACATCCATTAAGGATTTCAGGTTGTTTGTTAATGTGGAATATGAGAGACAATATATTTGATTTGCCTTCGCCAAGCCCAAGAAGTTATGAACTTTTGTGCTTTACTGAAGTGGAGCTTCAGCAGGGGCACCTGCTGTGTTTATATATGTAAGTGCGTCCCGTTGAGGTTTATTTTCAGTGAAATGCGCACCAAGGCCAGAACGGAATCTGGTGTTTTTTCACAGAAGAGTCCCCAGTTTTACCGAAAACATCTACCCAACTGGAGTTCATTCATATGGTTAGTTAGGTAGCGCTACCTTGTTGGGTAAATGTCTTGTGCATATTCTGCACTGCAGCTGCGTAAAGGACCATGGAGTAATGTCTCTAGTAACCTTGTGCGCATGTCATATCAATAATGTGATTGCTCCTCAAGCATCTTCATCCATATATCTGTGATAAAATGAATCCTCGTCAAGAGTAGACGAGACTACAAAGAAGTGAATCTCCACCAAACAGGTGTACTTCCTCTTGACTAAATGAAGTAAGTGTTTCTTTGGTGGAAATGTCCTCATATTCATCTGCATCAATAATGCACCAACAAAATCTGCCTGAAACGTGCTCAAGGGCCTTTTGTTAAGCTAACCATCAATGTGGGAAAGGGAAGACCTTTGCATACTACTAAAGAAAACGGGGAGGAGGGGGGCAGTCCAGGGGACCCCCATCCCCAGGAGCCCAGCCACAATTCAATGGGGGAGGGGAGCCACACGGCCCCTCCCCCTGGGCCAATTTTGGCCCCAGGGACTCCCTCCCCCAGGCCCCAACCAAAACCCACTGTTGCCACTGTTGGGGACCACAGGGGAAGTCTGAATGACCGCACTGTCCCAGCTGGCTCCTCACCTCCTGCAGGAGCCGGCATTGCTCTTGTACACTGGGAACTGCTGGAAATACAGCTATCTCCTGATGGTGGGTACTTCAGGAGATATCAGGAGGCATCCCTGGGGGGTGTCGGTGCCCTGATCTATATATGGCTCCAGGAGGGGCAGCCATGCTGAGCCCCTTCTTTGATTTTCAAGGACCTGCCTCGGGGAGGAGCTAGTCCCTGGGTTGAGAATGGCGTGAGGCACACAGCCCCCTCCTTTAAAAAAAAAAGGAAAGCCCCAAAGAAGTGGTGGTCCCTGTGGGTCTGCGTGGACTCCCTCATTAATGTTTAGTTTACCCCTGGGGAGGTGGTGGTCCCCGCGGCAGTGGGTCCACGTGCACCCCCATATTATTTTGTGTATGTAGCCCCGGGTAGGTGGTGGTCCCCAGAACCCGGGGGGTCTTTTCCTTTCACAAATGAAAGGATGAAGCTCCCTATCGACAAGTATGCTTCCTGCTGCAGGACTGCCACTTCTCAAAAAGCATCTAAACGTCGCTAGGCTGCACAAATTCCAACCCTGTCATGCACACATGGGCAATGCACACACCCACTGCTGCTTGATAAAGGGATTTTCTATCAAGCAGGTGGAGGAGCAGATGCTCCTATTCTCCAAGCCTAGCAGAGGCCTGGGGCATATAGCATCTGACCCTACCAACTAATCTCTGCGACAGTGGTGGCCAAATGCTGTCCAACTGGCCAGGGAAGAATAAATTGTGAGAATCCATGGGGCCCTCCACCACCACCACTTCCATAGCCCCTCGATCATGACCACCCCAGGAACCAGTCAGCACTATCGCCAGCCCTAGACAGGCCATGACACATATCCCTGTCTGAGGGTATGCCAGGGGCCTACTGAGGCATCACTATGGCCTAAGTTACCAAAGTCAGCGAAGGACCTATCAAGAAAAGGGAGGCCACAACATCTCTTCAAGGACCTGGAGGACAACCAACCTTGATTTGGTGGTCCTAATTAAAGTCAAACTAGACTTGTTGGAGACAAACTCTTATCCTGATTTCCTGGATATTCTCAAAGCCTGTGCAAGTTAGGCAGAGAGGTATTGAGAGAGACGATTGTGAAGGTGCTATACAATTCCAAAATAATTTGACTCTTGTCCTCATCAGAAATGTTTTATATTTTCAAATTACTGCATTCTCTAGCCAGAAGATTTTTTACACGATCAAAGAATGCGCCACTACCGTGGGTGCAAAAGATACACAATTGATGGATGGAATGCAGAACAATTCAAAACATTCACCCCCAGTCAAGAGATCTGGGTTAAATCCATAATTCTTTTGCTCACCATGCCACCCCAGTTTAGACCTGGCTATATGCAAATCAGTCATGACCCTGTGCCTCATGGAAACAGTCCAGCCCGAACTGCCAAGCCAGGTCCTCCCTGGACCGGAAACAAGCATCCTAGGACCGGTTTCGGGGTTTCACCCCTCTTCAGCCAGGATAGCTTGATTCCAGTGGCACAGTGAGCCCAGGACTCACGTCTGAGCATACCTGGCGCACTTGGGGCGAGAAAGCAAAAGACACACAATTGATGGACGGAATGCAGAACAAATCAAAACATTCACCCCCAGTCAAGACATCTGGGTTAAATCCATCATTCTTTTGCTCACCATGCCACCCCAGTTTAGACCTGGCTATATGCAAATCAGTCTTGACCCTGTGCCTAATGGGAACAGTCCAGCCCGAACTGCCAAGCCAGGTTCTCCCTGGACCGGATACAAGGACAGGTTTCAGGGTTTCACCCCTTTTCAGCCAGGATAGCTTGATTCCAGTGGCACAGTGAGCCCAGGACTCACGTCTGAGCATACCTGGCGCACTTGGGGCGAGAAAGCAAAAGACACACAATTGATGGACGGAATGCAGAACAAATCAAAACATTCACCCCCAGTCAAGAGATCTGGGTTAAATCCATCATTCTTTTGCTCACCATGCCACCCCAGTTTAGACCTGACTATATGCAAATCAGTCTTGACCCTGTGCCTCATGGGAACAGTCCAGCCCGAACTGCCAAGCCAGGTCCTCCCTGGACCGGAAACAAGCATCCTAGGACCGGTTTCGGGGTTTCACCCCTCTTCAGCCAGGATAGCTTGATTCCAGTGGCACAGTGAGCCCAGGACTCACGTCTGAGCATACCTGGCGCACTTGAGGCAAGAAAGCAAAAGACACACAATTGATGGACGGAATACAGAACAAATCAAAACATTCACCCCCTGTCAAGAGATCTGGGTTAAATCCATCATTCTTTTGCTCACCATGCCATCCCAGTTTAGACCTGGCTATATGCAAATCAGTCTTGACCCTGTGCCTCATGGGAACAGTCCAGCCCGAACTGCCAAGCCAGGTCCTCCCTGGACCAGAAACAAGCATCTTAGGACCGGTTTCGGGGTGTCACCCCTCTTCAGCCAGTATAGCTTGATTCCAGTGGCACAGTGAGCCCAGGACTCACGTCTGAGCATACCTAGCGCACTTGGGGCGAGAAAGCAAAAGACACACAATTGATGGACGGAATGCAGAACAAATCAAAACATTCACCCCCAGTCAAGAGATCTGGGTTAAATCCATCATTCTTTTGCTCACCATGCCACCCCAGTTTAGACCTGGCTATATTCAAATCAGTCTTGACCCTGTGCCTCATGGGAACAGTCCAGCCCGAACTGCCAAGCCAGGTCCTCCCTGGACCAGAAACAAGCATCTTAGGACCGGTTTCGGGGTTTCACCCCTCTTCAGCCAGGATAGCTTGATTCCAGCGTTACAACAAACAAATGATGGACGGAATGCTGACAATGCAGACATTCTCCCCCAGTCAAGAGATCTGGGTTAAATCCATCGTTCTTTTGCCCACTACGCCACCCCAGTTTAGACATGGCCATATGCAAATCAGTCTTGACCCTGTGCCTCATGGGAACAGTCCAGCCCGAACTGCCAAGCCATGTCTTCCCTGGACCGGAATCAAGCATCCTAGGACCGGTTTCTGGCTATCAGCCGTCATCAGCCAGGATAGCTTGACTCCAGTGGCGTAGTGAGCACGGGTCCCACGTCTGGGAATACCCATCCCACTTAGGGCGAAAAGCGTTACAACAAACAAATGATGGACGGAATGCTGACAATGCAGACATTCTCCCCCAGTCAAGAGATCTGGGTTAAATCCATCGTTCTTTTGCCCACTACGCTACCCCAGTTTAGACATGGCCATATGCAAATCAGTCTTGACCCTGTGCCTCATGGGAACAGTCCAGCCCGAACTGCCAAGCCATGTCTTCCCTGGACCGGAATCAAGCATCCTAGGACCGGTTTCTGGCTATCAGCCGTCATCAGCCAGGATAGCTTGACTCCAGTGGCGTAGTGAGCACGGGTCCCACGTCTGGGAATACCCATCCCACTTAGGGCAAAAAGCGTTACAACAGTGGCACAGTGAGCCCAGGACTCACGTCTGAGCATACCAAGCGCACTTGGGGCGAGAAAGCAAAAGACACACAATTGATGGACGGAATGCAGAACAAATCAAAACATTCACCCCCAGTCAAGAGATCTGGGTTAAATCGATCATTCTTTTGCTCACCATGCCACCCCAGTTTAGACCTGGCTATATGCAAATCAGTCATGACCCTGTGCCTCATGGGAACAGTCCAGCATGAACTGCCAAGCCAGGTCCTCCCTGGACCAGAAACAAGCATCTTAGGACCGGTTTCGGGGTTTCACCCCTCTTCAGCCAGGATAGCTTGATTCCAGTGGCACAGTGAGCCCAGGACTCACGTCTGAGCATACCTAGCGCACTTGGGGCGAGAAAGCAAAAGACACACAATTGATGGACGGAATGCAGAACAAATCAAAACATTCACCCCCAGTCAAGAGATCTGGGTTAAATCCATCATTCTTTTGCTCACCATGGCACCCCAGTTTAGACCTGGCTATATGCAAATTAGTCTTGACCCTGTGCCTCATGGGAACAGTCCAGCCCGAACTGCCAAGCCAGGTCCTCCCTGGACTGAAAAAAAGCATCCTAGTACCGGTTTCAGGGTTTCACCATAGGTGCATCTACATTAGTCACAATAAGGCATACAATTGTATTCCAAAGTCAGTAAGGTTCAGAAGTGTTTCTCTAACTGAGTTAAACAATGCCCCTCATTGCCTAACTCAATTATGGATCCCCTTTTTTCCTAGAACACCCTACTCAATCTTGTCAAAATCAATTCAGTATCTGTTTCAGACCATTGCCTTCTGAACACATTGAAAAGCATTACCTCCTATGACTCCTCACTATATATACAGTTGGAAATCCTCTATTTACTGACACAATTTGTCCCAGCACCACTTTAATATTCTTTGGATACACCCATAATTAAGACATCTTGTTTGGATCCCTCAGACCCATTGAATTTTTACTCAATTTCTTTGCTGTATCTTCTCTCAAAACTCATAGTTTTCCACATCCACAATTTTGCACAAGTATACAGTATATAAAAATACAAAAGTGAACTGCTGGTGGATAACGACATAGCTTAATAAAAAAGACAAATGTGGAAGTGGCTAAGATACATCTGAACACCAATATTGCAATTAAAATTTCGACTTATAGATGCTAAGAGGACCAGGCAGCCAAAGAGTGTCCTGATTGAGCCATTTCTTCCTAGTGCTCATTAGAGTCTCTTGAAGTAATGTAATTCTATTGCCCACTACTTTATAAGAGCGCAATGAGGGAAGTATCCAGGTAAAAATTACGTTAACCCTGTTGTAGTTCCCCCTGACCTCAGACCATAAAAAGTGCAAATGCATACATTACAATAAAGTTAAGGTGCATAAAGTATCACAATAAAAATTCTATTAAATTCCATTAAATAAATGAGCTGTGCACGGTAAAATCAAAGAAGAAAAAGTTAAAATCAATAAACTCTATCAACCTCCTCCTAAGATACTTGGGGGCATATCAGCAACACCCGGCGATAATTATCGCTCAGCGCTCTTAGCGTGAGGATAATTACCGCCGGGTAACGTGGATTTTTATCGCTGGAAACCCAGCGATAATCTCATGTAGTGTGGTGTTAGCTTGCTGATAGGGACTCACAAACTTAGCCATGATATCCTCCTTCCATAGGATATCATGGCTAAGTCAGTCCTGAAGCAGGCGTAAGGAAAGTAGCGATAACAGGGGTTATCGCTACTTTTCCTGCCGCTATGCTTCATAGCGTGGGGCTTGATGATAGGAGAAATGTCGCTTAGCGACATTTCTGCTGCCATGTTAGGTCAGGCACGCCCACTTTGCATCTCATCAGAGATACAAAGATGGGTGTTAGGAATCTCCACGCTAAAGTAAGGTTTCACGCGTTAGCGTGGCCTTGCTAATTAGGCAATAAAATTATCGCCGCAAAAGCAGCGATAATTTTTTATCGCCAGCTTGTAGATATGCCCCTAAATTAGCAATTTTCAGAAAAGATCTTTGGATAGCCCACATCTTGCCTAAAAACTTGGCAACTGCACATACTATCAGCTGGCTGGTATCAGATTTTAAAATGTGCAGTGCGACTTGATGGCAGTGAGGACTAACCATCTCGACCATGGGGCACTATAGAGTGGACATACGAATAGTATGTGGGCTATTTTTCTCGGCAGCTAAAGGATATCCTGGACAAGCCCCCATTTGAATGGGAAGCTTTCCCCAGGAGGCTGTGCGCAAATTCACCGGAATAGAGCCGAATCTAAATTGCATGTAGAGCTTTCAGTCCAAAGGAGCTATAATGGCCTCTAAATACTGCTCATATTTTCTTGTCAGTTTAAACTCAAGAAAATCTGATGCAAGATGGCCCCATTGGTGATGAATTAAAGAAGACTGGGCCACCCAGTCCCAGTCCCAGTCCCAGTATTGTTTCCTAATTAAGGCCTTGCTAGAGAGTAGTCCCTAACATCCCATAGTTCCTCGAGCCATATTGAGGTAAGCAAGCTTTTCAATTTATAAAACCAACACATTTTCTGAAAGCGGTTGAGGGCAATTTCCTTGGATAGAGCAGCGGCATATGGGAGCAACTCGGGAGTACTCCTAAGACGCAACCAGAACAAAAGGGGTCGGAGCTTGGCCTGCCCAGTGATAGAGGTTCCGCCCATATCCAGCCTGAGAGGATGCAGCGGGGTGCTCTGTGGGAATGAGACCAAGGCTCTCAAGAATTTGTTCTCCGAGGTCAGAAGACCATACAAGGTTTCAAACCCCCAGAGTTCAGCACCATAAAGTGCTTAGCTCACTGCCTTATGATCATAAATGTGGAGCGGAGCAGCAATAGATCTAGTAGAGGAGGACCTATGCTCCTTAATCAGAGCCCCTGTTATCTGTCGGTGTTGCAGGGTTCGCTTTACTATGTGGGGGTTCCATGAGTGATCGTCAGAGAGGGTGATTCCCAGGTACTCAAAGGTATTCACTCTTTCCAAAGGAGCCCCCCGCCCCCTCGTGTGAGCTTCCCATTAAAGGTTTTGTGGGAATTGATCATTAACAACTTAGGGGTATATTCACAAGAATGTGTGATAACTACCGCAAGAGTAGCTTAACGCAACTCTCAACATCGCAGCCTATCGCGGGAAAATAACCAACGTGGAATTCACAACAAGGCGGTACCATGCGATAGTCTGCCAAAACCGCGGACAATGTCCGTGATACAACCACCTCGATGGAGATGAAACCACAAACCACAAAAAAACCTGCGATGGGCCAAAGCGCGATGAGGAAATCAGCAATAAGCAGTGCCAGGCCTGCAACACACACCTGGCAGGCGGGCAAAATCATCATTAAAGTAGAAAAAACACCCAAACACAAACTGACCAACACCCAAGCACCATGGAGGTAGGCGGAGCAGGTGCAGAGGACGAGTGCAACCCCACAAGCACCCTGGACGACCAGCCTGGGACCTCAAGACCAGGGAAGGGCAAGGACAAGAAGAAGAGGAAGACAAAGTTCAGTCCGCAGGCGAACAGGATCATAGTCACGGAGGTGATGGAACACCATCAACAAATGTTCGTCACCTTCAACGTGTCATTGGGCACCAAAACTGGAATATGGCGGGACATCGTGGACAAGGTGAATGCCATCAGAGAGCACAAGAGGACAATGGATGAGGTCAAGAGGCGTGCAATGGCATCAAGCGGAAGACCAAGGAGAAACTCGCAGCCAACCAGAAGGCAGCAATGCAGACTGGAGGTGGGGGCCCAGCGCCACAGCTCGTGCTGAATGACATGGAGGAGCTGGTGTCGACAGTCGTCAGTGTGGATACTGTGGCCGGAGTCAGGGGAGAGACACTGCTCGACAGGACACAACACAACCGCAACAGGGTGAGTGACCACCAGGTATTGGGGGGGGCGGGTGGAGGTGGCCACGATGGCACACATGCACAATCAAGCAGAGCACAGTGCACACCCTCAATGACTCTGGGTCATCGCCCAGATCTATAGACTGTCACAATGTACAATGCCATGCTGTCTGAATGTCAACCTTTACCATGCGGCTACATACATGTGGACACATTGCAATACACCATCTCCCCTTCACATTGCAGGGCCACCGTCAACACCCCCTGCAGAGCAGTCCCAGCCACTCTTCACTGATGATGAGGAGGACAACCCTAGCATCGATGCACAAGCCCTCCTAGACATCGTTGACATCATCCGCGACTCACCTCCAGGATCAGGGCTGACCAGCTGCATCGAGGAGACCCCACCCACCACCCAAACCACTCAGCAGGAGGCACCCACGGCCCCGGCAGTCTCCCAAGATCCCCAGAACAACACACGGCCTTCCAACGCCATGTGCTGGAGGCCCAGAGGGAGACAGCAGAGCAGGTGGGGTTCAACCTCATGGCCACCAAACTGGACGCCATACATGGGGGTCTAGGCTCGCTCCATGGTCTCCAACGAGCCCTGACTGACATCGCTGGAGTCCTGACGTGGAGAGAAGAACACCTGTCCGCTCAGAGGGGCACCAGCGATACCAGCCGTGAGCTGGCACACATGCGGAGGCTCATTGAGGACATGGTGCGGATGGAGCGGAAAGGATGGCAGCCACTGCTGCACATCAGCGAAATGTAGCAGGGAACAACACACGGCTTTCCAACGCCGTGTGCTGGAGGCTCAGAGGGAGACGGCTGAGCAGGTGCTGGTGGGGTTCGACCTCATGGCCACCAAACTGGACACCATCCATGGGTGTCTAGGCCCGCTCCATGGTCTCCAACGAGCCTTGACTGACATCGCTGGAGTCCTAACGTGGAGAGAAGAACACCTGTCCGCTCAGAGGGGCACCAGCGATACCAGCCGTGAGCTGGCACACATGCGGAGGCTCATTGAGGACATGGTGCGGATGGAGCGGAAAGGATGGCAGCCACTGCTGCACATCAGCGAAATGTACTTGGGATCTACCATGCCCTGCAGATCATCATCATGGCATTGCTGCCACAAAGCGTGGCGCAGATGAATACTGCTGCCCCCACACCATCCAAATCTCTGCCCCCTGGTGTGCCATTGCCTCACAGTGCGGCAGACGTATCCACTCCGGGACCTGATGTGTCAGTGGCACACAGTGCCTCAGCCAGGACTGCAACACCCACAGGTGGGGCAGAGCACACATCCGGGGACGAGGACGTGGGTGGTTTTGTGATCAGGAGGCACTAGCATTCATTGCCGTCACCTGGCCTGTTTCTGCTTGGTGCCGCACATGGCCTCATGACCTTCCACTGACCCGCGATACACTCTGATGCACTCACCTTGGACAGCGACATGGACTGCCATATCCTTTTTTATGACCAATGACACTGCGACCAGGCTGCGGACTGTACCCTTCCTCTTCCGCAGTTCTTGTCATCCCCGGATGAACTCTGGCTGGCCCTCCATGGGCCCACATTGTGTGGTGTGCTTGGCATTGTCCTGTACTGCTCCAGCTGCAGAACTACACTGGATGTGCAATAAACATCCAGTGACGCACTGCTGTATCATGTCTTTCATCATTCATGTATGCGTGTGTGGATGAATGTAGGGACAGTGATTTCCCTTGTGTCAATGATGCTCATCCTGTGGGATGCCAGTCAGAGGGTGCTACATTGCATATTGTGTACCGGGTCCCGTGAACACTGCAACAGGGACACACGCATCAGTCACTTCCATGTCCGGACATGGACTGAACCACACCCAGAACCCACGAGTCAATGTTGCAAGCCCTGCGCTGGTCCGGCGTATGGCAGGCCAGACCACTCCGCTTACACTTCGAGGGAGGCCCTCATTGCTATCCGTCGCAGGCATACTCGTTGGTGGTGTGCAGGTCACTGGTCTAGTTGTCAGCATGTCACAGCCACTCCCTGAGGGCAGGTTTGCACGCACACCACACCCTTCCGGCACAGGCGTCACATGCCATGTGACTCTGCCAACATAAGGGACCGACAACGTCACATTCCCCTCTGCCGGTGGTGACTGGATGACTGACGCTCCACGTTTCTCAATCATAAAGGGCCCATGAGTTGTTGCACACAGGGTTAGTGGCACCCAAGGCCTTTCTGCCGTCATGGGCCTACCACCATGTGGCGCTGACTGGGGTTGCACAGGGTTAGTGGCACCCGGAGCATTGCGGCCGGCACAGGCACCCCGCCACGGGACGGTGACTTTGGGTGCACTGAGTTAGTGGCACCTTACGCTGCTGAGCGGGTGTGCAGCCTGCGATGATGCCCAGTCCTGGAGGTCCTGACAGCTCAGGTTTTGTGAGCCCTGCTGGACCGCAGTGTAGGCCAGAGCCAGCGGGCATCGCGGGCCTACCGCCACGTGGCGTCGCTTCCGGGATCCCAGAGTTAATGGCACCCATTGGGCTGAGCGGGTGTGCAGCCTGTGATGATGCCGGGTGCACTGGTATGTCCTATGCAATGGAGTAATCAAGACCCAGCACCAAACGTGAGACCTGGTGGCCTGCGGAGCGGGGCTGCATGGTGTGGAGGGTGCCATGTCAGCAGGCCCTGGGCTTGCGGTTTGCAGCGGCACGTGGTGGGACCTCCTGTCTACACGCCGGTGGCAGAAGGTGAGCAGTGAGGCCTGGGTGTGCATGGGCGGGCATGCTCCGATGGGCGGAGGGAGGGGCTGGGGTGCCTCTGCCTGGGTGTGCATGGGCAGGCAGGTGATGTTGTCTTGTGCAATCATGTGTACTGTACCAATCATGTATCTGGACTCTGTTTCAGATGACGGCTCTGTCTCAGATGTGTGACCTGGTGCACTGCTATACATACCGGCAAGTGGTTGGAGACACACCGGTGGCAGCAGGTGAGCAGTGTGACCTGGGTGCACAGGGGTGGCACTCTCTCTCTCTCTCCCCATCTCTTCTTCTCTCTCTCTCTCTCTCTCTCTCTCTCCCCCTTTCTTGATTTCATTTCATGTCGCTGTTCATTTGATTAAAGTTTCATTTGTTGCTTCATAAGTGAATGTGTGATGCTCATTTTTGTGATGACACATGCATGTCACCAGTTGTGATTGTGGGACATCAAGCGTATTCATTTGTACATGTTTAGGTGTAGCTGATGTGGCATGTCTTTGGTCGGGGGTGCCGGGGAGGGGGGGTCCTGGGGGTGGCGGCGGTGGGTGTTGTTGCCCTTTCGGCCCTCCGGGCTGCATGTTCAGTTGCCCGAGTGCATCCGTTGTTCTTCAGGTGTGGCTGTGGGCTGTGCTTCCTTTTGTGGTGCAGGCTGTGGTCCGACTTTGCACCAGGTCAGAGCAGGTGTTATTTTCCTGCAGCTAACTCGCCTTATCTGCTGTTTTGTGTTCTTATTGCAGTTCTGTCTGGTCGTTGTGAGTGGTGTTGTCGCGGCTTTTGGCACGGGAACGCCTACTCTGCATCTCATTAGCGATAGTTGCGGGGGACATCTGTGGTGATGTTTTATGCGGTTTGCTATCGCGGGTAAACTGGTGCTGTGGGCTGTTAACACCAGCTTGTGATTGGGGCGATAAGTTTATCGCAACTTTGGCTGCGATAAAGTGCCGTTAATGCAGCGATAGATCCTTGTGAATATCCCCCTAAGTTTTTGCAGTGTTAATCTCCATCCCACGCATGGTACAAAAGGCCTCAAAATGAGCAAGAAGCATCTGTAGACCACTTGGGGTTCTAGACATCAGCAGCATATCATCTGCAAATAAGAGTGTTACTACTTATGAGCCCCACATGGTATGAGCATCTGCAGGAATTTCAGAGAGGTATTGGACGACTCTATTGATGATGAGTGAAAAGAGTGTGGAGGCGAGTACACAGTCTTGCTGAACCCATTTGTTGACTTGAATCAGGTCTGTTAACTGCCCTTGGCTTCCAAAACGAACTCCTGCATAATTGGTCTCATGGAGACGGATATGTAGTGATAAGATGTCAGATGGGAGTCCCATCTCGTTTTAAACTGACCAAACCTTATGCCTGGGGACCAGGCAGGGACATCTTAAGGATTTGGGGGGCCCTGGGCCAAACATATTTTGGGGGCCCCTGTTCAGGACACCTTTGAATTTATGATCTAATTTGAGCCCCTGTTTCCCACGCAGTTTCCGCTTCCTCAGCTGCGATCCAGTTTGCATCATAGGCATTAGCCTATATATTCCCGATGTAAATGGACATGTGCAGCTTACAGGTGTAGGATTCAGGGTTTCCTGCCCTGCTACTACGTTTTTAATACTTTTTAAATTATATATGTGTGGCTGAATTACTCTGTGCTTTTTAACAATTTCTCCTACCTATGCGCCCTTGCACTTTACTTGATTCTGCTTGCCAACACCTCCTTAGCTGCTCTGATTCGCATTTCGGTTTTCCTCCAGTCCTGGTCTGCTGCTGCTGATACCCCGATTGTGTGGAGGGCTGGGGCTACTATCTGGCTACTCACTTCCGCCCGCGCAGTTTCCACTTCCTCAGCTGTGCTAGCGATCCAGTTTGTATCATAGGCATCAGCCTATATATTCCCGATTCAAACGGATGCGCGCAGCTGATAGCTGTAGGATTTGGTGTTTCCTGCCCTGCTACTAGGTTTTTATTACATTTTAAATTGTATATGTCTGGCTGAATTACTCTGTGCTTTTTAATAATTTCTCCTACCTATGCGCACTTGCACTTTACTTGATTCTGTTTGCCTACACCTCCTTAGCTGCTTCGATTCGCATCTCGTTTTTCCTCCAGTCCTGGTCCGCCGCGGCTGATACGCCGATTGTGCGGAGGGCTGGGGCTACTATCGGGCTCCTCACTTATGCCTATGCAGTTTCCGCTTCCTCAGCTGCGTTGGCGATCCAGTTTGCATCATAGGCATTAGCCTATATATTCCCGATGCAAACGGACGTGCTAAGTGGACGTGCACAGCGGGCGCGCCGCTGGCGCCGAAGGTAAGCCTGTCTGCGCCCGGAGGCGTTCGGCGCCGGCCATGCTGCCCAGTTCCCCTCCGGTGAGTTTCTTCCACTATATTGCAATAGGGAAAAACTGCTTAGCCTTAGGCGGCTACCATTATGTCACTGTACAGCCGCTGATCCGAGGTTGGAGGTAGACTTTCGATGCAATAAGTGCAACTGGACTCTCCTCCAGCCCAGGAAACTCGCACCCAATATCCTCCCACGCAACAATAAGTGTAAAAACAATAAGAAAACAGAGGACTTAAAGGCCACCCTTTTAAATTGTCACTCTATACAAAAGCATGAACCATACATTTATGGCCTATTTTTAGACTAACAGTCTGATCTTTTATTTCTCACTGAGACCTGGCTGTCTGAAGCCTCCAACCCTACTATCACCTCGGCTATCCCTATGGGTTATAACATTCTTAGGAGGGACCGATCGAATGGGAAGGAGGGAGGTGTTGCCATAATTTACAATAAAAAACTAGACTGCTTAGGCTTCTGCTGTACCTTATCCCCCCATCATAGCATAGCTGGATTTCTGATTTACAGACCTACCAGTGCTATGGGAAATGTTATTACTACGCTTAATATAGCCACCACCTCCCTGGCCTTAACCCGTTCCCTGCTCATGACGGAACCACTCCGTCATGAGCCACGGGCGCCGTGTGCTCATGACGGAGTGGTTCAGTCATGCTGCGGCCGTTGGCGGCCGCTCCGCCCACGCGGCACTGATTCCCCGCCTGTGCGGGCGATCAATGCAAGTGGGCGGAGTCGTAACGGAACCACTCCGTCATGAGCACAGCGCGCCCGTGGCTCATGACGGAGTGTTTCCGTCACGAGCATGGCGGCGCCGTGCTGACCCCGAACCCCCCCAGCGCCGCGGCGGAATTCGTATACATATGAACAATGGAAAAGACCCTCAAACAATTTCCTTGTTGGAGGCGCTGCAGGCCTGCAGCATGTTTCCATCTGTTTCTTTGGCCACCCATGAGAAGGGCCATACCCTAGACCAAATCATTCACAACTTTGACATATCAGTAAACCTACCTCTTCCCATTACCTGGTCTGACCACCTCCTATTAAAATTCGTCATTCCCAACTCTGCCACAGCCCCTTGAGCTAACACAGGGCAGAGGGTCTCTAATTAAAGGACGTTCCATAAAATATCCATCCCGATGTTAGCAGACGCCCTCGGTCGTTCCTCACCAGAGCTGTCTGGCTGCCCCGACTCGGACGCCCTCTCAATAGATTCATGGCACCGAACCAACATTGATGCAGTGGTACTGGTTGTTTGCTCCCCCTCAAAGAGGTCAGCCCCACCAGCTCCATGGTTTAACGATTCCCTTAGATCTCGCAACAGAAATTGTGGAACAATTGAACGGAAATGGCGTAAATCCTATCTACCTGAGGACAGGAAGGTGTATAAAGACACCTTAAAAGCTCATTACATTCTCGTGAAGGCAGCCAAGAAAAATCTCTTTCAAACCTAGATAGAAAATGCCCAAAATAAGAGTAAGGAAATCTTTAGCATAGTTAAATCCTTTACTGCCCTGAGAGCCGGTACAAAGTAAGGGCCATGCACTGAAGAATGGTCTAAGTAAATAGTTGAATTCTTCCACAAAAAGATCTCCATGATCCAACAAGCTTTCACTAACATCTCAGAGGAAGAACTCACCTTCTACCTTAGTTCTAATGGCAAATTTCACCTCTTGGATCCTACATCTTTACTAGCTTTCCCTGAGTTTCAGCTTGAAGAGTCACTGACCCCTCTCCAAAGCATTAAGTCTGGCACTCCTACTGACCCATGTCCAGGGAATATCTTGAACCTGTTAGCTCCCACCATAAACCCCCACAGTAAACCAGCTCTTTAATGCTTCTCTCTCCTCAGGCAACATGCAGAAATTATGGAAGAATGCTAAGATTCTTCAACTGATAAAAAAGGCTAACGCCAAACCGACGGACCCTGTCAACTACAGGTCAATCTCCCTTCTTCCGACCCTCTCCAGAGTACTAGAGAAGCATGTAAACAAGGCCCTCCAAAAACACATTGAAGATGGGAAGCTCCTTCATGAGTCCCAATCCGGTTTTAGGGCTAACTACAGTATAGAGTCCGCTCTGCTGGAAGTGACTGAATTTCTCACGGGGAAGCTGGACCAGGGAGGCAAGACTGTTCTGATACTGCTCGATACGTCGGCGGCCTTCGATATGGTCCCACATGAGAGGCTCCCGGAGAGACTTGCTAACATCAGTCTGGGGGGGGACCACCTTTACAATGGATGTCATCCTTCTTGGTAAATAGATCTCAGGACATCTGGCTCTCCCCTTTCTCATCCCCAGTTCCGGCCATGAATGTAGGTGTCCCTAAGGGCTCCATTCTCAGTCCTACCCTTTTTAGAATATATCTATCCCCCTTGCATTTCTGGTAGAGGAAGAGGGCGCCAAAATTGTTTCCTATGCTGATGACACTCAGCTGATTTTTACGTGTGAAAAAGGAACCGACTTTGACGGGGCAATGATTAGGTCTTGCCTCGCAAAGGTGTTTTAACTGGCTTAAGATCAATCAGCTGAAGTGCAATCCTGACAAAACTGAAGTTGTTTTCTTTGGTAATCCATAAACGCCTGACTGGAGCGCTTGGTGGCCAAAAGATCTGCCGCCCCCGCCCGCTGAAAAGGAGAAAGTCAAAAACGTAGGAATTGTCATAGACAAGACACTCTCCATGTGCTTTCAAATTCAAAATCTAAATGGCACTTGCTTTGGCATACTCTGGATGCTAAAAAAAACTCCTGCCACTGTTACCGCTTGAGAGCAGAAAGATCGTGGTGCAGACTCTGGTGACATCAAAGCTTGACTATGTCAACAGCTTGTACCTCTGTCTTCCCAAATCCCTTATCCAGCGCCTACAAGTGGTACAATACACGGCGGCCAGAGACATCCTGAGACCTAAACCCAGATCTAGTATGACCCCTATTCTTAAGTCTCTCCGCATAAAAGAACGGATCGGCTTCAAAGCGATGACCATCTTATTTAAAGCTTTCCATGGCTTAGGAGCCGGCTACATAAATAAGCGCGTTAATCGCTACACAACAGCTAGACCCCTAAATTCTTCCAATGCCAACCTGGCCATCATGCCTAAAATATGCAGTGCCCGCATTGGAGGCAGATCCCACGGCTTTCTAGGCCCAAAATTGTGGAATAGCCTCCCTGAGTCTCTGAGACTAACCACAGACCTACTCTCTTTCATGAAAGAACTTAAAAACCTGGCTTTTTGATAACTGATGGGTCTTTTACGCATGTTTTCCTCCCACTGTCATGCGCCAGGACTCTCTAGTCTGAATAGCTGCGTGCTTTATTAAATACACAATTTCATTTCATTAGGTCCCTGACAGTGCACAGGAACACTCCTCCAAATTCTAAGCGCTTTATTTATGAGGCTTTGCTTCACTTTTATGCCGCTGCTGCGTCACTTTTTGTGACGCACCGGCAGCATAAAATATGTGCAATGTTACGCCCTACTTACAAAGTGACGCATCTAGGCAGATGCTTCACTTTGTAAACCCCTGCACCGCATTATACCTGCGCCTGGCATAATGTATGCAGGGTGGGTGTTGCCCCGCAAAATGCCTCGTAGAAGTGGCGCATTGAAATCTATGAGAACTCAGTGCGCCACTTCTAGGACGCCATTGCGTCAATATCTTACACCTGCCACACAGCAGGCATAAGACTGATGCAGGCCCTTTCACATGGGGCTTGCCCCATGTGAAAGGACACATTGCTGGAGTTGCGTCTATTTTCAAACACACCCCAGCAATGCATCACTTTTGCGCATACAGATTTGTCAGAAATACTGACATATCTGTAACTCCTTGCGACATGATGCGTCATACAGTAAATATGACACATCCATCATGTCGCAACGAGGGCGCACTAAGAAGTGACGCATCCCTGTTTTCACACAGCGATGCATCACTTCTCATAAATAAGGCCATGAATGTGTTTACATCTAATTTTCAGGGATAGTTATGTGTGTTTTCAATATTGTAACACAGCAGCAGCTCACCAATATTACTGCAAATAATCTCTGTGACGCCCTGCCATTTTTTATATGTTAGACTTTGTTTTGATCTAAAATAAACGTTTTTTATGTATATTGCATGAAACATAAACACAACATTTCTCTGCAAAATGGCTGTACTAGACTCTCACACATCAGGTACATAAGAAATAAATGAAAGGAAAACCAAATTTAAAACAAAATGTTTAGGAAATATTCAAGGTCATTAGGGCAAAACTCTGGAGAATGGAGCTGACTGTCAGGGGGCCCCCTGAAAGGCTGGGGCCCTGGGCCAGAGCCCACTTTGCCCATGCCTTAAAACGTCTCTGGGACCAGGTCAAAGGCAGACCTTAGATCAATGAAAGCAACACAAAGGCTTCATAGGCCTATGACCACAGTTTTCCATACCAATAAAAATAAGCAAAATGCCTGATCAGTTGTACTGATCTTTTGCCTGAATCCCGCCTGGTAGAGGGAGAGAAAGTTAAAGTCACTACAGCAGGCCTGTATTTTCATGAGAAGAGTGCAAGCAAACACCTTCTGAAGACAGTCTATCAAACTAATAGGTCTGTCGCTAGAAGGTGAGGAACCATCCCCTTTCTTGTAGATTGGGATTACTTCAGCTCCCTTCCAAGAAGGTGAAATAGGGGCAACCGCCGCAATACCATTTGCAAGGGCTGAAATATAGGGGGTCCAATTCTCAACATTGTAAAGAAAAACATCTCCCGGAATGCTGTCAGGTCCTGCAGCCCTAGCCCTTCTGATGGAATTTATGCTGGACCTGATTTCAGCTTCTGTAAAGCAATCAGCAGAATATAGATGGAGATAGTCAAGAATATAAACTGTACTATCTGGATTATGGGGCTCAGAATATAATGTAGAAAAGTGATCTTCCCAGGCTGAGATAGAGATGTTGTTAGTCGGAGACGAGGGCCAAATGGCATCAAACCCCAGTAACTAGCAACCAAAATTGTTTTGAGGTGTGTCTTTTGCAAGCATCCCTAATTGACAATCATCGGTTCTCCTCCAATTCCCTCTGTGCTATGACCTGGGCAGCCTTTTAGGCACTTCTTACTTCTCTCAACTCGGTCACGTCATTGGCCCTAATGGAAGCTACTAATTTATGTCTAAGGGTCCTGCACTCTTTGTTGTACCAGGCGAACTGGGACCTATTCTTCCTAGTGGTATCCTTACAACGTGACGATTCTCTAAAGAGGGAGGCCAACAGACTAAAGAGGTGGCTATGGCATCTGGTGACTTTGCCCAGCATCCCCTGTTTGCAGCTAGATATCATAGTGATGTGGTTAAGAACATTTGATTTAATTACTTTGAGTTTATTTTCGTCGAGAGAAATCCTAGCCCAATTGAGTCGTCTGTTGTCAATGGAAGGACATACCTCCCTTGTCATAACAATGGGACTAGTTGAGTTTGTGCGCTTTTCCCAGGGTGATACCAGGGAGAGCTATAGGGGATTATGATCGCTATCTGTGGTAGTCCCCACCACCATGTCTACCATCAACAGCCAGGTTCAGATCTAACAAGAAATAATCGATACGGCTTAAGTTGGTGGTTCTATTGAATGTGTTAGCCCTCCTTGAATCTGACAAAGTGCGGCCATTACCTGCCCTCAATCCATACTCAAGGGTTAAAGCATTAAACTGTAATGCTACTTGTGACCATTTTTTGATGGGAAGTAAATCGACGGGGGAACATGCCACAGCTCATCCTCCTCCCTGGTACCACATATGTCCTCCCTTGCTAATCGCTCAAAGGTGATGTTGAAATCGCCCGCAACAAATAATAAGGGCTCAGTATCTCTAGTATCGAGTACATTTTCCAGCTCTTGTAAGGTTGGCGAAAGTCTGCCTGCCATGGGTCCTTGGGCGTAGACATCATAAATATCTAGCAATATGCTCTCTCTGCCCCTAAATTGAACTGCTAGAATGTCGACACTATTGAGTAGAGCTCAAAGATGGTGCATGCTAACGCAATTCTTATCTAAATCATCAGTCCCCCTGCGGGCTGGCCTGGTTTGTTGGAAGAAGCTGGTCGATGAAAAGTAAGGTAGCCTGGTAAATGGATAGGGGTGGTACTCCAGGTTACCTGGATAATACATTTGTCAAAGGACTCAATGAATTGGACCCAATAAAAAAGAGCCATTTTCGATCTTAGCCCTGTCACATTCCATGACACCAACTTAAGTCTATTAGATGTTTTACGTCTAAGAGTTGGTGATAAAAGGGTGTTCACTTCATTATAATCCCTATGTGCTTTTGGGTGAGATATTATCACAGAATAAACTCCCTCCTTAGGTCCGGCAATTTGGCTTGGGGCATAATGGTCTTCTCAGAATCAGTCAGCATGGGGTTCGCTGAAAACTTTACTGCACAGGTGCAATCCCCAGATGCATCAGTGCAAAACTGTCTGTTTGAACTCGCCATATGTATGTTTGTGACCCCGGAATAGCAGAGTGGGCGAGTCAATCGATATTTGCAAGGGGTGAATCTTGGCCCAAGTAAGAACCCCGATCCAGAGAGGTAATTAGACATGGAAGCTGAGGAAGTCTGTACTTGAGTTGAATGCCTGAGGGAGTGGGAGAACTGGTTCTAGCTTCGAGTACTATCAAATAGCGGGCCATATTCCCATCTGCAAGGTAGAGTTCTATGGAGTCTGACTGAGTATTAGGGCAGGTTATCCTTTTGGCACCCATGATGTAATCCCTTATTACTGAACGACAACCCTTCACATGTCGAATCCAGTGGATGGCCTTGTTGATCAGGAAATCCTTGCCACCGTATTTTGTAGTGGAAAATACTTTAGGAATATTTGTCATGAATATACACTTAAGGGGTAGTTGAATCTGCCCGTGCCCTTGTTTGTAGGGGATCAGGGGAGTAGTAGAGTTAGAGGGTTGAGGAAAGAATTCATGGCTCATACGCCGGCCATGCTGTTTGTGACGTCGATTTACGACTTGCCCCCCAACTTTTTGCGTACTCCTCGCATCAATGCTAGTGTCAAATGGCAAAGGGCATTCCCTAGGGACAGTGTTTAGGGACTGTTGACGGTGTATTGCGATAGGAATCATTAGGCAAGTAGCAACTCTTGATTGATTTGGTTACTTATCAGCTGTCATTTTGAGGGAATGGACTAATGAGACTCCTCCAGCTGTTAGGAGTTTAACCTGCTCAATGAGGGTGAGAACAACCAACATTAATAGGATCACTTCTTTCCTTAGGGCATTCATGGTCCTAAGAATCTCACTTTCGTTCGTTGGTAGCCCCCTTGGGGAGCTCTTTACCCCAATTGCACCTCCTACCACTTCCACTGCTCTGTCCTCTAATTCTACCTCTCCCCCACCTCCCCCTACACCATATTACCCTCTTGTCGCCCTGTCCCTTCTCCTCCCCCAAGGACACAACTCAGGTTCAGGAGTGGTAGGAATCTATTGGATAAGGCAAGGTTGGGGTCCGGGATGACAATATCAGCAAGGTCCTGATCTAGAGCCCTAGAAGGCCCCGTGCCGGTCCTTGGCTCCGTTTGGTCAACAGTAGGGGACAGTAACAGATGGCTACTGGGGGGCTGGGTAGTGCTACATGAGCTGCGTGTTTGTTGCAGGTTTATTGAACATCTGGGGGACACGATTTTGCATTTTAGCCTTAGCAATAAATAAAGGGTTGGACAAGGTAGAGGGTATAGGGGATTTTGGCGGAACTGTGATCCGATAGTACAAACATTTCTTCACACTTGATTAAGAGATCATCAATACGGTCTAAACCACAATTGTTTGCCCTAGGCTGATGGCCCTGCTTTGCCTTGGTAGTTTTTAACTGGACCCCCATGCTCTCGTTTCCAACCTCAGGCACGTTGGGTTTTCTTTTTCCCATAGCTTCCCTTGGGCTCACTGGGTTACTTATATACAAATAAAAACAGGCAGCAAAAAAACAACAAGTCTATATCTGATCAGCAATCAGTTTGTGAGTAACCAAAAGTAGCATATCCACAGCAATTTGCCTAACCCAGTAGGCGAGTGTTAGACCTGTCAGCCCTTTGGGTGGTCCCTCCTCATCATTATTTATTTTGTCCCACTTTTGCCTCAAACCCTGTCATAATTTTTCCTTTTTGGGAACCACCAGACTTTTTAGTGTTGATGCAGGGTCAGGGAGCCATTTTCCCTACCCCTGGAACTTCTGTCTGAGGGCCTGAGACACAAAATGGTGGCAACCCATTGTCACCTGTGACATCACCAGAACCTCCTGGAACATTCTAGAACCCTGTGACAGTGGGAGGCAGTTTAGAATGTTGGGAGGCCATCTCAGAGTGGCAGTTGGCATCTGACTGGAGAAGAGAGAGGACAGATATAGAAGGAGGTCGGAGTAAGGCAGCAGGGGTGGAAACCAGTGCTTGGAGTGGGGTCCAGAAACCCACCCTTGATGCTAGTCCCTACTGACCAAGCCCAGCCTAAAGCCCTGTGTGGGACCAAGACCAGAAGAACCATCTTAAGGAACTGAACATTTGAAACAGGCCTTAAAGAGGAAGAACAGCAAGTTCCTGACCTGTTCAGTGGTGTCCTCCTGGAGTCCTGACGTCGAGAAGCCTGGAGACCTGGGGCCTGAGGTAGAGAAGCGGCGCTGACAGAAAGCAGACGTCGTACCCGGAGCCGCCAGAGGTCGAGTGAGGGCGCCGACGGAGGTCGTGGAGAGGCGCTGGAGGTCGAGTGGAGATTCACCCGAGGTCGAGGTGAGGGCGCCGACGGAGGTCGTGGAGAGGCGCCGGAGGTCGAGTGGAGATTCACCCGAGGTCGAGGTGAGGCGTCGACGGGGGAGTGAAGTCCGCCCACCGGAGTCGCCGGAAACTGAGGTGAAGCGCGCCGGAGGTCGGGAGTGGAGATCGCACTCCGGAGACACCCGAAAGCGGGGAGGCCGTGTCCCTGCGACTCCGGAAGGCGACATCGAGTCGAGATCGCCCAGCGACATCAAGTCGAGACCGTCCAGCGACGTCGAGACGAGGCCGCCCAGCGACCTCGAGTCGAGATCGCCGAGCGACATCGAGTCGAGACCGTCCAGCGTCGTCGAGACGAGGCCGCCCAGCGACATCGAGTCGGGATCGCCCAGCGACATCGAGTCGAGCCGCCTCACGACATCGACACGGCGCCGAGCGGAGCCGATCATCGTGAAAAGGGCAGTAAGTGGTAGAGGGGGCGTCTGAGGCCCCGTGGAGCCCTAAAAGACCATTCTAGGGGCTAGAGGGGTGTTAGAACCAGCCTGGGAGTGCCAGGGGTGAACTAAGACTGGTGCAGTGACATCTGTGAGGGGCTGTGTAGTTTGGAGGGCCAGATCTTTAGGTTACCCTGGTTCTGCCTCAGCTTAGGCCCCAGCCTTGACCAATCTAGGTGGGACACCCCCATGCCATCCAAATGACCACAAGCTGTGTATGGGCAAAGTAAGACCAAGTTACCTCATGAAAGTGATCTGATCTATACTGTCATTGATTGCTTTTCCTTATTTATTGAGGGTGCTTTATTTATTGTCTTCCACTAATTTATTCCTGCACTGTATTTATTGTCTGACTGTATTTATTTGCCGTCTGTATTTATTGCACATCTATTTATTCTTTGCTTACTGAGGACCTGAATCTATTTATTGAAATTCCAAAGTAGCATTGTTTGTTTGACCTGCTCTTTTTAAGGAAAATCCTATTGTATTGTATTTATGTGATGAAACCTGCAACTAAGAGAAAATAAGATAAAGACATATATATTTTCAACTTGACTTGCATAATTTTTACGGTGTAGTGTCGTTTTTGGAACGGATGAACGCATGGTTATTGTGAGGGTGTGACGTACGCTTAACACGGTGCCTGCCCCCAGCCGCTCGAGCCAAGCTACCACTGTGCTGGGAACCTGGTGACTGCTAACCCGGTTGCCCGGTTTCCAACATAAAATTGGTGGCAGCGGTGGGATAGAAATCACCAGGGAACCCAAACCCTATCTGCCAAAAGACATAGTAGCCAGCTATAGTGCGGGAGATGATATCGCCAAGTGGCTAGCGGCCTATGAGGTCTCTTTAAGAGCCCATGGGGTTCCAGAGAAATATTGAGGAGGGGGATTGTATAAATACATGCCTCCAGCTGGCAGGGATACATTATTGGCCCTAGAGCAGGATGAGCAGACCCACTACCCCACCATGAAAGTGGCGCTCGTGAGGAAGTTTGGACTAACACCCGAGAAGTACAGACAGAAGTTCCGGGGTAGCCACAAACTGGGCACACAGAATTGGGTGGATTTCCTGGACTATGCAAAGAAGGCATTAGAGGGTTGGATACAAGGCAGCGAGGTGAGGGACTACAAGGGGTTGTTTGATTTGATGTTGAAGGAACACCTGCTTGAAAAATGTTTCCCTGACCTGCGTCAACACCTGGTGGATAGCAAGCTGACCAATCCCCGGAAGCTTGCTGAGGAGGCGGACATTTGGGCTAGTACCCGGGTGTCCACAAGGGGGACTGGAGGGGACTCTCAAAAGACCGGACAGGGCGCCCCCCAGAAGAAAGAGGGAGGGGAAAAGAAAACGGAGTTCTCTAAAGGCCCCCAAAATAGTTTCCAAGGGAAGGGAACGGGATTCACCCCTAGGGCTAACCCACCCAGAAACCCTAATCCTGGCCAGAGTCAGCAGCCAAGGGTTATCCATTGCTTCGAGTGCGGTGGTGTCGGACACTATAAGGGAGATGTGAAGTGCCCGAAAAGACCACCCCCTCCCATCGGAGGAAAGGCCCCCGGAGTAGCTAGTGTAGTGCTCGGGGAGGGGATGCCTTTAGATAAGGGAAGGGAGTGGGTGGGTGTCACCTTAGTGTCCCTGGGAGAACGGGAGATGGTTCCTAAGATCCAGGTGCCCGCAAATACCACAAAGTATGGGCAGTGGGTCACCATCAACGGCCAAAGAGGGGAGGCTCTGAGAGACACAGGAGCCAGTATGACTATGGTACGTAGCCAACTGGTGTCTCCAGAGCAGGTGATTCCCCATGTACTCCACCCTGCCGCGATGGCTGACGGCAGAATGGGCCACTATCCGGTGGCCGAGGTTCCATTTGAATGGGAAGGGGTTGCAGGGTTGCTAAGAGTTGCCGTAAGCCCTGCCGTGCCAGTCGATTGTCTGCTGGGGAATGACATGGAGCATAATGCTTGGAAGGAGGTGGAATACCGGACTCATGCGGAGATGCTGGGTACACCTGACTGGGCCTGTGTCAGCACAGGGTCTGCGACTACCCGGAGGGGGAGTTCGTTTAGGCGGGAGCCTGGAACAAAGGCACCGCCGGCTGCCGACCAAGGGAAGAACCGAGGGCAGGAGGAGCCTGCCTCGGCATCCGCGCCCCGTGTGACGGATAGGCCACCGGAGGTGGTGGACCAGGAGTTCGCGGAGGGGGATGTTACCGAACTGGAGAACCTACCCATCCCGGCCGAGTGGCACGTGGAGGGAGGGCCGACCAGGGAGGAATTCTGCAAGGGCCAGAAGGAGTGTCCAACCCTTGAGGGACTGAGGCGTCAGGCCGAAGCCCAGGCAGCAGGGAACGTTGAGGGGAACTACAATATTTACTGGGAGGATGGCCTCCTCTACAGTGAACCCAAGGCACCCATGCACGGATCGTCACGGGCCTTGGTTGTCCCTCAACGTTATCGAGCCTTCCTCCTGGAATTGGCTCATGAGATCCCCTTGGCAGGACACCTGGGGCAAGACAAGACCTTTGCCCGGCTTGTCCTGCACTTTTATTGGCCTCAAATGAAAGTGTCGTCCGACACCTACTGCCGGATGTGTGTGCCTTGTCAAGCCAGTGGGAAAACAGGGGTGAAGCTGAAAGCTCCCCTGGAACCACTTCCTGTCGTTAGCACCCCCTTTGAAAGGGTGGGCATCGACATTGTGGGTCCATTAGATCCGCCTACTACAGCTGGTCACAGGTTTATCCTGGTTCTGGTGGATCATGCCACACGGTACCCAGAGGCTATACCTCTGAGGACCATTACGGCACCTGTTGTGGCCAGGGCCCTGATGGGAATCTTTACCCGAGTGGGTTTTCCCAAGGAAGTTGTGTCCGACAGGGGGACCAACTTCATGTCAGCATACATGCGGGCCATGTGGAAGGAGTGTGGGGTGACCTACCGGTTCACCACTCCTTACCACCCCCAGACCAATGGTCTGGTGGAGAGGTTCAATAAAACCTTGAAAGGCATGATCAGAAGTCTGCCTGAAAGCCTGCAGAGGAAATGGGACGTCCTCCAACCCTGTCTATTGTTTTCTTACAGGGAAGTGCCACAGAAGGGAGTGGACTTCAGCCCCTTCGAGCTTTTGTATGGGCACCCAGTGCGTGGACCTCTCAGCCTGGTGAGAGACGGATGGGAAAGAACTCCCAGAAAGCTTCCCCAGGATGTGGTGAGCTACATGCTGGCCTTCCGGAGCCAAATGGCTAAGTTGTGGAAGCAAGCTTCTGACAAATTGGAAGCCAGCCAAGCAGTGATGAAGGCGTGGTATGGCCACAATGCTCACCCGGTGGAGTTGGAGCCTGGCCAGAAGGTGTGGGTGATCGAACCAGGAGAGCTTAGCGCCCTCCAGGATCGCTGGCCAGGACCCTTTGAGGTGTTGGAGAAGAAGGGTAAGGCTACCTACTTGGTGGATCTGAAGACCCCTCGCCAGCCCCTACGGGTGCTGCATGCCAACCGCCTCAAATCCCACCATGAGAGGCCCGAAGTCATCTTGCTGATGGTGACTGACGGAGCAGAGGACGTGGAAAGCGAGCCTCTCCCCGACTTATTTGCGTCTCAAGAGAAGGATAGGTTGGTGGAGGGAGTGATTCTCTTCCCGTCCCTAACTCCAGAACAGCAGGAGGACTGCCGCCAGGTCCTGGGGCAGTACTCTTCGTTGTTCTCCCTTGTTCCGGGTAGGACTCACCTGTGCGTCCATGACGTGGACACAGGAGACAGCCCACCTGTGAAGTCAAAGATCTACCGGATGACAGACAAGGTGAAGGCCAGCATTCACAGTGAAGTCACTAAGATGCTGGAGCTAGGAGTGATTGAACCTTCCAGCAGCCCCTGGTCCAGTCCGGTGGTATTAGTACCAAAAGCTGCACCACCGGGAGCCCAACCGGAACTGAGGTTCTGTGTGGACTACCGGGGACTGAACTCAGTAACCAAGACTGATGCTCATCCGATTCCAAGGGCGGATGAACTGATTGACCGGCTGGGAGCTGCCCAATATCTGAGTACCTTTGACCTTACTTCCGGGTACTGGCAGATCTCTCTGACTGATGGAGCTAAGGAAAGGTCAGCCTTCTCCACGCCCAAGGGCCACTACCAGTTCTGCGTGATGCCCTTTGGGCTCAAGAACGCACCTGCCACGTTTCAGCGTCTGGTGAACCAGATCCTCACTGGAATGGAGAGTTTCTCTGCTGCTTATCTGGACGACATTGCCGTCTTCAGTAACAGCTCGGAGGATCACTTGCGTCACCTGCAAACTGTTCTCCAGGCCCTGAAGCACGCTGGTTTAACGATCAAGGCCAGTAAATGCCAGATCGGGCAGGGGTCGGTAGTGTACCTTGGACACTTGGTGGGTAGGGGAGCGGTGCAACCCCTCCAGGCGAAAATCGAGGCCATCATGGCCTGGGAACCCCCCAAGACTCAGACTGAGGTCCGAGCTTTTCTGGGCCTCACCGGATATTACCGCCGCTTCGTGAAGGGGTATGGTACCATTGTGGCCCCCCTCACGGAGCTTACGTCCAAGAAGCAACCTCGACGGGTAGTCTGGACGGAGGCTTGTCAGCAGGCCTTTGTGAAACTGAAGCAAGCCATGTGCGAGGCCCCGGTCTTAAGGGCCCCAGACTTTTCCAAGGAGTTCATTGTCCAGACGGATGCATCGGAACATGGCATTGGGGCAGTGTTATCGCAACTCAATGAAGAAGGTCTTGATCAACCCGTGGTCTTCCTATCCCGGAGACTACTTCCCAGGGAACAGAAGTGGAGTGCAATAGAGCGTGAAGCCTTTGCAGTGGTATGGGCTCTGAAGAAGTTGCGGCCATACCTGTTTGGCTCGCACTTCCTAGTTCAGACCGACCACAGACCCCTTCGGTGGCTGATGCAGATGAAGGGGGAGAATCCCAAGTTGCTAAGGTGGTCTATCTCCCTACAGGGAATGGACTTTCAGGTGGAACATCGGCCTGGAGTGGACCACGCCAATGCAGACGGTCTCTCAAGGTATTTCCGCCTTAGTGATGAGAACTCCCAAGGGGTTGGGTAGCTCTCCCCACTTTCAGCTGGGGGGGACGCGTGTTAGACCTGTCAGCCCTTTGGGTGGTCCCTCCTCATCATTATTTATTTTGTCCCACTTTTGCCTCAAACCCTGTTATAATTTTTCCTTTTTGGGAACCACCAGACTTTTTAGTGTTGATGCAGGGTCAGGGAGCCATTTTCCCTACCCCTGGAACTTCTGTCTGAGGGCCTGAGACACAAAATGGTGGCCACCCATTGTCACCTGTGACATCACCAGAACCTCCTGGAACATTCTAGAACCCTGTGACAGTGGGAGGCAGTTTAGAATGTTGGGAGGCCATCTCAGAGTGGCAGTTGGCATCTGACTGGAGAAGAGAGAGGACAGATATAGAAGGAGGTCGGAGTAAGGCAGCAGGGGTGGAAACCAGTGCTTGGAGTGGGGTCCAGAAACCCACCCTTGATGCTAGTCCCTACTGACCAAGCCCAGCCTAAAGCCCTGTGTGGGAACAAGACCAGAAGAACCATCTTAAGGAACTGAACATTTGAAACAGGCCTTAAAGAGGAAGAACAGCAAGTTCCTGACCTGTTCATTGGTGTCCTCCTGGAGTCCTGACGTCGAGAAGCCTGGAGACCTGGGGCCTGAGGTAGAGAAGCGGCGCTGACAGAAAGCAGACGTCGTACCCGGAGCCGCCAGAGGTCGAGTGAGGGCGCCGACGGAGGTCGTGGAGAGGCGCCGGAGGTCGAGTGGAGATTCACCCGAGGTCGAGGTGAGGGCGCCGACGGAGGTCGTGGAGAGGCGCCGGAGGTCGAGTGGAGATTCACCCGAGGTCGAGGTGAGGCGTCGACGGGGGAGTGAAGTCCGCCCACTGGAGTCGCCGGAAACTGAGGTGAAGCGCGCCGGAGGTCGGGAGTGGAGATCGCACTCCGGAGACACCCCGAAAGCGGGGAGGCCGTGTCCCTGCGACGCCGGAAGGCGACATCGAGTCGAGATTGCCCAGCGACATCGAGTCGAGACCGTCCAGCGACGTCGAGACGAGGCCGCCCAGCGACATCGAGTCGAGATCGCCGAGCGACATCGAGTCGAGACCGTCCAGCGACGTCGAGACGAGGCCGCCCAGCGACATCGAGTCGGGATCGCCCAGCGACATCGAGTTGAGGCCGCCCAGCGACATCGAGCCAGAGCCGCCTCACGACATCGACATGGCGCCGAGCGGAGCCGATCATCGTGAAAAGGGCAGTAAGTGGTAGAGGGGGCGTCTGAGGCCCCGTGGAGCCCTAAAAGACCATTCTAGGGGCTAGAGGGGTGTTAGAACCAGCCTGGGAGTGCCAGGGGTGAACTAAGACTGGTGCAGTGACATCTGTGAGGGGCTGTGTAGTTTGGAGGGCCAGATCTTTAGGTTACCCTGGTTCTGCCTCAGCTTAGGCCCCAGCCTTGACCAATCTAGGTGGGACACCCCCATGCCATCCAAATGACCACAAGCTGTGTATGGGCAAAGTAAGACCAAGTTACCTCATGAAAGTGATCTGATCTATACTGTCATTGATTGCTTTTCCTTATTTATTGAGGGTGCTTTATTTATTGTCTTCCACTAATTTATTCCTGCACTGTATTTATTGTCTGACTGTATTTATTTGCCGTCTGTATTTATTGCACATCTATTTATTCTTTGCTTACTGAGGACCTGAATCTATTTATTGAAATTCCAAAGTAGCATTGTTTATTTGACCTGCTCTTTTTAAGGAAAATCCTATTGTATTGTATTTATGTGATGAAACCTGCAACTAAGAGAAAATAAGATAAAGACATATATATTTTCAACTTGACTTGCATAATTTTTACGGTGTAGTGTCGTTTTTGGAACGGATGAACGCATGGTTATTGTGAGGGTGTGACGTACGCTTAACACGGTGCCTGCCCCCAGCCGCTCGAGCCAAGCTACCACTGTGCTGGGAGCCTGGTGACTGCTAACCCGGTTGCCCGGTTTCCAACAGCGAGTTACAGTGCAAAAGCGGCTAGGTAATAACACGAAGTTATGATATTTGTAGGAAAGAAAACAATAAGTCTCACACAGTGTCAAAATGCCAGTGCAGTGGGACAGGTTAAAACACAGCAAGAGTAATAATTTGGACTGAAGGGATACAGCGCCATGTCTATACCTAGTCTAGCTAAACAGACAGAGAAGTGCCAGTACCTTGTGCAGCGGTGGTGAGACCCCGTAGCCCTCAGAAAATCAAACACAAAGTGGGTGGCCTTTCCCTGCCTCTTCCTGGCAATGACGGGCAAGGATGGGCCTGCCCTAGGTCCATGCGCATCCCGCACAGTGAGGCCTCACGGCACAGTACATGCGCCTCCGGGTGCTGGAGAAGGCGTCAGGTGCGTGATGTGCAGCAGTGAGCCTGGGGGCTGTATTCTCGTGCCCTGGCTCACGTTAACAGGGTCCTGCGCAACGGGGCCTCACAGCACAGTATATGCGCTTCTGGGCACTGGAGAAGGCATCAGGTGCGTGACGTGCAGCAGGGAGCCTGGCGGCTGTAGTCCCGTGCCGCGGCTCACGTTAACAGGGTCCCGCACAGCGGGGCCTCACGGCACAGTATATGCACCACTGGGTGCTGCAGAAGGTGTAGGATCCCAACTCGTGATTACCCCCTGTACCACTGTTCTGTATGCTAGGAATCAGCCTGTTCCAAGGAGAGGGTACAGGTGCACTGCGAGGGTTGGAGAATTTCCAGAAAGAGCTACTCACCTTGACAAAGGTGTGACTACAGGGGTCTCTTTCATTTACTCGCCAGTTTTAGAACTATATTGACGAAACTCGGATATCAAGTGTGTGTTACTTAGGGGTACACTCTCCTTAGAACAGACTGATTCCTAGGAAACAGAACCGTGGTACAGAGGGTAATCATGAGTTGGGATCAGAAAGGATCATGAGGAATGCTGGTGTGACCCAACACTGCGGGCACTCACAAGACGGCTGAAACATGTCGACACTTTGGCAGTAAGGAGGGGTGAAGGAACTCCTAAAACTTCTCCTATCACCACCATCCTTCACGTTTTAAAGCCTAGCCGGTGGGTCCAAGAAGAAATAGTTGAGCAGCGACACCATCGAGCTAGTTTTGACCTTCACTGCACTTTTCTTTCAGTGATCCCAACGTTTCTTTGTATATATTTTTCTGTTTGTATTGTCTACCCCTCCCTTTACTCCACCCCAGGCGTTGGTCTACACAGGGATGTACTGAAGAAAGCCCAATGATGAAGCATGTCACAATGTTGTGAGTGAGGGCAGTATTTTTTCACAGAGCACGTGCCACCTTTTGTTTGCTATCCGCTACTCCTCTGTGTGTGTCATAGGTGTGACTGGGGAGGTTGGAGTAGTGGGATTTTTGCTTCTCCCCCTTCTGAGTGTGCGTTTACTAGACTATAAGACAAGCCAGGAGCCATGAGTCTCTCTCTTTTGATTGTGCGGCCAGGACGGTATCTGATGATGTGGTGAATAGGAAGATGATCTTGGAGCTTGAAAGATCTTCAAACTTCAAATGGGTTTCAAAACCTAAACTTTACCGGCAAGGAATGAAGGCGATGGGATCAGGCAGACAAGGCAAACTAGGCCGCAGTGTTCCCCCGAGCCTCATATTTTTGGAGGGTATAGAAGAGAGCATTAGGCACAGAAAAGAAAATCTTAAGTTAGGAGAAGAAGAGTGAAAGTTCAATCAGGAAAGGACAACATGACTATTAGTATATAGATATATTTATTAGCAAGCACAACATAAAATTGAAAAGAATAAACCACCCGTTAGAAAGGATAAATGGAGGGAAAGGGATGGCATATAATTCTGCCTCCGTGTCTTTTTAAAAAACTAGATGTCCTTGCCCCAAGCTAGGGGAATCTCAATTTTATGTCAAGAACAAGGAGGTGTTATTAAATGGTGTGTTCAATAGGGAGTTACCCGCATGCTCACCTAGTTTGATGTACAAGGTCCGGAATGTGGCAGCGTTGGAGTAATAAGCAACATTTAGAATGTCACCAAGGCAACAGCCTAAAAATGAGGTCTTGAAGGTCATATGGAGCATATATATTTGTCTGGATATATTACCAAATTGAAAAATATTTAGTGGGGGTAGTTGCTTACGTTGATTAATATTTGAAGGACATGGCTCCATGAGTGGAGGGGCACTGAAAATGAAGACACTAATAACCATTTCAGAGAGCAATTAGCTCACCCTCCTGGCCAGGGCAGGTGAGATGACTGCATGGTAGGGTCGTTAAAGTTAAATAAGAAGCAGATCAGTAGAAGGAGATCTGGAACAGTGGGTATATCTTTTATGATTCTTAAGACAGCTAACAATGCAAAGTTGTGGGCGTTTGGGAAAATAAGGGTAGAAGAGCGGGGTAAAATGTGTCTTGTTCCACTCTGCGATAAAAAAGAGAATGAAAGAGGGAAGGTTTTGATATCCTAGCCACATTTGATAGAGACTCTGCAAATGAAACCTGTGAGTCTGGCAGAGAGTTGCTTAAGAGAAAGTTCCAAATTAGGGGCCATAATATAATGCCTCAGAGTACTGAATTGACATTCCATTGGGAGTAGTAAAGAGGGCAAGGAAGAAAGGAGGGGAGCCCTCTCATAAGCCTACAGAAAATAGGGAATTTGCTTAGGTGAAGTATGTTGTGAGGGGGTGACCTGCAGAGTGGTAGACATTAACAGATCTGTAGGACAGGCCTTTCTCAAAGAGGGAGGTAAGAAAGTTGGCTAGCGTGAGTGGAGAGGCTTGAAAAAGATCCAAGTTTCAATCCAGGCACCAACATACACAGAAAGCCCAGTTTGAAAGATAAACCTTTCTGGTTCCTGTGGCCCGTGAGTATTTCAGGAGACAGGCAGCCATTCACGAAAGGTGTATTCCTGCTCCATTGTCTCTGAAACCAGCCAAGCTTGTACAGACAAGTGGTCATTGAGGGCTACAGGGTGGAGATTCCCCTACTGGTCTGTGAGTAGGTTTGAGACTAACAAAAGGAGGTGGGGTAGGTGTTACAATGTGTTGTTAAGGTGTTAGTTCATTTTAGAGTAACCCACTACTCCTGTACTTCATGGTGTATGTTGGTATATTCCATTCCTGTTTCGCCCCACGCTACTTTACTTTGGTATCTCCCCTCTGTCTTTGGGAGGCTACCTTAGAATGTTCAGGTGTGTCAGTTGCTGCACGGTTGGTGGAGAGAGGAGACCGGTAATAAAGAGTTGATCTTACCTGCTTGAAGATTCCGTCTTTTTATCACTGGCGACGATCTGTGGAAGGGGACAGACAACACTGGCTCCTCCCCTTTTGATGTACTACTCCACCAGCTTTTAACTAAGGTACTGTTTTTGTCATTGGGATACTCCAGAGAGAAGATCCTCGTTTCCTCCCTAGAACCTTTCTCTCACTGACAATCATACTTGGAGGCTCTTCTTAAGAACCTGCATCGTCACAGCTGTAGACCGACCCGCCTGCTGTGGAGAGTTTTGTGGCCCTGTCTTCTCTCCTATCTCTGTCGGAGAGGCACGTCACTTAATCTGGCTCTGCTTTCCTCGCATTGCTGGCCTGGGGGTGAACTTCTCTCTCCCGTCATCTCTTCCCGTGGCGCACCAACTCTGGAGGGCTTTGCAGCGGTTTCCCTGACACTTTACCCAGGTGGCTGCTAAGTGTTTCCCTGAGGGGTTTCTGTAACTTGTGCCACTGGTGACTGCCAGCATGTTTGGCGCATGAGTGGCATATGTTGTGGGAAGCAAGGTTGGTCTTGGGAGCAAACTGTTGACATTGGCGCCTCTGCTGCAGTTCGCAAGGGGCGCTGAGGCAGTTGTTCTCCTTTACGCCTTCACGCCTCTTCAATCAATTTACCACTGACAGAACTCCGGATTTCAGGAACTTTGGAGGAGCGCTGAGGCAGTTGTTTTTCTTTTCCTCACATGCTCCCTCCGCCTTCTTTTCTCGCCACAGCCTCGTATGCTGGTTCATCGGAGGGGTGCTGAGGCACTTGCCTTTTCCTCACGCACGCCCTCCTGCCCTCCATTTCGCCTTTGCTTCTCCTGGGACTTTGCCTCAGCCTGCTTCCGCCTTCAGTTTCCTCTGAAGGCGTGGTGATCTGCTAGGGGGCGGCTCAGCAGTACTAGGCGGAGCTTTCCTTTCCAGTCATCCACTTTGGGGGCGGTGGCTTTCCTTTTCAACGCTGCACTTAGGAGAGCATTTTGGGGTGAATTTTCTTCACTCTTCCCGGCATCCTATTGTTACCAAAGAGTGTTCCTTGCATATTCCTTCTTCCATATTGTGGGCACTACGATGACAAGCACACCCATACTTGCGTGTCATTACACCTTGTGGCATCTGTTCTCTTCTCTTCAACGTGTGCTTTCCCGGCAACACGCACACCTTGGTGCAATTTTCCTCAACATTGCAGTGTGTTGTTTCATGTGACACGCACACCTCGGGGCATCAGTGCACTTTACTTTAGCATTCCAATCACGGTGACACGCACACCTTGGTGCCTTATCCTCACCATTGTAGCGTGTCATTTCACGATGACACGCACACCTAAGCCACCTGTTCACATTTTTACGGCGCGTCCTTTTACAGTGACACGCACACCTTGGGGCATCAGTGCATTTCACATCAGCGTGTCAATCACGGTGACACGCACACCTTGTGCTTTGTCCTCACCATTGCACCGTGTCATTTCACGGTTATGCGCACACATAGACTACCTGTTCTCATTCTACGGCGTTTTCTTTTACGGTGACACGCACATTTGATGCAATTATCATTGTGACAACTGTGACTCCTCCTTATTCAGCAATTTACATATACAGAATGCTATTCCCTACACAGAGTGCAATTTTCCCATTTCCTCGTTGACTCTCTTATTCATTATGATGGCTGCTGCTAGCATGTCCCAACCTGCACCATTTTTGAAGAAATCTGGCGAACCCAGCATCCCATGGAAGGATTGGGAAAATATTTTTGAATCATATCTTATAGCAATTGGAGGAGAAAAATGTAGCACCTTAACAAAATATCACATCTTTTTACACAGTTTGGATCCACATGGTAGAAAAATATTTGAATCATTACCAGAACCTGATAGTGATACCGATGAAGAGGATGATGAGGATGTCTACAAAATTAACTTGCTGAAACTACAAATCCACTTTGGTGACAAGGTAAACATAGTACTGGAAAGGCACAAATGTTTTAGTCATTGTCAAGGTAGACAAGAAAGTGTTTCCACTTATGTAGCAGCACTCAGAGGTCTCAGCAAACTTTGTGAGTTCAATGACTTAAATGATTCACTAATCAGGGACCAACTAGTACGTTGTACTAACAATAACAAAATTCAGGAGAAGTTGTTACAAAAACAACCAAACCTTCTAGAGGCCATAGAAATAGCCAAATCTATTGAGCACACAGCCATCTGTTTAAAGGAAATGAAATCTTCAGACTCCAACGACAAAGTGTCAGAAATTACTAATTTAGAGACGGAACCGGAAGTTTGCAAAATAATGAATGACAATTGGTGCACGCAAACAGGAGATACAGAAAATGTCAAATTTAAATGCTTCCGCTGCAGGAGTACCAACCACTTGGCCAATAATCCCAATTGTCAAGCCAAGTCAGTTATTTTAGAAAATGCAACAAAAAGGGTCATTTAGCAAGACTCTGCAAGAGTTTTCGAAGAAACACTTGGGGAAATGTTGCTCCTGATGAAAAACCTCAAGTCATGAAAATTATATTACAAGTTAATGAAATAGATAATGACAGTCATCAAAGACATCCTGAATGCAATGTGTCCATTAATGGCAAAGCGGTTAAAATGTTTGCAGACTTGCTCTCCATTCACTCTCATAAAATATTCAGGGGCTTATTTATGAGCCCTTGCGTCACTATTGCGCCGCCGGTGCAACCAGTGGCGTAAAAAGTGATACTTGTTGCACCATATTAACAAAGGAGGCATCTACCTAGATGCGTCACTTTGTAAACCCCTGCGTCACATTATACCTGCGCCAGGTATAATGTATGCAGGGTGGGCGTTCCCACGTAAGTAAGCATCGTAGAAGTGACGCAGTGAAATCTACCAGATTTCACTGCACCACTTCTAGGATGCAAATGAATCAATATCTTACGCCTGCCTCACAGCAGGCGTAAGACTGACGCAGGCCCTTTCACATGGAGGCCATGAACTTGGACCCGGTTCACCACTGTTTAATGACATAACGGAATGCAGATATGCGGTCCATCCAAAGCAGGGCTCAACAGTATGATTTGTGACAAAGGAAATGCTTGATGGCAAAGGTTCCATAAAGGAGGTCTCAGAAGTTGATGTGTATGGAGAGCTCGCCTTGAGAGCAAAGCTCTCTAGTAGAAAGTCCTTGAAGATTGTGCCCCAGTTTAAGTTGCTTGCATTTGATTCGATGAGGAGATCCTGGGATGGGCAAAGGATCACTATGCCGTGCTATGCTTCCATGTTTTTAGTCACCATAGGAGTTATGCATTGCAATGCTTATGCAGAGAGATCTAACCAGAGTATGGGAGACTGAAGCAAATGCTCACGTTTTTCCATCTTTGGATGGTTCTGTGTTGCAGAGAGCCTTGGAAGATTGCTTGGAAGGAGGGGGAGATAGGCCTCGAAGTGGAGGAGCTCAGATCATTAAGCCTTTAGGAGGATGTCGTCCACAAAGAACATTAATTGGGCACCATTAGCAGAAATTCAGATAATGTTGATGCAGAGGTAGGCTTGCCATGGAGAAGTAGGGTTCTTTGAGATCCTGGCGAACCATACAGTTGCCAGTCAGGAGAGTGTCATGATGTGGTGGTAAGCCACAACAGAGTTCAAGGATCTCAAATTTCTTATCAGCCTAAGATCTTTGAGTTTTTTGTTTGCTAGAATACAACTCCTGAGGCTGGGGTGATGGCATTCTTGGGAAGCACTTCCTAAACCTCCTAATATACAAGGAGGCCCACTTCTGAGGAGAAGGGTTAGGAGGGTGATGGTGGAGTTGGATGGGTTTCTCCATTAAGTTGATAAGAAAACCCTGGACAGTCCGTAGAATCCAGGGGTTGGAGATAATATTCTGCCAACTGGGGAGGACAGAGACTATTCCACATCCTGCAGGGTGGTGGGGAAGAGAAAGAGTGGGAAAACAAGGAAGAGCTACCACTTGAGGAGGAGCCTGGTGTAGCCTGGGACTGGAAGGATCCTCTTCCACAGCCTCTGCTGAGGGAACCTCCTCTCTCTGATAAATGTCTGAAACAAAAGAAGCAGGGACTTTTTTTTCCAGAATTTTTGGATAGCGTGAACTTGACCCGAAGGTATCAAAGTGCTTTACATGAGCACCAGTTGCATTTCATAAGGACACATTAATTTTTGTTAGGCACGGAGAGATTTGCCCAGAATTACAGGATGTTGAGCGTTGTTGCCGAAACTCAAACAGTCAGTCATGAGGGCATCCTGCTTTTGCTCCTGTCATTGTGCAATGCGCTCTTGTCATCAGAGCATTCATTCTATGTGTTCAGGGACGGAAGTGTCAAAGAATAGAGTGTTGTTCCTTCCAACTCCCTTGGAACAGAAAAGCCATTGTTCGTGGCCTCCATGATGAACCACGCCATCTGAGAGTAAATGAAACAGCTAGGTAGCGCATAGAATTCCAAGAGTATTCATGCACTCTAAATAAGATACACAATAAATGATCAAGGGAACATGAAGTGCCCGTGGGTTGTAGTTAAAGAACCTTGAGCAGTTCCTCTACAAGACATAGGAGTAGCACATATAACCAAAGCGTTGTCCTACTCCTAAAGATAATGAATAAAAGCCGCAATGAGGAACATCGGTTGAAAGTGTTTTGAGGGCTGCGATGATGTCATGTAGAATGGCAAGCGTGAGAGGAGTCAGATGGAAGCAGTTAGAGACTGAACAGGAAAACGATTCTGCTCCCATATTTACATATGATAACATAACGTGTATTTGTAAAGCGCACGTTCACCCGTAGGTATCTTGGCGCTGAATAACAGATGTTTATGTACATTGTATATACTTCTATGAATAAACCCTACAGTTACCAAATGTTAAATAAAGTAACCCTGGGCGTAGTACTACTCTACGCTCGCGGAGCCTGTGTAGTTTGCGTTACTACGCAAATTGCACGAAGCACAGTGCAAAAACTCATAGCGTAGTGGGCATTTTTTACTTGCTCGCTGGCTTCAACATCAAGTTGGCGACCGCGAGTGAGCACAATCAACATCCCGGCGAGACTTTTTCCTCGTTCGCGATCAGCAACATCAAGTTGCCGATCACGAGCGTGGAAAATAAACCTCCCATCAAGATTCTCAACGCGGGGAGGTCAGGTTTCTCATTGCGAGTGGTCGCGTATGCTCGCAACCACTCGCGATGAGAAACTACCAGTCTGCGTTGAGAAAGTTGCCGCTCGAGTACAAATCTACTCAAGCGGCAGAAAACGACCGATTGCACTGTGCAAGATGCCGTTTGCAATGATTGCACAGTGCAGACAAGCATCCAGCACTGTGCAGTCAGTGCGAACAGCATTTCCCTACCGCACTACGCAGTTCGTGTAGCTACGCATAGCGCTACTACGCAAACTGCGCCCAGGGTTAACTTAAAGTATCTGCATGTTCTACTGCTGCGGAGTGGCTGAGTCAGATAAAAAATTTACAAAATAAAATTCTTGCTCATCATGACTTTTTTTGTGGCTACTATGACATTTCTGCTCTTTTGACCATCCATCAAATGCATATCCTTACCATGAACTACTTGAATATTACTTTCCAGGAGACACCCAAGATCCCAAACAACTCTCCACTGATCACTAGCGCCACACCGTCAAATCACCAGTGATACAACAAGGCACAAAGTCTTCAATGACCCAGTAAGACATAGTAACTGGCGGAAAGCTCAAAGAAAGGATGTTCCCTTAACTCACTATGGACTTCGTTTTACCAGGTCAGACGTCCAGAAGGCCCTCAATTTTGCAGAAAAGAATATATGAAGAGTTACAGAGGGTCACACAACTGGGAACGCAAGACGGGCGGTCAGGAAAGAGATTTAGACGTGCCCAGGAGTATCATAAAAGACAGAAAGTGATAACATGTACTTACTTGAAAAAGACGAGATGCAAACAGGAAAGAACAAAGTTCAACAGTAGAGTCTTGCAAAGGATGGGATCGGAATCCATAACCTATGGAAACAGTGAGGAAAAAACCAAACTCATGCGGCAGCCAACTAAAGTAGTTCTCGGATGAAGAGGAATCCAAGCTAGCAGAAAACGGAAACGAAATCGGGAAATAGGAGATGAAAAAGAAATCCAGATACTCCAGAGGAGCAAAACAATATGAATAACAGGCAGGTGTTATGGGGGTCCGCAGTGAAAAGTAATTAGAGAAGCACTGAGAAATAGTGGGCGTTTATAGTGAGACTTCCTAAAGAGGTACTCCACAGAGGTGTCTGTAACAGTCTCCAATCGATTATGAAAATGTCCACCATTTTAGACACATGCATGGCCCCTTGTACGTGCGCTAATTGAAAGTAGCCATAATGAAGATGGTGGCCACCCTGCTTTCAGAACTCCAAACAGTGGAAGAGAGACCGTTAATCAGCACTGTGTAGTTTAGTCTCAAGTCAGTGTTGGGTGGTGGCATCCCCTATATGTGGCGGATCTGGTGCAGAGAGTAGAGGAAGAGGAAGAGGCGGAGCACAGGACAGTTGCTGCAAGTCACTGCAAGGTCAGGCTGGTTGGAGGACTAAAGTTTGGGCCTTGCTGGAAGAGACGGCCAGCCTGGTACTACAGCATTACAGCCCGTTGGGGCATCACGCAGCCATGGTAGGTGCCGAAAACACTTTACACGCACCCCGCTCGCCGCAAGTGGTTGCCCACCTGCCAGCTGTTTATCACGTAGACAGTAGAGCCAGCATAGCCGCATAGCTGCATAGCTCAAACTTCCCGCATAGTCCACTCACCCTGCTCCGTTAGGCTTACAGATTTGCCCTTGGACTGTTAGCCTCTAGAGATCCCGAAGGGTTGTAGTCTGAGAGGTCGGGCGCCTAATTATCCCAAGGAGTGATGCGGAAGCAGCAGGAGCAGGGGTGTGAGGAGATGGAGATAGCCTTGCAGCAGAACTGAGGCAGAGGAGGAGGTATGCAGAGCAGCATCTCCGACTGAGATCGAGGCCTTTGGAGACCGGAGACCAGCTCAGTCTAGCCCAGACTAGTTTAGTCCAACTAGTTCAGCGAGACCGAACCGCAGGAACTACTGTCCTGGGGGAAGTGGATCAGCCCGCTGCCAGCCCACTGCCAGTCTTGGACTGCGCTGGTGCTACTTGAGGGGGTCAGCACAAGGCTGACTCTAAGGCTTCAAGGAGTAGCACCTAGTTTAGTAGGCAGGCAGGTGAGCCCGATGCAATAGGCACTCGAGTATTGGTGTTGAGGTCCTGAGTTGCTGAAGCAGCCGGTAGAGTTGCTGGTGCGACTTGTGTCTGTTACACTACCCCTCACGTTGAAGTACTGTGAGTTTTAACCCCAGCGGTGCAGGGGAACACACCCTATGACTTCGGGTTCTTCCTGTTTCAGACCTACAGAAACACAGAGTCTTCTGGGTGAAGTCAAAGATCAGTTTATTGGCTGCAGACCAATTACAGGCATCCTAGAAGTACAACAGCGTGTATGTTCTCAGGAGACTGCTAAAAATCACAGAAACGGGCTTCTCCTTAAATACAAAATATCATGCTTCAGGCACACATTCCTTGTTTTATGGCATGGTCATTCATATGTATACATTTCAAACGAAAAGGCAGAGTCATGATGACCATCCCACATTCCAGCTAAGCCAGCCCACAATTATTTACCCAGCAAGGCTCAGATCCCACATCAGATATCGATAGGCCCCAATAAACATGAGCATCTCCTGTTTGGAAAACAAGCCATAAAGCAGGAATAGTCAGGTGCGAAAGAGATTAGCTGGAGGCTCGTGTAGGATGAAAAGGCTTTATGGTGTGTCAAGCCCTGATGCTAATCACAGGTGGCCGAAGGACGGGGAACTCGTGGGACCGGACTGACCTGGGGCAGCGGAGCCAAGCTGCCCAGGTCACAGAGAAGTCAAAGGAAGGCACATGTGCTCTAAAAGGCCCGTATTTGCTTCATGATATGTAGCCTATGTGAGGGCAACCATAAGATGGCCACCGCTCTAAGATGGAACCCACGTAGTGATGTATAATAACGTATACACAGTGCATTCATAGCTAAAACGTTATACAAAGCACTTGCACATACCGCATTGACCATTCGCGGTTCACTAGTACCGGGATAGACAGGGGTAGGGCCCTGCCTCCTACGCGGTCCCAAATTCTAAAGTGCGACAGACCCTCCTTTTGCCCTTACATAGGCAATAACTACACTCATTTCAATCCGAGTCTGGGTCAATATTCACGAAGTCATGGAGATGTTGCTGTAGCATCATCCTATTACTTAGCTCGTCCCTCGATACAGGTTTCCTTACACATAATGTAGCGCAGAGGCCACATGTCGCAGGAGCACACTGTATGCACAGACAGAACAGGAAAAGGATGGCTAAGATCATTCCAATGACCATCAGAACTTTCCAACCCTAGGCAGATATCAGTTCCCAGAACCACCCCACCAGTGACCAATCTCCTTTATCCACGTGTATGGACTCAGATATTTTATGTAGTTTGGAGATGGCTTGATAAACTGTTGGAGCGTTGTCTGGTATGAAAATGCAACAACTAGATTGGATAACCTTACATACCCCACCGCGGTCTGCAAGTATGACGTCTAAAACCATGCGGTTCTGCAAAGTCATGAGGTGATCAGCTTGGAGCTCAGCTGTCAAATTACCAAGGGCACCAGCCGTAACATTAACAGTGGATTCAACCACACGAGTCAGTTGTCTCAGGTTCCTACTATTGACCATAGGTCCCCAAAACGGCAGGAAACCCAAAAAGAAGTCTCCCGCTTCCTGACCGGCAGTATCCTCCTTACTAATCACGCCTCTCACAACTCTGGTCTTGTGATAGTCGGAGGCAGCAGTAAATGTTGGCGGTAGCAAATTTGCAATATAACATGTGCCCGAGAAGTCAGGGGGCAACCATGTATATGCTCGGTCATTGCAGACAAAATATGTACCCTTGGCAGCCGAAAACGCTGGGGAAAACTGTGATGGAAAGGTGTACGTTTCAGTACAGTCACTTCTCCCCAGTTGAGCTCTAGGATTCTGACCATTACCTTGCAAACAGAACCGACCTATGTGGGGTACAACCCAGATTGGGGATGAGATCTTTCGCTGTCTTTCACCCAGACTAATACTATACCCCGTCGCGTTCCACCCTACATAAGCTCTCAATTCCTCCTTGGGTATAGATGAGTATGCGTCGATATCTCTGCTCATATCGGCAACTCCTTTCATTAAGGCTTTATTATTTGTACTAGGTCTGATGGAACGCGGTTGTCGCGGGGAGTACGCATCTAGAGCAAAGAGAAACATGGTCTGGAATGCCCATGACGATCCATTGTAACTAAACGGCAGCACTAGATAAGGAATACCCTTATTAATGGTATGTGGCATTAAACCACACACCCAGCAATTGGTTGTATTCATGACTAGTTGGTGTTGGTGCAGGAGCTGAATGAACGAGTTGTTTACAAACTCAGTCCGTCTAGCTTGTTCATGTTCAGGCAGAGGGTGAAAAGAGTGTGAGGAGACAGTAGGAGGAGGTATAGGCTGTACAGTGGGTGCAATGGGCTCTTGAGAGGAGAAGAATACAAATCCTACAGTAAACGCTACCATACTACATAATATAAACAGACATAAAAATACAAAACGTTTGCTCTTCATTATTTTACACATTCTTGCTTTAAAGTTCATTTCCTCAGCGAGTCTCTCCATCTTGAAAAACTCCATCCTCTAATCGTGCCGCTCGTGGCGGGTGAGTATCTTCTGCTAAGGAGTACGCCTGTCAGTCCAGGGAACGCCCTAGACCAACCAGAACCGTTGACCTAACGTCTTCGGCCTGTACCCCAAAGTCTTGGCACCGCGACCTTGCGGCTGAACCCGGATGGTGGTTCGAAAGCCAAAAATCAAGAAAGTCCTTCAGATGGGAGGCTATGGTTATCAAAAAATAAAAAGGTAAAAGAAAAAGAATATTTATTTGTCCATAGGCCTTGGTCTTAGATTATAGTGGAGACGGCCAGGTACTGTTTGATCTTGAAACAAGAGTTCAGGCTCTGTGGTGTCCAATCGAATTGACGGTGGCACAGCTTCTTGCAAAATATCGTCACTCTGTTGTGCTGAAGTTGTGCCTTTTATGCGTGCATCACTGAACGGCACAAAACGAGGTACAGTGTCTGTTTCAGAGTCTGCGATACCCTCCTGGACCCACTGGTCATACGGCAGAGGCAAAGGGATTCTTTTAACGTGGGCGCCGTGGATCCAGTTCTTCTTCCCCTTTACTCGAACAGCTGATCTTGTAGACAGAAGTACGAGTTTAGGGCCGATCCAACGAGGCTCATCGTTGCTTTTGCGCTGGAAATTTTTCACCAGAACCCACGTGCCAGGGTCGATAGGGTGTCCTGGAGCCTCAGAGGCCTGGGGAAGAGTATCGTGCACCTGTTGGTGTAAAACACGCAATTTAGCCGTCAATTCGTACAAGTAATCAAGCAGTACTGGATGTTCGATTTTGCTGAATTTCGCCGGTCTTGGCACACCCCATACATTAGCCGGGCGGCCAAAAATAACCTCGTATGGGCTAAGTCCCACTCGTGAGTGTACGGTCATTCTGGTGGACAGGAGTGCTAGAGGCAGAGCGTCAGGCCATTTAAGACCGGAGCTCGCCTGGATTTTGGCCAGCTTGAGTTTTAGAGCGCCATTGTAGCGCTCTACTAATCCAGCTGATTGGGGGTGATTTGCAGCGTGGAACTTCTGCTTGATCCCTAATCCCTCACACACATTCTTCATCACTTGACCCACAAACTCACTCCCATTGTCACTCCACACCATTCTTGGCATTCCAAACCTAGGGAAAAATTCCTTCACAAGGGCTTTGGCTGTGGATAGAGCAGTGTTGTCCTTTAGGGGATAGGCTTCTATCCATTTTGAAAAAGCGCAAACAACCACCAATACATATTTCAGGTTGTTGCACCTTTCCATGTGGATAAAATCTAGCTGCAAAACTTCAAATGGATATGATGGAGGCGCAAAATGACCAGCTGGAGTTGGGGTTCCCCTACCAGGGTTGTACTTCAAGCATACCATACAATTCTTGACCACATTCTCTGCACACTTGGGAATTCCAGCATTCTGCCATACTGGAGCCAACAACTTACAGATTCCTTTCATACTGATATGTGCCATTCCATGTGCCATAGTAACCACTGGAAGCACATATACATCAGGTAACAACCATCGCCTATGTTCTGACAGATCAATCCAACAACCATTCTCATCCAACTTACCCATACTTTCTCTCCACTTGCTCAACTCTTTCTCTGTGGCTTCAGCTTGAAGGGACTTCACACTTTCTATTGTGTTTTCACACATTCCAACATCACCAACCCATCTTGCAGGGCCTGCAACACACATTCGAGTCTTCTCATCTTTTGCTGTTTCTTTCGCGGTTTCATCAGCAAACGCATTACCACGACCAACGTCATCAGTGATTTTCTTGTGCGCACTGCATTTCATAATCGCAACTTGTAACGGTAGGGTCAGTGACTCAAGGAGATCATTCACCAACTTGCCATTCTGAATCTTAGCTCCATGCGAAGTCAGGAACCCACGTTCTTTCCACAATCGCCCAAAACTATGAGCCACGCCAAAGGCGTACTGGCTATCCGTATATATGTTCACTTTCATTCCTTCAGACAACACGCATGCTCTCGTAAGGGCAATCAATTCTGCTGCTTGAGCCGACTTTTGTGGCACACGCGCAGTTTCCACAATCGTGTGCAAAGTCGTGATAGCATATGCAGCAGTCGTATCACCATTTGGAAGCTTGAAACACGAACCATCCACCCATAAAGTACCATCACACTCAGTCAGGGGAGTATCTTTAAGATCTACTCTCCCTTTCGTCTCTTCTTCTGTTCTGAACAGACAATCATGTTGCTCAATCTCATCTAGGTCTGCTGGAATTGGCAATAGTGTAGCTGGATTCAACGTGTTGCATCTCTTTATGTGTATATGGTTTGCTAACAGTGTCAGCTCAGAACCAGATAATCGCGCACTAGTTAAGTGTTGTGTCTTAGTCCTGTTTAACAATGTGTCCACAGCATGTGGAACCATAACAATCAATGTATGATCCATTACTAGGCCAGCAGACTGTCGAATAGACATAGCTGCGGCGGCTGTAGCTCTCAAACAACTTGGCAATGCCCTCGCTACCGGGTCCAAGTTGGACGAAAAATATGCGCATGGACGCGGTCTATCGCCAAAGGGCTGTGTTAACACTGATAATGCGCAACCATCTTTTTCATGAACATACAATGTAAAAGGCTTGCTGTAGTCAGGGGTACCCAACACAGGAGCTGAACACAATGCATTACGCAATTTCAAAAAAACTTTTCTGACACTCTTCAGACCATGGGATAGGATTCGGTGTGTCTTTACACGTTAATGCTAACAAAGGTTTTGCCAACAAGGAAAAATTGGGAATCCAATGCCTACAGTATGAAGTAATGCCCAAGAAAGCACGCACTTCTCTCTGTGTTCTTGGCACACTCAACTGTGTAATGGCTTGAATTCTTTCTGGGGTCAGTTTCCTTCCCTCCTTCGATAAGAGATGACCTAAGTAGGTCACTTCTTGTCGACAATATTGTAGCTTTGAGAGAGACACTTTGTGATGAAAGGCAGACAAATGACGCAACAATGACAAGGTAGCGTTTTTGCAAATCTTTTCAGTATCCGCAGCGATTAGTAAATCGTCAACATACTGAATAAGGATAGCGCCACTAGGTAAAACAAGTGCATCAAGCTGCGCTTTTAAAGCCTGACTGTATATTGATGGGCTTTCACAGTAGCCCTGTGGAGCGCGTTTAAAGCGGAAGCTGCGACCTCCTAAACTGAAGCCAAAAATGTCTCTGCTCTCCTCTGCAATTGGGATGCTAAAGAAAGCATTCTTTAGATCGATCACTGAGAACCATGCAGCGGAGGCTGGAATCATGGTTAACATGGCAGTTATATCAGGGACAACTGGAAACTGTGGTACAACAATCTTATTAACCTCTCTAAGATCAATCACAAATCTGTAAACAGGTGGCTGTGAAGGGTCCGTTCGTTTTAAGACAGGTAAAACAGGACTATTGCAAACGTTGCCTCTTGTCTCTTCAATTACACCCTTTTTAATCAAATCACTGACAATTGCTAACAATGCTTTCTGACCTTCATTGGAGATCTTATACTGGGGAATACGTGGCAATCTGACGTTGGCTTTTAAAGTGACCACGTATGGCGGTATTTCCAAAACACCCACATCATTGGGACCAGTAGCCCAAAGGACATCCGGAAGGGATGATAATTCAGGTGGCATTGCATTTTTAGACAAATACATTGGGGAAATTACTTTCGTACCTAATGTAAGATGTACTCCCGAGGGAGAACAAGATAGCGTTGCATGCAATCTTTTTAGCAAATCTAATCCTAGCAAATTTTCACCACAACCTGTCGTTAGGATGAGGGGTGCTTTTAGCTCACAAGGTCCAACAGAAAGCGACATAGGACTAGAAATCGGGTTCCTAACTGGGGCGCCAGAAAAACCGACTGAATCATTCATTTCGCCAGACAAAGGCGCGCCAGGGAGTTTTGAATGCATGATTGAACTCTTTGCAGCACCAGTATCCAGCAGGAAGGGCTCCGTTACATTTGCTGTAGTTACTTTAACATAAGGTCCGCTCTGATCCACTGGCACTGAAACAACTCCCTCTCTCTGTCTACGGCTGTCCTAGTAATCATTATCTTCTACATTGTCGTCTTCTGCATAATAATCATTATTGTAGTACTGAGCTGTATTACCAGTCGCGTTGGCTTGCTGATCAAAGCTGTTTATGGTATTTTGAGGCGGAAGAGGACGCGCGTTCTGGGGAGCATTTCCACGCCCTCTACCTCTAGGAGCTTGCTGACCACCTCTACCTCTTGTGCCATACGCATTACTGTTACGCTGCATTAATTTAGGGCAACTATATTTAAAATGACCTTCCTCTTTGCAATATGAACACTGGTTGGGGCCTACAGGGATTCGTGGTTGATAATACCCATTCATTTGCTGGTTATTCTGAAACTGTTGGGGCTGCTGATAGATACCTTGTGTTTGCCTATAATTATTCTGTCCTCCACGTGGTGGATAAGCCTGCTGCAAGAGGACCTTTGTTTTCAGTTCTTTCGTTTTCTTATCTGTTCTATCCTTCTCATCTTTATCTCTATTTTCATAATACTGTGCAGTAGCCAGTATTTGCGCTGAAGAGGAGACAGCCCAGGAACTTTCTGAGTCTTTTAATTCTTTACACAACTCGGGAAGTAGATTCTGCACAAATTTATCAACAAATAACCGTTGGCCACCTTCAGTGCTCATGTCTTGACCACTGTGGTTGATAAACGTTTCTTCAAACCTGGTGAAGAAATCGGAAACTGTCTCATCTTTCTTCTGCTTACATGCAGATAGTTTATCCCAATTTACGCGCATCGCAGGCATTATAGTTTTCATGTAGGTAATAATTCGACCAGGGAGTTCTGCTACCAAAGGGTCAGGTTTTGCGCCACCAACTTGTCTAGCGTCTGCAGCAACGATATTAGCCCATGTGTCACCCAATTCTGCAGCGTGATCTACATTACGAATGGATCCCCATAAAGGCTGTGGAACCACATTCCCAAACAGCATATCTATGTCAGCCAGATTCATTACACAAGATTCTGCAGTTTGTGACAACTCCTTATAATAACCGGTAGGGTTTTTACGGGGGTCAGGCAATGTCTGCTTAAGTGCTAACACCTCAGATCGCTTCCATGGAACATGTTCCCAAACACGCTGAAAATGTGCTAAGACAGGTGGAACAGCATTTGGCTCAGCAGGTCTCCAAACTGGGGGAACCTCACGCATCGGATATTGGCGCGCTTTTACCTTTTTCCCCACAGGGAGTTCCTGTTCGAACAATGATTGCTGACAATCGCCATTTCTGAAGGACAGTAAAGGCGCAACTGCTTTATCTACATTGGGGCCCACAATTGTACCTTTTTCAAAATCAAATCGCACTCGACACAATTCCTGTGGGTTTGGGTTTGCACCATTATCCTCCAATTCCTCACAGAGGAATTCACACATTTTGTCAAAGACATACCTCTGTGTTGGGGCATCCCATTGGTGAAAAACGTTAACAACTGATTCCACATTATAGAGTAAAGGGAAACCAATCCACCTACGCGCCAGATGATCTAACACCTCTTTCTCGTCGGGACCAGGCAGCTGACTGCGCAATTGCTTACGCTGTAAGCCAGGAGTCGCACTAGATGATCCAAAGAGAGGCGACATTAAACTAGTAACTACATTAGCTAGTCGTTGTCGTGCTGAAGGAGAAGTTGAGGCGAAAACAGGGGGATAGACAGAGGGAAGAAAAACGGATTCAGATACAGGTACCTGGGTAGTGTAAGAAGGAGCGCCAGGGTAAGCCGCTGGCGTGCTAGGCAAAGTCGCAGGAAGCGCGGGGGTAACAGGTAACAAAACTGGCGACCCTTGAGAGCGCTGCACTGCAGGGATAGGAGCCAGCTGAAGAGGAGCTGGCGGCTGCGGGAAGGCTTGCGGCATATTTACTGGAGGCTGCACATTTACAAGCTGTGGAGGTGCTGTGGCATTTTGCGCATATGGGGGTGGTGAACTTAACAAATGGGACATTAGGGAATCTTTCTCTTTCTCTTTTGTCTCATCTTGCACAAGGGGTGACAAAACAGGGTAACATTTATCAATCCCTAGTTTGCGCTGTCTGTGCAATTGCTCATTCATTTGTTCCTCCTCATTATCTTTAAATTGCACAGCTGCTTGCATCACTGACATACCTCTTTCTCTCTTATTCCTTTTCGCTAGCTTAATTTCCTTCTGTTTGGCTTCCTTTCGCCATAGGCGGAAAGAATCAAACATCGCCGGCCGGGCTTTCTTTTTAAACAATTTCACTTCCAAATTATCTAAGATATCTGTATCGAAACTACCATTTTGGGGCCATTTTAAAACACCGTCCTTTCTGGTGTATCGGATCCATACTTCATTATATGCAATTGGGCCCACGCCATGTTTTACATAAAGCTCATAAGTTGGAGTTCCAATTGGAGGAACCAGACATGAATCCTCTAACTGGAAATCCCTTCTACAACTCAAACAAAACCAATTACCAAATACACTAGAACCAGGCATCTTTGCTCACTAGTCTAGTTCCAAACTTCAAAGGATTATCGATTACGATAGTCTCGTGAATACACGAGTCCTCTGGCTTTGGTGTTTGCAAACTCCAAATCAAAATTATCCCGAAGGATACCAAATTCAAACTGGGAGACGCTCCACTTATACTTAACTGAATATCGATGATCAATGGCGTCACCAGAAGACTCTCTCGATTGTTTCGCTCTACCAAAATCGTCAAGGGTCCAAAACAGGGCGATTAATCAGGGCAGCAGTCCTTCGTAGCCGTCGGGATGCGGAGAACCTCGCAGAAAATACTTTCGGACCACGTCGACATGCAGGGGTCGATGAAGTGGCGGCCTTCCTCCAGAATTTCCACACGAAGCTCCTCACGAACCTCTGGCTTGGACCGGTACTGCTGAAATCGCCCCACGTTGGGCGCCAACTGAAGTACTGGGAGTTTTAACCCCAGCGGTGCAGGGGAACACACCCTATGACTTCGGGTTCTTCCTGTTTCAGACCTACAGAAACACAGAGTCTTCTGGGTGAAGTCAAAGATCAGTTTATTGGCTGCAGACCAATTACAGGCATCCTAGAAGTACAACAGCGTGTATGTTCTCAGGAGACTGCTAAAAATCACAGAAACGGGCTTCTCCTTAAATACAAAATATCATGCTTCAGGCACACATTCCTTGTTTTATGGCATGGTCATTCATATGTATACATTTCAAACGAAAAGGCAGAGTCATGATGACCATCCCACAGGGATAGACAGGGGTAGGGCCCTGCCTCCTACGCGGTCCCAAATTCTAAAGTACGACAACGTTCCCAGTCTTGGTTTTCCCCCATCCATCACTGAGATTCCACTCCATGAGGTCTGGGAGAATAAGATCTGCCCCAAAAGGGACACCATTAAGAATTAATAAACCTGCAAGCCGGAACAAATCACTCAAGAGAGTGATGGATATGTCTACAGTCTCATGGAAGAAATATTATGGAACTTTTGAGGGTCCAACCTCTTCCTCAATGTTCTCCTTCAAAATCAATTCCATGAAAAGAAGTGCCCCATAGAACACATCAGGTGGGGTGGCTTTAGAAAGTTCTGAAGTATTCTACACATAGGTCTCAACGACACCCAGTACACTGCCAACAGATCAAACTACTCAACTCATTTTGGATCTACATAGCCACTCTAGCCAACCCAACGTAGGGGTTAGTCCAGACACCCAAGTCCTCTTTTGTTCAGAGGCCCCTTATTCCCTAAATATCACGGACAAGTTTGATCAAATTCAAAATGTTGCAGTGCTAATAGTATCTTGTATGGTGCAAGTCCACCATAATTCCGTTTCTCCCCGGATTAAAATCACACCTAACAGCCTGGCACATGACACACTGAGTATCAATAACCATCACCAGTGCCCCTCAGATCCTGAAATTCCTTTCACCCTGAAGACACAATCTACGCTTGAAAGTGGCTTGCAAGGTAAGGCTCCTTACAGCAATCATTCATAGATTCAAGCATGTATGGAGACTGCTTCAACCCACCCAGTTGTGTCGGATGAATCTTTACATATTCCATATGTGCAGAAAGGTAACATCCTTGGATTCTTTTAACCTAGGCAGACTCCAAGCCTAGAACCAAATTCAGCAATGTCAGTGTATCCTTTTTAAAGACCACACAAATTACCCCTACAACGTGCTGGGCAACACTTTTGAACATGCTACAAGCTACTGATGTCGACATGAACCTCCTCTCTTTCAAACTAGATATCATGGTCGACTTATTAAACACCACTGCCATCATAATCTCTGGAATTGACATAAAAAGAAGGCCCTACATAACCTTTTACTAAGGTTCCAGAAATATCCGGACATAGCCTACACTACATGCCATTGCTCACAAATGCTTGATAAGATGAGAACCCTACCTCAAGTCTTAAGTGACCTAATGATAGAGATGGAAAACCATGCTAATCAAATGACTGCACAGCATCCAGCAAAAGGAAGCACCAGCTCCCAGACCGACACTGCCCTTAAGAACAGTAACCTAGAGTTCATGACTCCTAAATTAACTGCATTTTAGAGAGAAAACCAACCTATTCAGAGGTAACCTCATGCACATCAAGTGCAACCTCTTCCATCAAGTCAACCTATAGCGAACATAGGTCCTCATAATCTGTATCTCTTAACAGACCATCTCACCCTCAGTCTCTAGACATGAGAGATCAAGTCTCAGAAACTTCTACAGATCCCTCCTTTTCAATGACGCCCTACAAAAAGAATCCTGAAGATGTCCACACCCAAATCGTCGGGTGTGACACCTTCACCCGCGAGATGGACGAAACCACACCTCGAAGCCAAGATACCCGGAATTACTAATTCCGGCAACAATGCTTCTCCATCTTTTCATTTGATCTTCTCGTCTCTCAATTGGAAATCTAGGCATAAAGCCTCTGAATCTTCTACCACTTCGATCTTTTTCCCACTCATATGCTTCTACCTCCCATTCCTCCAACGCTTCATGCTGAGTGAGTCTCGGATTTGGCTATAGCGAGTTCATCCTGGCTCTCAAATTCTGTAAAATTCTTACATTAAATGTACCATACTCAGGGAAAGCCAACATCCCAGCATCCTTTGTATATTTCATCTAATTCTCTAACCAAACACATGTATGATAACTTCGCTCCACCATCATGTAAGATGCAGGTGTTTTTGGGGGTGGAATCGGAATTCCCTCTCTTGTCACAATTGGTTTGTCTTTCTTAAATAAATTCTTTATTGTCTTTATCAAACCCATTTTCAGACTCTTCTCTCAGCATTTCTCTACAGACAGAGTAACAAGACTTTCCCGTAATTCTCCTTTCCTTATTTGCTAAATTCAGACCTCTACTAGCGCGACTCACACCAACCGACCAATTACAGCTCACTACGTAACTACAGTCTTAACCAGTGTCAGCGCGTCTCGCTCCTACTAGCCAATCACAGCTCTGTTCACACCCGCTATCTGACCAATGCCAGCACGGCCTTTTTGTGACCTCAGTATTACTCCTTCTACTGACCCTCCCTTTACAATGTGCACTCGATACACGCCCGCTGATTTGTCCAATACCAGCGCAGCACTTTGTGACATCAGTATCACTCCTTTTACTGACCCCTCCTTTACAAAATGTTACGATAATATTTTTCTGAGTTTTTCTAAATTAAAAAATCTGTTAGTGACCACATACAAAGACAATGCTACTTTGTCTGCTTCACTAAATAAAGAGATAGTCTTCACTTTTCCAAGAGAGCCTTACACTGCAAGTAATAATAACAACCAGCATTATCTCACTTCTCTAAGAGGGTCCGGGGAGACCTATTACTCCTCTAGGGATAAAACTGGGGTTTCACAAGAGGACTTTTTTGGCATTAAAAAGGTGTCCTGTTACTCCTCTCGGGGATACTGCCAGAGTTTCAAAAGTGGACCATTCGCTATTTCAGAAACTCTGCTTACATACGAATGTTCCCTAATTATAACACTGATAGCCCTATGTAGGTTTCCAGATTATTTCCAACAGACAAAGTACTTCTGCAGTGTGATTTCTTTAATACACTCTTCTTCTGCCTACTTCAGGCTAATTCCTTCCTGGGATTCCTCAGGCAACTCCGTACCTGAACTTCTTATACAACATAAGACGGGACACTAACTCTTCATGTCAAGACAAATAATCAATATTCAATAATCCTTACCAAACAAATCAACTATTAAACCGTCCTCTGCTGGCAAGAAACTGATCCAGTGCGAACCAAATAAATCAATCAGGGATAAATGTTCAATAAATCACGTGCTTTGGCCCATACTCATTCACCCAAATCCCTAATGCGCTTGGGTCAAGTTTGTTAACTTTGCCTCAATTTTACTCTCGCTATTCTGGTTGAAACTTTAAACATTCTGAATATTTGTGCTATCTGAAATAATATTAATCGACTTCTCATCTATTTGGTCGATGGACCAATTAGTTGAAGAGTTGATGGCAATGGAATTCTAAAGAAAAACATTTAATCAATAATCTGATTAAATAACCACAGACTCTCGGTGAGATTTAATAAATTTTATCTAGTAATTAAGAATGCTCATAACCCTTACTACATAAATTCGAATGCTGGAAACCTCCTGGGAGAGAGAGAGCAAAATGTAATCATCACAATAACGGAACTATCATTACAAATATACATTGCAAAGAGTAGACAGCTGAAGAGACATAAGATTGGAAGCAAAATATATTGATTTAAACTGTCAATTCGGAGGGATAGATGAAGAGAAAGAAGGTACAGAGACAAGAAATATGACTGTAAAAATTTTTCTGCAATACTAAATTAGATCAAATACAAACCCAAAGGATCTGTAAGGGGAAAACTACCACCCAGGCCTAGATAGCAGTAGGGGACCCCTGGACCAAGAGTCAGGGATCAAAGACTCAGGAATCAGGACAGGAACAGGACAGAAACAGCTAGGCCTCTCTGCAACCCTACGATCAGCGGCGCACCCCTCACTCGGACACCTTCAGCCTATGCGACGTGCAGCAGCTCTAACGACACCCCTAAAGCACCTATTCTTATACCCTAAAATTACACGCCCGTCCCACAGTAGTTGCTAAGTTCATACTTTCTAACTAAGGGATTGGTTTAGTTCTAGGGGTGAGATGTCATCCCACCATGAGGTCATTTACATTTGACTACCCCATTGTTCTAAACAATTCTTTACACAGTCATCAATACAGCTTCTCTCGCACAGGTACATATGTAACAATTTATTGTACATTTAATAAAATTCAACAACTTTGGGTTCCATTCTCATGAAGACACTGGCGTTGGTCGCTTGTCAAATGTTCTGTGCTTCACCAGGTCACACTTTCTCAGCTTGCTCAGCTGTTCAGTCATGTGGTCACATGGTTCCCTCGCGCTCACAACTTCACCCGCCCATTATGTGGACAATTTAATAAAAATGGAGGATTCGTCCATTACTAAAAGAACGGAAAACAAACATTTATTAATTGTGTGATAATGTATTTTCACAGTTTACCACCCACCTTAATTCTACTTCATGTTATCGGTTATCCTAGCATAGCATAAGCAGGAAAGCGGCATTACTTATTAGGATAGAGCAATCTTGAAAACCTTCTTAATTCATTCCATACACAAGATTATTACATTTTCGGTTATTTATGCATTATTTTTTGGTTAGTTTATGCCTTTTGCAAAGCAAGCTTCCTACGTGTAGTGTATTTGTCCGCATTAGTCATTCTACCACTACTGACTGTTAGTACATGCTATAGCGGTATTCAATTGAGCAGGTTTCTTTTGCAAAATCCTGCTCCATCAACATCTTCTGCATTAGAAAAGAAAACAGGACGGACGTCCTCATGTTATTTTGTATTGAGCACGGTCGCCACAGTAGCATGGTGAATTAAACTGAAATCTACTGGTGCAAACCGCTACCTTCTCGAATTTTAATACCAAGTTCAACTAATTAAAAAGATTGCAAATGGCCGGAGATGATAATTAAGAAAGCGCAAACATAAAGTTCTAATCTGTCACAGAATCAGAATGATGATGACACTGGGAATACGAGTAAAACTGCCCGTCCTTCAATAGCGGCGACAAACGGAAAATGAACCCAAGTAGTAAACAACCAAATGTGCTCATAAGTCATACAAGAATTACATAGACAGAAAGTGATAAACACTCTAATGTGTCTTTTGGTGAATAAAAAAAGAGTATTTCACAGTGCATGATCAATGGTGTACCCGCCTCCAATGTGAACGTGTAATGTGCATATATGTGTGATGATTGATGTAAATAAGCACCACTATTCTTAATTACAGTCAATCCTTAAAACACTTTAATGTCTAAGTTAATTGTAATTGGATCTAAACCACAGTGTATTCTAAAGTAATTTTATCACAAAGCCTAGAAAAGCTCATAAACTGTAAATTCTAATCGTATTGAAAAAACCCGGCTACATTACGAGGCGAGAGTGTAAAAAAATGTATTAGACTGCCACCAATATTTTTGGCGTTCATGTTTAGGTGGTACTGTTGTATGAAACAACTTATGTTAAATTTGTCATTCATTCCTAATGAATCTTTGAATCCAATAGGTTTCTCTCTGAGAAAGGAATTTTGAATTTTCCTTATTAGAGCTTAATGTTATGACTTACAAAATCAAGAATCTCAATTGAGCTGTGTTGTGTCTATATTCTAACCAATGAATCACTAAATTTGAATTGGTGTTTTTATTGTGAATCATGCTTTTATGTTCTCTGATTCTAGTTCTGATCCTACGTTCTGTTTTCGCTATATACATGAGTCCGCAAGGACATTTAATACAATAGATGACTCACCTGACAAGGTAATATGTCATTAATTGCTGTAGAAGTAAAAAAGCACCCTTTAAATGCGTGCAGTCTGGGAAAGTTAACTAAATGCTGGACTAAGTAATAAAAGTGTAAGATAAATAAAAAGGGTAGCTAGTGAAACGTAAGTATTGATGTGCGGCACGGCTGGGCTCTGTTGTATTTAACAACATATTTTTTATATTGGTATTTCTGTGTGGGAAATTTAAAATTAAAGTATTTACTGTATCACTGCTTGTATTGCGCTCCTGCCATTTAAAAGTGTTGGTAATAACAACTACTTAGATGAGCCCTTGTTCTGTTACAGAAAGATACATTTTTTTTGGTAGGTACAGGGAGATTAAGTAAATTGCCCAAATTTACAGAATGTAATGCATGCACTGAAACATGAACCAGTTTCCCTAGTTCCCAAGTTGACAGATGGAGACAGCAGTAATATGTGACATGGTTTCACTCGAAAATGAGCAAGTCTATGAGCCAAAGTAATTAAGCAAATGTGTGCATGCCGTGGAAGTTAAAAGTCCAAATAAGTAATTAACGTATCGTAAAATGAAAGAAATTAAGAGGGAAGTGATGTGTGACACTGTTTCAAGGCAAATAAGCAAGCTGTGAAAGGTAAAAGTCTGAATAAGTATGAAACATATGGGAGAATGAAACAAATGGAGACGGCAGTAATATGCAACACTGTTTCACTCAAAAACGGGCAAGCTGTGACAGTTATAAGCTGAAAGAAGTTAAAAGCCTAAAAATTTTTTATGGATCAGAGAATCAAAGAAATGCACACAGCAGTGCTGCCCAGGAAAGGAAACAATATGTGAGATACGATTTAATGCAGCCAGGGAAAGTAAAGCCAAAAAAAAATCCGGACAAAAGCGCATTAGCACAGATCTTCATGGAAGGGGAACTGATAAGATCCACTTTTAAGATATATTGAATACAAGAGATTTCACAAACACAGTGCTAACGTGTAGGCAAAACCTAAAAACCACTGAAAAATAGACAAACACATTGAAGACTGCTTGCCGAAAATTACATAATACCAATAAGCACTGTCACTTTAGCCCCTGTAAGTCATACAACGAGACAGCATCGATATACTCGTTCTGCTAACAGTCACTTGTTTGTGCCTTGATCGTTTTCCGTAAAAGACGTTTATAGGCATGCATTGTCATTTTAGCACTTGCCAGAGCTTTAGTTCTATTGTTTGGACTGCAAAGTGATCATATTGATATGCTTTACTCATTTTAGTATGATTAATTTTGTCCTGAATGCTCGTTGGGGCAGAGTGTACATGAATGGCACCCACCAACAATCTCAACCTGGCTGCTGACCTAAAGATAGTATCCCTCAATGTCAAAGGGCTCAATCACCCTATTAAACGTAAGAAGATCCTTGACTATCTAACTAAGACTAAGGGTGACGTGGTCCTGCTACAAGAAACCAAACTATCCCTGGGGGATATCAGACTAGTGAAAGGTAACTGGTTCTCTCAAGTGGTGTGCTCACCGGCTGAGGGGAAGAAACGAGGGGTAATTACACTGGTATCTAAAAGTTCCAACCTAACAATAGAATCACAACTCCAAGACAAGGCTGACAGACTTCTGATAACACACCTGAGAAGGGGAGAAGAGAGTATACATGTAGCTAACATATACGGTCCAAACACAGACGACCCCACCTTCTGGGAAGGGGTGTCGCACAAGCTCGACAGCCTACCACAGAACGACCTCATGGTGGTGGTGGGGGACTTTAACATGCCTCTGGACCACATACTGGATAGACAATCACAATGCCAATTCCAACCCACAAGTGCACACACTACATTTAAGAACATATGCTCCATATTCAACCTCAAGGACCCATGGCGGCTCCAGCACCCAGACACAGGGGACTTCACATTCTACTCTAACCTACACAACTCATAAAGCACGATATATTACATACTAATCACAGGCCCACACACACACCTAATAGAACATTCCGAATTAGCGCCCAGGTTAGTGTCAGACCACTCTTGTATAAGCCTAAAGCTGAGCGATTGCCACAACGTAGACATTCCCCGAAGGTGGCGTTTTAACAGTGACGTCCTAGCCTCCCCTGAGAACAAGGAAAAAATTGAGGAGGCAATAAGGGAATACCTAAGGCACAATGATTTACTGGGGACTAGCGCCTCCACCCTATGGGATGCACTAAAGGCTACCATCAGGGGGACAATAATTGAAATTAAGGGAAAGCTAAATAAAGACACAAACTCACAGCTGACCCAACTTGAGCAAGACATCAAAAGCCTAGAAACGAGTCACCCTAGGGCCACTCGCGATACCAAACTTCTAACTGACCTAACTAGAAAAAAGTACGAATACAATAAGATCCTGAGTAAAAGAACCGGGCTGTGGTTCAACAAATACAAGGCCATTAACCTCTGCGAAGCAAACAAAGCGGGGAAACTACTAGCCTCCTACCTGAAACCAAACGCAACCAATTTACCATCTCGCCCATCACAGACCCACACAACAAAACCCACACAAGACACAAAGACATCCTCAAGACCTTTCAAGAGTTCTATCAGGAACTCTATAAAAACGAACAGACCCTGAATCTGGAGGCATGCAAGAAATACCTTAATAGACTTGGCCTCCCACAGTTAACCAGTGCAGAATCACAGAGTCTAGGGCAAGAAATTAACACCGCAGAGATTGAAATGGCGGTCAAGTCTATGAAAGATAACAAAGCCCTGGGGCTGGATGGATACACAGCCACCTTTTACAAGTCCTTTCTAGAGCAATTAAAACCAACCATGAAGACGGTGTTCAATCACTGTGCAGAGAATGGGTTGGTATCACAATCCATGTCTGAAGCGAACATAATAGTAATCCCAAAGGAGGATAAGGATCAGTTGCTGCCCAAGAACTGCAGACCCATATCCCTAATTAATGTGGACTGCAAAATATATGCAAAAATCCTAGCAACCAGACTTAAGTCCGTTCTACCAAACTTAATAAGCAACTCCCAAGTAGGCTTCCTGAGAACACGAATGTCTAACGACAACACCAGACTTCTCTGCCACATATTAGAACACACAGCTAAGAAATCAGAAGAAGCGGTAGCTATCACCCTGGATGCTGAGAAGGCCTTCGACAGGGTATCATGGACCTTCCTGGAAAAGTGCATGAAATCCTTCAACTTAGAGGGGAAGGTTATATTCAGAAGGTGATGGCGCTGTACGGGGACCCGAGTGCACGCATTGTCATTAATGGTTCACTCTCCAAACCACTCACACTACAATGCAGCACTAGACAGGGCTGCCCACTGTCCCCCTCACTCTTTCTGTTGGCGTTAGAACCCCTGATTAGCGACATCAAGCTAAACACGAAAATAAAAGGGGTCAACATCAATGATGTTGAAATAAAACTGGCAGCATACGCAGACGACATCCTCATAGTTACGGAGCAACCAAAGACCTCAATTGAGGCCCTGATAGACACCATAGAGATATACTCAGGCCACTCAGGATACAAGCTCAACAGGGACAAATCAGAATGCAAACCCCTGAGCATCCACTGCACTAAGGACACCCTAGGGGGGTCAGGCCTGGCAAACAGGGTTTATCAAATATCTAGGCATACACTTTGGCAACGACCACATGAGCACACTAGCCCACAATGAGAAGATACTGCTTGAAAAAATGAAGAAACTCCTTGAGGCATGGTTCCCGAAATTTATAACTTGGTGTGGCAGAATCGAAACAATCAAAATTATGATCACCCGAATGATCAACTACCTGATCAGCATGCTCCCACTCCTGCTCACAGTTGACTTCCACCGTAAAGTAGACAACATGATTACTAAATTCCTATGGCGGGGGAAGAAGGCACGGATGAGTATAAAAAAAACTAAGACTGAGGAAAAAAACTGGAAGGAGTAAACCTAGCAGACTATAGAACCTTCCAAACTGCATTTCTGGCAAAACAAGGGGCTTACTGGATAGCACCCCCTCAAGGCTACACACCGGTATGGCTGCAAGTCGAGAGAGCCATACTGAGCAATCTAAACCCATTGGGGCTATTAACAGCTAAAAAACACCCTCATGCCTCCAGCTCCATTTTTAAGAACACAAAAATTGCCCTTCTAAAATTAGACAAGAAAATGGAGCACAGCATAAAGGGCTCGAAGATGGAGTCACTCTGGGCCAATAGCAAGATCAGTTACAAGAGGAAATCCCTCGTCCTCGACACATGGATAGAGAGAGGCATATCCCACCCAGACCAGCTAGAGGAAGGGGGGTACCCCACCACATTTGCCGTACTGAAATCTAAACATAACCTATCAGACATCGGGTTCTACAGCTTCCTGAAAATCAAAACAGCCCTATCCAAAGCCAAACTATCACAAGCCCAACCGTCAATCTCACAGTATTTAGCAAAGATCAACAGACTAGGTCATCCGGTATCACACCTCTACAAACTACTATGCCAAAACATCACCATAATTAATGACAAGACAACTAACTACTGGATAAAACAAGGCAATACCCCACTGAATGAGCAAGAACAGGCAACATTATGGTCCTCTGCCTCACGTAATAAAATCATAAAATCACCCCAGTACTAGCACAAACTAAATTCTGGCTACTCCACAAAGCCTTCTGGACCCCCGCTCGATTATTCTCACTAGGACTCAGGGAAGATGACCTGTGCTGGAACTGTAGCAAGGAAAAGGGGGACCTAGCACATCTTATCTATTACTGCCCATCACTCTAAAAGTTCTGGGAGAAAATCTTTGGGTTCATAAATAACGTCCTGGGCTGCACACTAACGACTGAATTCTCCTCCCTCGCCACTGCATTCATGATCACAGCAATACGATCGGAGCATGACAAAGACCTACTGGACCTGCTTCTCATTGCGGCAGTGAAAATGGTCCTCACCAACTGGAAGGACACGACTAAGACCTCATACAAGGGCTGGCTCAACTGGGTGACGTACCTCAGAGGCGCGGATAACATTGTGTTGCAGAAATCGACATGAAGACCAGCAACCAGGGGGATGTGGAAGTCACTCGATGCATACTTAGACTCTTACGGTCTGGCTCCCTCTTCCCCTCCTCTATGGGGGGGGGACGGAGCGAATCGGAGATTAACACCACGGGCCGAAGGGACATCGGGGGGGCTAGTTGGACTGCCCTGTTTGACCACCTCTCCCACCATCGATCAACTAGTGGGGTGTCAGTTTTGTCACATGACTAAAACCGCTATTAGATTCAGGGCTACAGAACCTCTCTCATATCTTCCTCTCACCTCTTTCTTTCCTGTTTCTATCAGCCTTTACCTAAATTCCCGGCAAGTCAATGTAAGAGGGGATTAGCTAAAACAGATATCTTACCGTAAAGTACATGTAACCAATGCATACATACTACGTTTGGCTAACCCCGTGACAGAATGCTATTGTATTTGTTTGTATAAAACTAATAAAATACTTTGAAATAAATGGCATGCTCACTTTAGTATTCACTAGTTTGACAGCACCGGGAATATAGATAAGTTCAGTCACTCTCAGCTCAGTTCTACTAGTGTGTACAGTTTACTGTCCCAGGATTGTCCATAACCAGCACTTGGATTTATTGTTTGTTTTAAAAATAAATGTGTGTAATTGTATTTACAAGATATAACGTAGTAATTTGTAATGGTTTTAATTAATTATGCACTTTTTGAAATAAATTGAAATTGAAAGTGTATGTGGTGGGGCAGCCTGAAGCACATGTAGTCGAATGCTGCCCTCACTGTGCCCACGTTCATAGTGGCTAACAGGATCAATCCTACAGAGCCAGACACCAGCGATCACAAGCGTACTGCATCTTCAGTGGTGCCTTGAGACCAGTAACATGACACTCTTGAAATAATGTTGTATCTGTGTAGCATGTTCTGCTGCTTTCTTTTTTCCTTTTCAAGACATTAGTAATACAATTAACGTCCAGGAAACAAATGTATCTATTTTTGGCATTTCTCCTATTTTAGGGTCATATAATATCTAAAATTCAGTTTTGGAAGCAATGCTTCTAATAATTAAAACAAACAAAGACAGGAAAGATCAATGAGGGAAACAAAAGACAAATCGGACAGTAAAACATGTAGCAAACAGATATATCAAGCATATTATGACAATCTGGTGAACTTCAGTCGTGCTGATCCTATGCAACATTGTCTATAATGGTCAATGAAAATAAATGAAAAGTAAAAAAAATTAAAATGGAAATAAAATAATGAAATGAGGTCTAAAATAAATAAAGGATGATACCGTTATCACAATTATGAAAATAAAAACGATTCCAGCTAAACTATCACTAATAATTATAATAAACCTCATAATATAGAGCAGCCTGTTCTAAGGAAATTATTTTTTTGAAAAATAGCTCAGGTCTAAGAGTGGGAGGTATGTGGGCTTTCACTGTCAAAGAGATACATCTATTGTGCCATGAAGTAACTGTAAAAACTCTGGGGCAGATTTACAATGAAAGTGACTCAGTGCATTCCGCAAGAACTTTGGCTGCGCCGCACTGAGTCACTTTCAAAGCACAGGGATGCGACATATTTACAACAATATGTCGCATCTCTGTGTTTCCCCCTGCGCAGGCGCACAAACTGCAGCCATGCGCCTGTGCAGGCACCCTTTCACCATGGTGCAAGGATGCCTGCGTCGTGGGGAGATTGTTTTTGTGCAGGAAGGGGCACCATCCTGCAGGAAAACAATCACTAGAGGCATTTTCCTCTTTCAATGCATGCTGTACAATGCAGCACGCATTGAAAGAGGAAAAAACGAGGAGAAATGAAAACATTTCTCCTCGTTGCGCCTCCCTATGCCTCCCCTTGGAAGGCGTAGCATTCAGACGCATTTCCAGATTTATGATTCCTCATAAATCTGGAAATGTGTCTGGTTCCTTGGGTGTTGCGTGGGAACACCCACAGAAACACGCATGGAACGCCCCTTCCACGCAAAGTGCTGCCTGTAAAGGGGCCATATTTACATGGACAGAAAAAGTCACACATGGTGGCTGTTAGAAAGGATAGACGGACCGGGAGGGTCGGCCGGGGTCAGGAGGAGAGGTCTCCGGGGAGAGCCGTCTCCAGCGATCGTACAGACAAGTAACTTCCCCCCCACAGACAGATACCACACACGGATGAGGTTCAGTGTTCTTTATAAGCACTTCTTAAGGTACGGTTGAATGGTACAAGGAGGTCCGGACTCAGGGGTCCCCTCGATTCAAGTCTCTCAAAGCAGGGTAAGGGGTAGCGGGACAGTCTGTCTACCAGTCGGGTAGTTTGGATGAGATGATGAGTAGCTCACAATCCTCGAGCTTAGTTGGTACGGGCCGCGGCAGCGCCAGCAGGTCCCGGACAGATGGTCGATGTACGGTCCGCGGCAGCGCCAGCAGGTCCCGGTGAGGATGGTCGTTACAACGGGCCGCGGCAGCGCCAGCAGGTCCCGGAAAGATGGTCGATGTACGGTCCGCGGCAGCGCCAGCAGGTCCCGGTGAGGATGGTCGTTACAACGGGCCGCGGCAGCGCCAGCAGGTCCCGACGAGGATGGAGGTTGTAGAAGGCCGCGGCAGCGCCAGCAGGCAGGACGATGGTTCACAAGAGCGGGCTACGGCAGCGCCAGTAGTCCGTCAAGGCTGAGTTCTCTCGGTGTCTCTCGACTCCAGGATACAACTGCCTTCCTGCTCCGGAGTTGCCCCAGTTATAGGGCAGGCGCCCTTTGATGTCCGGACCCTCGCACTTGGAGGTCGGAGGGCCCGGGATGAAGGTGTCCAGACACCCAGCAGGGGGTGGAGCCAGCGCCTGGGAGAGCTGGAGGCGATCGGCACCTGGCGGGGGAAGAGCTTTTGACACTTCGTCCTCCCATTGACCTGCCAAGTAGTCCGCTCACCTCCCGGGTGGATGGTGGTGCCGGGATGTCGGGGCCGGCCAGGCCCGGGGTTAGGGTCGGGGCGAGGCCACGCGGCCTCGTGGTGCAGGGCCCAAGATGGCGGCTTGAACCGGCCGGGGGAGCCGGTGGCTGGGCCCCGTGATGAGGAGAGGTCCGAGGGCAGAAGATCCGTCGGGAGACGGGGTACAGGTGCTTTTCGTGGATTATACCTGGTGGGCCGGAGCTCGGGCCCTGTCGTGCGGGGAGGGAGCAAGCCCTTCGTGTGGCCTGTCCAACATGCGTCCCCCCCAGCTGAAGGCGGGGAGAGTCACCCCTCTCCTTGGGGACTCTCTTCGTCGAGGCGGAAAAAGCGGGACAGGCCATCCGCGTTGGCGTGGTCTTGGCCTGGTCGGTGCTCCACAGTGAAGTCCATTCCCTGCAGGGAAATGGACCAGCGCAAGAGTTTCGGGTTCTCCCCCCACATCTGCATCAGCCACTGCAGGGGTCGATGGTCGGTTTGTACCCGAAAGTGGGTACCGAAGAGATAGGGCCGGAGCTTTTTGAGGGCCCACACCACTGCGAAGGCCTCCCTCTCGACGGTGCTCCAGCGCTGTTCTCGGGCCAGGAGACGTCGACTGATGAAGGCCACCGGCTGGTCATGACCTTCGGGGTTTAACTGAGAAAGGACGGCTCCGATGCCGTGGTCGGAGGCGTCGGTCTGTACCACGAATTCCCGACCGTAATCGGGGGCCTGGAGCACAGGGGCGGTGCACAGGGCGGCCTTCAGCTTCTCGAAGGCCGCTTGACAATCGGGGGTCCAGTTAATCCGCTTCGGTTGGTTCTTGGACGTGAGACCCGTGAGGGGCCCCACGATGCTGCCGTAGTCCTTCACGAACCGCCGGTAGTAGCCGGTGAGCCCCAAGAAGGCTCGGACCTCGGTCTGGGTGACGGGGGGCTGCCAGGACTGGATGGCAGCAATCTTAAGTTGTAGCGGGGCCACCAGCCCGCTTCCCACTTGGTGCCCAAGGTAGGTCACAGACCCTTGGCCAATTTGGCACTTGCCGGCCTTAATTGTGAGGCCGGCCCGCTGGAGGGCCTGTAGGAACTCTTGGAGGTGACGGAGGTGGTCGGGCCAGTGGCGGCTGTATACAGCGATATCGTCCAGGTAGGCAGCGCTGAACTCTTCGAGCCCCGCCAAGACCTGGTTCACGAGACGTTGAAACGTGGCGGGGGCATTCTTCATGCCGAAGGGCATGACCTTGAATTGGTAGTGGCCATCGGGGGTAGAGAAGGCTGACCGTTCCTGAGCCCTGGGTGTGAGGCCGATCTGCCAGTAGCCCGCTGTTAGGTCGAAGACACTGAGGTAGCGGGCGGCCCCCAGCCGGTCGATCAGCTCGTCGGCCCGGGGGATTGGATGAGCGTCGGTCCGGGTGACAGCGTTCAAGCCCCGGTAGTCGACGCAGAATCTCAGTTCAGGTGCGGTGCCGGGGGCAGCGGCTTTGGGGACCAATACAACCGGACTGGCCCAGGGACTGTCCGAGGGCTCGATGACCCCGATTGTGAGCATCTTGGCCACCTCCTCCTGTATGCAGGCCCGTACCCGATCTGGTACGCGGTAGGCCCGGTGTCGGACAGGGGGACTGTCCCCGGTGTCCACGTCGTGCAAACACCAAGGGGTGACCCCGGGGGTGAGGGAGAACAGGGTAGCGAACTGCAGCAGGAGGTTCCGGCAGCCCTGGCGTTGCTCCGAAGTGAGGGCGTCAGAGAGCCGGACCCCGTCCACGGAGCCGTCATTCTCCTGAGTCTTCAGAAGATCCGGGAGGGGTTCGGAGTCTTCCTCTGCCCCACTGTCCGTAGCCATCAGGAGGCTGAGTTCTGAGCGCACAAAGTGTGGTTTGAGTCGGTTGGTGTGGAGGACCCGAAGGGGGTTCCGGGAGGTCCCCAGGTCGATGAGGTAAGTGACGGGGCTTTTGCGCTCGACCACTTTGAAGGGCCCCGTCCACTTATCTTGCAAGGCACATGGTTCGGTGGGGGACATCACCCATACTTGTTGTCCAGGCTCGAACTCAACGGAGGAGGCATTGCGATCATACCACTTCTTCATGTCCTCCTGGCTGGCCTCGAGGTTCGCCTTGGCCATCTCTCTGAAGCGCCGGGTCTGATTGCGTAGGGCCAGGAGGTATTTGAAGACGTCTGGAGGGGTCTTTAGGGGGGCCATCTCCCAACCTTCTTTTACTAGGCTGAGGGGCCCTCGCACAGGGTGCCCGTACAGGAGTTCGAAAGGGCTAAAACCGAGGGACTTCTGGGGAACTTCGCGGTAGGCGAAGAGGAGGCACGGGAGTAGTACATCCCACTGGCGACGGAGGGGCTCTTCCAATCCCCCAATCATCCCCTTGAGGGTGCGGTTAAAACGCTCCACTAGTCCGTTCCCTTGGGGGTGATAGGGGGTCGTGAATCTGTAGGTGACCCCGCATTGTTGCCAGAGGGACTTCATGTATTTGGATATAAAGTTCGTGCCTCGGTCGCTGACGACTTCTCGGGGGAAGCCTACCCGGGAGAAGATCCCCATTAGGGCCCGGCCAACCACCGGAGCTGTCACGGTCCGTAGGGGCACCGCCTCGGGGTAGCGGGTGGCATGGTCCACCAATACTAAGATAAACCTGTGTCCTTGTGCCGTGCGGGGGTCCAGAGGCCCCACGATGTCTATCCCCACCCTCTCGAACGGGGTGGTGACCACAGGGAAGGGTTGCAGAGGGGCTTTCAGCTTCCGACCACTCTTCCCGCTGGCTTGGCATGTGGGGCAAGATCGGCAGTGGTTCAGGACGTCGTTCCTCATCTTCGGCCAGAAAAAGTGGGTCACTAGGCGGCTGTACGTTTTATCTTGGCCCAGGTGTCCAGCCAGGGGAACATCGTGGGCCAGGTTGAGCAGAAAGTCTCTGAAGCGGAGAGGTACTACCAGTACTCGACCGGCCCCCAGCTCGGCGATTCTTTGCTCGCTGTATAGCAGGTCGTTATCCCAGTAGACCCAGTGAGTTCCGGTGGAGTCCCCTGCGTTCTGGGCGCTGGCTTGTTGGCGGAGTCCCTCGAGGGAGGGACAGGTCTTTTGTTCCTGGCGGAACTGTGCTTGAGTGGGCCCCCCCTCTTGACGCCACTGAGCCAGGTCAGGAAGGTCCTGGGGTTGCGCGTCCCCTTCGGCCGTCGGGTCTGGGAGGCTGGCCTCGTCGTGGACTTCTACTGGGGCGACTGGGGGCGGAGGTGCTGGCCATTCTGGTTCTTCTGATCGAGGTACGGCACGGGCGGCCATGGACCGGGTGGTTATGCAGGCCCAGTCCGGGAGGCCCAGCATCCCCAGGTGCTCTCTCCTCTCAACGGTGGCCCACGGGGAACTCTCGAGGTCATTCCCCAGGAGGCAGTCCACGGGGGCATCGTCCCGGACCGTCACCTTCAACAGGCCGGAGACCCCTCCCCATTCGAATGGAACGCAGGCCATTTGACACATACTTTCAGAGTTGTCTGCCGAGCGGACGGGGCAGAGAATGTTCGGCAGGATCTGCTCGGGCTTCACCAGGTGACAGCGGACGGCCGTCACACTGGCGCCTGTGTCACGCAAGGCCTCGGCTCGCTGTCCATTAATGGTCACCCACTGACCGTATTTCCTGGTGTTAGCGGGTAGGGGAGCCCGCGGGACCATGTCTCTTCCCCCTAAGCACGCCAGGACCATGGCGGCCGGTTCCCACTCTTGCTGGGCCGGCTCATACTCCTCTGGTTCCTCCAATGATCGCTCTTCCCCCAGGGCGGCGGCAGCTACCTGGCGGGGCTTGGGTGTTTGGTTCTGCGGGCAGCTCGGGTCATTGGCGTAGTGGCCGACTCGCTGGCATCGGTGGCACGTGACGTTGGCTCGGACCCCAGGACGCCACGGGGGGTTGCCCCGACCGGCCGGAGCCGGGGTGCTGGCCACGGGTGTTGCGGGCAAGGCGTCTCTCCCTCGCCCCTGGCCCCCTCCTCCTCCCCGAGGACGGTGCTGGCCTTGGTTGTTTCTGTTCTGTTCGTGTGGCCCCCTCCGGCCCACTCGGGTGCTTTCCCATCGGTCAGCTTCGGCGGCGAGCTGCCGGGGGTCAGTCAGCTTACTGTCGAGGAGGTGCTGCCTGAGCTCGACGAAGCAGTTGTTCGACAGGTGCTCCCATACCATCAGGTTAAAGAGTTGTTCGTAGGTGGTGACCTGGCTCCCCTTTATCCAACCCTCGAAGGCACGGCTGAAATAGTTCACGTATTCTACCCAAGTTGTACCTGGGATCCGGGTGCAATCTCTGAACCTCTGGCGGTACATCTCGGGTGTGAGGCCGTAGCGGGTGAGGAGGGCAGCCTTCATGTGGTCGTAGGACGACATTTGGTGATCTGGGAGCTGCAGTAGGGCATCGCGCCCCTCGTTGATAAACCTCCCCCAGAGTCCGGCTCCCCAATCACTCCGGTCGATCCGGTGGGAGGTCATGGCGATCTCGTAGGCTTTAAACCACTGTTGTATGTCGTCTTCTCGGACATACTCTCGGACAACATCCTTGGGGATGTGGACTTTTTTCTCGATTGGCCCCGGGGTGTGTGGTCGCTCAGGCACCCCCAGTTCTTTATTCTGTTTCCGAAGTTCTATTTCCGCCAGTTTGCGCTCGTGCTCGAGCGTTATTTTTTTCTCCTCCAGCTCTCTCTGTCTCTGCTTCTCTTCTCGTTCATCTCGGAGCCGCATGTGCTCGAGGTTGAGTTTCTGTTCAGCTAACTTGAGTTCCCCATCCATCTTGAGTCGTGCCATTTCCAACTCGTGCAATCTGGTTCTTTCTCTTTCTCGGATCTCCTCCTGCGAGAGGCCCGTTCCCCGCTCCTCGGGAGCCGTGGCGTTCCCCTCTGGTGTGATGCTGCTTTGGTCGGAGGGTCCGGTGACCCCAGTTTCTGTCCACGACTCTAGGGCGTGCTTTAGATCATCTTTGGTACTCAGGCCGGTGGTAGCAATGCCAAGTTCTATGCAGAATTGTCTCAGTTCGCGGTGGTTGTATTCTTCTAATTTATCCATTTGGAATTTCTCGGTGGAGTTGCTATCTTTGGCTGACATCGTGTTGTTGTCGTGGGGTGAGTTACTCTCTGTACGATTACGCGTTGATTCGGATCGCGCCGCTGGCCACCAATGTTAGAAAGGATAGACGGACCGGGAGGGTCGGCCGGGGTCAGGAGGAGAGGTCTCCGGGGAGAGCCGTCTCCAGCGATCGTACAGACAAGTAACTTCCCCCCCACAGACAGATACCACACACGGATGAGGTTCAGTGTTCTTTATAAGCACTTCTTAAGGTACGGTTGAATGGTACAAGGAGGTCCGGACTCAGGGGTCCCCTCGATTCAAGTCTCTCAAAGCAGGGTAAGGGGTAGCGGGACAGTCTGTCTACCAGTCGGGTAGTTTGGATGAGATGATGAGTAGCTCACAATCCTCGAGCTTAGTTGGTACGGGCCGCGGCAGCGCCAGCAGGTCCCGGACAGATGGTCGATGTACGGTCCGCGGCAGCGCCAGCAGGTCCCGGTGAGGATGGTCGTTACAACGGGCTGCGGCAGCGCCAGCAGGTCCCGGAAAGATGGTCGATGTACGGTCCGCGGCAGCGCCAGCAGGTCCCGGTGAGGATGGTCGTTACAACGGGCCGCGGCAGCGCCAGCAGGTCCCGACGAGGATGGAGGTTGTAGAAGGCCGCGGCAGCGCCAGCAGGCAGGACGATGGTTCACAAGAGCGGGCTACGGCAGCGCCAGTAGTCCGTCAAGGCTGAGTTCTCTCGGTGTCTCTCGACTCCAGGATACAACTGCCTTCCTGCTCCGGAGTTGCCCCAGTTATAGGGCAGGCGCCCTTTGATGTCCGGACCCTCGCACTTGGAGGTCGGAGGGCCCGGGATGAAGGTGTCCAGACACCCAGCAGGGGGTGGAGCCAGCGCCTGGGAGAGCTGGAGGCGATCGGCACCTGGCGGGGGAAGAGCTTTTGACACTTCGTCCTCCCATTGACCTGCCAAGTGGTCCGCTCACCTCCCGGGTGGATGGTGGTGCCGGGATGTCGGGGCCGGCCAGGCGCGGCCGCGGGGCGAGGCCACGCGGCCTCGTGGTGCAGGGCCCAAGATGGCGGCTTGAACCGGCCGGGGGAGCCGGTGGCTGGGCCCCGTGATGAGGAGAGGTCCGAGGGCAGAAGATCCGTCGGGAGACGGGGTACAGGTGCTTTTCGTGGATTATACCTGGTGGGCCGGAGCTCGGGCCCTGTCGTGCGGGGAGGGAGCAAGCCCTTCGTGTGGCCTGTCCAACAGTGGCTTTTCCTGTCCTTGTAAATATGGAGCAGTAAAATCCGTCACCAGTACGTCACAAAAAGTGACGTACTGGCAGTGCAAGGGGGCTTGCAAATCTGCTCCTCAGTGTCTGTAGGTATTAGAAAACAAAACCAATCTAGAAGATATTTGTACTCTGTATGACGTCAAATAGTCAGAAAAGAAGTAATATTGTCATTGGATAAGTAGTAAAAGAGGAGCGCTCCATTTAAGAGAGTAGAAAAGGGTGCGTCATAGCATGAAGCCTCAGTTGTGCAGCCATGTTCCCTGTGTGAATAAATTAATGAAATAACTTGAATTAATGTTTTTATTTCTTTGTCGCACATTCACCCTGTATTATCTTAGAGCTTGTAAAACATTAGAGAGCTTAAAAAGGCTAGAGATCTTGTGCACAAAGGTACATTTACATATGAAGATGTGTTACCATTTGAAACATAATTTAGCACATAGATGTAAATTTACACTATTAAACTATCAGCCATTTCCATATTTCCAAGTGTAGATTTACACCTAAGCATAGACTGAAACTAGTGTTGGGGGCATAGAAGATTGAATTTATACCTGTAAAACTGCTACTAGTAACTATTCGCATATATGCAGAGATCCCCACCACCGAGGTGGAGAGAGCTCTACCACTGCGGCAGGGATCTCTTTATGGTAAAGTATTAAACATATTTTAATGTAAAAGTAAATGGTAAATACATTTAAGGTAATTATTATTAACCTAGAACTAATAAAATAAAACATTATAGCATATTAACTCATTAAACATTGACAAAATGTTTAGATATTTAAAATATATTAATGTAATTTATAAATAATTTTGTTTAAAGAAGATTTTTAGAACATGTCACTGTCATAAGCCATTTAATATTGAATTCATATTTAGTAAATTTATTTAAAAGTTATCTTTTTTATAAATGTAAATTACTTTTGCATTTTTTAAAGTTTCATTAATTTTAAACTTAATTACATTTTAGAAAAATGGTAAAATATACAATTTAATAAAACTAATACTGAAACAATTAAATATGTATATAATTTAAGAGTTGAAATAATTTCATATTATATTTCCTGTGGGGTTGGAGTACATGTACAACTGTTTCGTCATTTAAGGATTTAGTAACTTTGGAAGTGTCGTTTGTGAATAGTAATAGGCGTACTCTTTTGAGAGTGGGTGTTTGTATTCGCATGCCCTACCTAAACCCCTTCATACCCGCCCTAAACCACTTCATACCCCTCCCATTTAGCAGTATGTGTGAGAAAGTGCCCTCTTTCTGCATGGCTGCCCCCATTTTTTGCTGAACTGCTGATGTACTTTGACTGAGGGTGCTCTGGGCTCCTGCCAATCAGGTAACCAGGGCCTATGTTCTTTCCCTAAAACTGCATTGAACACTAAGCCCAACTGGCATCCTCTGGCCACAGGTCAGTCCCTGGTAAATGGTACCACAGGTACCTAGGGCACTGTGACCAGGGAAGGCCTCTAAAGGCTGCAGCACTTATTGTGACACCCTTAGAGGCCCTGTGCCTTTACACCCACACACTGTCTTTGCAGGCTATATGTAATAGTGCAGAACAAAGTGAAGAGTCGACATGGCACACATCCCTGTGTGCCATGCCTGCAACCCACTGCCCTGGCATAGATCAGCCACCCCTCTAGCTGTGTGCACTATACCAGTGGTGAGGGTACAGGTGCATGAGCCCTGTACCCCGACAGTGTCTAAGCCAATTCTTGGACATTGTAAGTGCATTAATGCCATTAAGAGTATATGGTGCTGGGAGTTTGTCATAACGAACTCCATAGTACCAAAATGGCTTTACTGAAAACCAAGAAGTTTGGTACCAAACATCTCAGCACATTAAACCCTCACTGTGAGATTTAATGAAAAATGCACACTGAGGGCATCTTATAGATGCCCCCTGAAAAATGACCTACACTAGTGTCCAGTGACTAGTGCTCCCCAGCTGCCACCACCAAACATGTTTCTGGACCCCTGGGTCGAGATCCTACAGCTCTTGGGGGTCTGAAACAATGCACATCCTGGGATGAGGTGCCAAGCCTCCTCCCCCAGGATGGGCAGGGTCCACAAAGGGGAAGCTTAAAAGGCTTGCCACCTTTGTGAGCTTCCCCAGGCCTGTTGCTGCTTTCAGGGACAGGCCCCCACCGGTTCTGACCCCCACTTTGGGCAGGAGAATCTTACTGCCATATTCTGCAATTTTTGAAGCTTGCCAATCAAGGTGGCAGGCAGCACAAGGTACAGGAAATTTCAATAGCTTATGTGAGTAAGTACACATGTGCCCCATGCCTATGACGTGCCTCAAGTCAGGGAGAAAAGGAATAATTTTACACAGCAAGCATAACTTAAGGAAGCAAGCATAGCCCCAGGAACCTGGCTAAGCACACCTTTTGCAAGCACAGGTTAAGGAAGCAAGCATAGTCACAGAAACCTGGCCAAGCACACATTTTGCACTTCATTCTCAAAAGGTAACCCACTGGAAACAGAATGCCTAGAGTCTTGGCTCCAGTTAGTGGGGTGGGGAATGAACACAATTGTTCTGGCCAACAGTGGGGTGACATCCATATTGTTGGCATTTATCTTGAGGCAGTTGCCAGTCATCCTAGCGTGGACTTGAAACAAAAAGCTCCCGGCTGACTCATGGAATAATATGTGCTCAAACCCCAGAAGAAGCAGTGGGTCATCAGAGAATATCTTAAATCCTAAATAACCGAGATGCTCTGCCAGTGGGTGGATCTATAAATTAAAAAAGTATCTGAGAGGCTTGTGTGACTACACAATGGAGGGTATTCCACAGAATGCAAAGATAGCAAAAGACCACCTGGGTCCGACCCATGAGGAAAAATACAAACCAATCTATGAGTTCACATGCCAATGCAGCCTATTAATACTCTGACTGAACATGTTGAACGCTGAAGAATGATCCAAAAACAGGAACCAGCAGCCATGCAATCATCGTTAATGGCATGAACTTCCTCCAGTTGAACTGCCTCTTTGCTACATTTATTCTGCAAGCCAGATCAGGCCCGCAGCCAGAAGTATATTTTAAGGGGGCAGGGTCCTCAGCTACGACCAAACATTAAAAGCTGTGTTCTATAGGTGCATTTTTCCCACATACTATTTGTACTATTAAATATAGAGCCCTGAATGTTGTGGTACAGGAATATCAAGGACAGACTATCGAAAGGTAAGTGCATAAAGTAAACATTTAAAATTCCTAACTCAACATTACATACCTTGAGGATATATATTGCGGAGGTAACTTCTGGTTTTTATATTCAGGTTGCACACATGTGAATATGTGAATGGTTTTTAAGGTACATCTTAAAGCACACTCCACTTTCCACAATTCAACTTGAAATCCTGTCAATTAAATGGGTTTTAAGTAGAGGGTTGTAAAGTAGGCTGACTAGAAATGTTGTGTATTTTCTAAACTGTCAGCTCAGAGCCCTTCCTCCGACACCTCTTACCTCAGGTGGTGGATGTCCAGCCTCCACACAGAATATTGTTTTGCTGAAGGATGTCCTACCTGGTACATTATGCATCAGGAAATCATCACTCTTGAAAGGTCCAAAAGGAAAAACATTTACTCATGTAAATTTAGGAAACGTCATCTGCTTCGTAAAGGGTGGACTTTCCTAATTCCACACAACTTTGTAAGTGAAGTTTTACTTTAACTCAACACTAATTTAAAATAACTTTACAGAGCTTGGAGCATATCCATCAAGAACATTTGGGAAATTAGTGCCGAACAGTTTGCTTTAAAGTTTACGGCTGTAACAATGGTGAAAACTCAATAGAATTTAAATGTCATTTTATATGGGAATTGCGAAGGTCCGACAATGAATTTCACTATAAGGTTGGGACAAAAGATGGATAGTTCAATTACATTTGATCAAAAGCACCAGTCAAATGTCCATGAACTTGAAGTAGGCTTCGGCATTGGCATACAACCCTCATAGTTACAGGCATGTTGTGCAAAATGTACTGCACAAAAGGAGACCTTTGTTAGGCATCCACTACCAAGACAGATAAGCATGGTAAAGTATAGGTGATTGTGTGAATCCAGGATGGGGCCATTTAAGGCCTATGGCCTGGCTAAAAACTTTAGTTCCATTGTCAGTTAAAAGAGCCATAGATTGGAAGGGAGCAGCACTGCCGCTAGGGCTCTGAGTGGTAGTTTCTTGGTTTGCATCTCGGATCCTGCTGTTATAAGATCTCTGTTTGACTCCGCTTTCATGGTACCTCTCATTTGGATTTTACAGAGGGCTCCATGTTCAAAATTAGGGACATTTTTCATCTTTCACATGCAGTAGAATCCTCGAGGTGACACCCTCTATGTGGCTAACATTGCTTGGACAAGCATGCGCTTTTCTGAGTGGTGAATGTGGAAAGCATGGACGCCTGCCATGTGTACTAGAAATGGAACATATTTACTTGCAGAGGGATTGTGCAGTATTATTTCAGGCACAGATACAAGTCAAGTTAAGACACTGCCATATTTAAATGTACACGAGAAACAAAATCACCTCATTAATTGAATTTGGATTTCTCAGCAAGTAGGTTGTACTTTTCAATGACTATACCAGCAAATGTACACATGTCTATATCGTGAATGTCTTCTAAAATCTGAGTTCGCTTCATTGTTGTAAATACATGCACTTCTACAAAGACACAAAAGACCTAAAAGGTAGTGTGAAGGTATATGCTGCCACTTACCTTAAATAGATAATGAGAAAAAACAGGAATGACCAGGACTTCAATATACTCACATTAAAGGCATGGATAAAGAGCAGATATTCTACAAAGTTTATGGTCCAAGTGCACTGCTAGAAAGACCACGTTGGGTTTTATTTCACAGTGATTAAATGAATAGGAACCTATATATGTGCAAATATTCATCAGCACTACTCACCAAAAGCATATGGTAAGAAATATCAAGGGTTCCATTGTTAGACAATTTGCGAAAAGAAACGTCTATCAATTAACAAGGGTAGACCATATTAGGACTTTGAAGAACACTATGCAAAGTGATTTTGATATCTTACACTAAGATCGCTTTTAGAATTTAAAGTGCACGATTGTGCACTGCAATCACATTGGGCCTGATGTATTGGCCAAAACATGATAGGTTATAAATTCCACTTATAATCTCCAGTCACCTTTTCTTCACATGTACCTAGCTCTCATTTTGCTCATTTAGGGTCTCTCTTACTTTGTTTATCCTTTCTTCATCTCTGAATATCTGTTCCCATTTCCTCTCTCAATCTCGCTCTCACTATCTCTTTCTGTTTCCTGCTGCATCTAGCATACCATTCATGTTTCTCCGGTTCTCTCTTACGTTTTCTATGTGCTCTTCCCTTTCTCTCAATTTTCTCTCCTTTTCTAGAACACCTTGTCTCTATCTTCTCTTCTATCTTCTCTGTACTTCTCAATATTTTGTATTCTCTCACTAGCCCTCTTCTCCATAGATCTTGTATGGCAACTGAAACATTCTCTTGGCTGTACATGACCATTAGCAGCACTTGTCTCCTTTCTTTGACCACTGTGCTTTTTGCTGTTCCCCGGTCCCAGAAGCCTACCATCCTAAGAGCCTCCTGGAACTGGAGAAGTCACCTTCGGTCATAGAAAAAAAAGTTTGTGTAATATGGCCATCAGATCCCTGCAGCTTGTTATCAATTCTTGCTGGACAGGATATTAGGCTGCAGGATATTGTGGGTTTTAACTGTTTTAGGGTAAACAGTGACAAGTTGACATCCAGCACAGTAACTACACAGTGCGGTAGACTTCAACTGGTTGCTTACAGTACTGGAAAAGGAAATGTTCCTGGTAGCAACACCAGAAACATTTTCTTTTCTAAAATCAAAGTAGGGACAAGAGGGAAATGCTTCCCACGAGTCCAAAGTTAAATGTTTTTGTTTTGCTTCATTGTTCAGCACACTGTACAAGCTGATATTGCACAGAAAAACAAAAGTGAATTAACCCCTTCGGTGCTCATGACGGAACGGTTCCGTCATGAGCCACGGTTGAGCTGTGCTCATGACGGAACCGTTCCGTCATGACCACGCCCGCGCAAGATTCCGTCAGCACAGCGGCGGAATTTGCGCAGCATGGAAGGGGTTAAAGACCAAGCTAATGTTGATATCCACAAATGTCCTACCACACAGTGTTCCTACACTTCTTGCAATAACAACAGCTACTTGTATGACTGGGCTATTGCCCATGATAGGAAAGGCTCCCTAATCCCCTTAAGACCCAAGAAAACATCAAGATTTTTCCTAACAAATTGACTCATTCTGGTGATATGGGTAGCTGTGGCATTTAGGCCAGGGCTTGTTTGGCACCCAGAGAAACCTACAAGGCCCAGACATTTCAGAAAACAAGACCCCTATGGTATTCTGGGGTGGTGTGGCTTGCATGTATCCCAATACCTTTTCTTACCCAGAATGCCCTGAAAACACCAGACTTCAGCTAAATCAAAGATTTTCCTCGTAATACTTTTAGGGAAAACTCAGGAATTAGTAAGAACACATAATATTCCTATAACTCAGTGTTCTGACATCTCTCCAGATAAGAACAAAACCCCAAAGAATCACCAAGTAATATGCACTTAGTACATTAATTATATAGTCTCTCTTACAGCAATTTATTCGCTATGACACAAAATTAGGTACTGATACAGAAGAATGTCAAAAGAGTCAGTATATTTCTAAAAGAAAATAATACTACACAGATCTTAAATTAAATTGATAAAAATCAGTAAATGTTAGTCGATGTTCTGCGGAGATGTCTAGAGAGATCAATAATAATACAAATGCTTTCAGTCTCAGATGCCCTGATTATGGTTTCCACAATATTTGGTTAAAGGAGATGAATCCTCAGCCTGGCCAACTTATTTAGATATTAAATCATTTTTTAAGATAGTACGTCTGTTATAGCAGCCCTTTGTGGCATGGCAGGTTTTATTGGATCATTTCATACTTACACTAATGCTACTTAGGGTATTTGGAGCCTTCTGTGGTAGGCACATTAACCTGACAAACTATCTGACTCCTGGAAACAAAAGAAAGGTCTCTAGAGCAGATACATTATCTCTTTAGGCTACATTTCACAACAGGCAAGAGTTGGCTGGAGCAATGTCAGTCAAATCTAAGTCATGCCTGACTTGTGATGATTCTCTCCCATCACAATAGGCTAATCAAAGCACTATGTCATATTGGAATCTGGAGTTCCCTGATATGACATTGCTTCTGAATGGCCGGTAGGTTTAGGTAGTGATGACCACTAATGTATAAGGAATAGGAAAGAGAATGACAGTTGCAGACTCAAGAACAACATGACAATGTCCTGTACAGTTGTGCAATCTTTTCACACACCTCACATTTTTGTTTGACCTACCATTTATGAAAGGTGACGGGGGAGTTCCGCTAGTAAAGCCGATTGAATTCTTGGCCTCTCAACTGTCACTTTGAAATAGTGTTGGTACCTCCTTTCACATCAGCGCCTCACATGCAATACTGCGGGGTCCTTCCAGAGTGAACACATTCCCTCCCTCTATTATTGCACTTCTACCTAACCCCCTTACTACACCTCATTAAATCAATCAACCTAACCTGTTGCAAGTATGAGGATGACTCCCAAATTTATTTTTAAAATGATTGGTCTGGAAGACCTTTACAAATTAAAACTTGATGGCTCCCTTGAGGGCCATAAGCACACAGATGATGAATAACCATCTAAAGCTAAATACTGCAAATACAGAGATGATGACCTCCAGACAATGACAACAATACCACCCTACTGCCATATGGCATAAGGAAAATTGGGCCCCTTCAGCAATATCAAGAGAAGTCAGCTATATAGCGATAATCTGTATTCAATACCACATGTACACAATGTCAAACAGAGGGTCTTCTACACAAAACGTTATGGGCTTGATTGCGATCCACCCGACACCGTTGCAGTCTTGGGACCGACAACCTCCATTCAGCAGTCCTGACACCACTATTACAATGCGACCGCACATTGTGTGGTTGCATTCTCCCATTCCAGTATGGGAGCTTGTGCTGCGGGTATAAATTAGCCTCAGCACAAGCTCTCATAGAGAAATTAGAGTTTTCGTTAATCCCTGCACCGCGTGGCAGGCACCTCAATGTGCCTGCTATGCGGTGCAGGGATTAACAGGGAGTGCCCCCTTGGCCCCCAACCTGAGGCAAAGTCGCTTTCCATGTCAGAAATATGACAACAAGATGAGAGGTAATATGATCACAAATGAAGAGACCAAATTACAATGGTTTTAATCCACAGTTCCCAATGTGAACTGGAAATTCTTTATTTCAAAATCATATATATCATACAGGCGCAGCCAGCCAACGCATTTTGCCCTACAACAAGGGCTTTCTCATGGCTGCAAATACATATAAAAACATACATGTATATAACAAATTAAGACACAAATACGTTACAAAGACATGTATATACATGGACAATTATAAACAGTTCAAACAACATAAAGCAGCGTAAGAAACAGAATTCAACAACAGAAAATAATAACATACCCAACAGTGGTCAACACAAAGAAGCAAACTCATACTAACATTTATTAAAATCCATTACTTTTTTTTAGAAATACATCCAAGAGTGTACTTTAAAGTCTTAGGGCAATATGTATGAAACTTAGTTTTTGCGATTCTCAAATAGCGATTTTTCGAGAATCGCTATTTCAGAATCGCAAAATGCTATGTATGTAGGATTAGCAAATAATTTTGAGAATCCCATATATTCCTTAATTGCGAATCACAAATTGCAATTCGCAATTAAGGAACACCTCCCCATTCATACCAATGGGCCTAGAGGCCCATAGGAATAAATGGGAAGTCATTCTCAATTTGCGATTCTCAATTAGAGAATCGCAAATTGAGAATGCAATTTCAAGGGTGTCAGGGTGTCAAAAGGACACCCTGTTGCACCCCTGAAATGTGCATGTGTGCACATGTGGCACACATACATGCCCTAAGGTCATGTGTGTGCACCACATGTCACTTTGAAAAATGCAAAAAAGTGCATTTTTCAAAGAAATCGCAAATTACCACAAAGTTGAAGTTGGTGGTAATTTGCGATTCCTTAAGGCCAAATTGCACTTTTTCTGTGCTTCTTACATTGCATTTAAGAATAGCAATTTGCGATTCCTTAAATGCAATCGCAAAATAAGGAATCGCAAATTTTGCAATTCCTTATTTTGTGATCAGTTCTGCTTTGATACATACCACTGAGCCAAATTGCGATCGCAAACGCTGAAATTCTGCGAATTTCGGCGTTTGCGATCACAATTTGGAATGATACATATGGCCCTTAGTCTTATAGAGTCCTGTGCCACAGTTAATTGCAGTGCACAGAACAGAAAATGTGCACGCTTCGAGAATTACCCCAGGTAGTGAAGAAGAGGAAACTTTAGTGGTGATCAGAAAAGTGTGCGGAAATGAAGCTAAAGCCAGAAGAAACCTACATTTTGAAGGGTCAACCAGCAACTAGCCAAAGAAGAGTCCAGATCAAGAAACATCATCAGGTGTACTCTTCCACCGTATAGCTCAGGTAGTGACATACAGCCATATATACATGGGCTTACCAATGTAAAGTAATATCAACGGTTGTAGAACACAGTAAAGCACGCCAGATTACTGCCACAATTCTCCAATTCCTCTGTGTATTACCAATTCTGAAATCCTTCAAGAGTTAACAATAGCACATATATGAGATAGAAACCCATATTCAAAGTTGTCAAACAAGTGTTATGTGCAACTTCTATATACTAGGAACAATTAAGCTTCATGAATAAGTATCCATATGAAAGGAAGTTCAAATGAGATTCATCATGCGCATAAATGAGAAGCAATCCTAGAGCAAACCAATCCTCTAAGCCAATGTGAGCGAACAGAACATTCATCAAGTGATAAAGCTAAACCAAAGCCATGTGACATGTTTAAAAAGCAGTTTTTACGATTTAAGTAAGTGTCCATATACCCATTATGCTAACCATAAGTAAGAAGAAACACGCCCCTTATCGACCAGATTTCGAATTAACATGCATACCCGAAGTGACATATTTTAACAGTGGTTCTTATGAGTTGAGTGCCCATATATCCATCATGTTACCAAAAGTAAAGGGGAGCACACCTCTCATCAGCGAAATACCATGTTTAACATGCATACCTAAAGTGTCACGCATGTTATGCTACCTGTTAAAGCGTATTTCAGATGAATATATTTCAATATTATACATTATCTTCAGATATTCAGTAGAGACGGGCCAGTGTAAGTAAAGGCACAGCCATAGTTTGAAAGTTCATGTCCCTGTATAAACCAATGAGAAAAGGAAACTTAAATCTGAATCTCTTTTCTGTTCAATTCAGGTTAAACGTTTCACACAGCTTATTTTACTCCTGGTAATCCGTGTTGCCAAGTTCACAAGTGTACTTTTAACGCTTGATTTTAGGACATACTGACAGCCTGTAATCACCATATACAAGCTGCACACAAACACCCTTAACCAGTAGTCCCAAGGCCGCAACGGTGTTGGGTGGATCGCAATAAATCCCATAACGTTTTGTGTAGAAGGCCCTCTGTTTGACATTGCTTTCATGTGGTATGGAAAACAGATTATCCCTATGTTTCTGACTTCTCTTGATATTGTTGAAGGGTCCTAATGTTTCTTATGCCATATGGCAGTAGGGTGGTATTGTTGTCATTGTCTGGAGGTCATCTTCTCTGTCTTTGCTGTATTCAGCTTTAGATGGTTATTCATCATCTATGTGTTGATGGCCCTCAAGGGATTCATTAAGTTTTAATTTGTAAAGGTCTTCCAGAAATATATACGAATTTGAAATAACCATTGAAATTTGGACAATTCATTTGTGATCATATTGCCTCACATCTTGTTGTTATATTTGTATTTGATTTATGGCCATGTGGCAGCTGGTCAATTGAGGTGGGCAGTATAAATCTTGTGACTCAAGAGTGACTATTCTAGGTGGTGCAGTAAGTTGTGCCTTGCTGCCATTCTTTGTTCGCAGTTTCCATGTCAGAAAGCCTGACATGGAAAGCCTGTCGGAAACCAACATCATAATACCAACGGTGGAAATGCCGTCCTTAGGGATTAAGGTGAGGCCTCCAACTGGCTGACGGGCTCCTTGCGCCCATCGGAAAACAGCTGGAATGACCGTCCGGTTTCACTTTTGACTGCCCGCGTTGTAATGTGGCAGTCGAAAGTGAAACCTATGATGTTGGTTGGAAAGGGTCCGAATGCAGGTCGGAGGCTTTCCGACCGGCATTATAAAAGGGCCCTATGTTGCATCCTCCCATACCTTAGATACCAACAGAAATTGTGAGTCTTCCTCACAATCGTGATCTCCAAGCTGGAAAATGTCAACTGCCTATACCTTGGTGTAACCACATTCATCATACACAATTCTGCAGCCAGACTTCTTCTCTTCCTTTACCCAAGAGACCACATGACTTCAGTCTGGCAATTACTCCACTGGCTACTTATGGCACAAAGGGCAAAGCACCACAAATACTCCAAGGAAAAGGACCGCTATACATATGAGCTAAATATAAGCAATACAAACAGACATGGTGCTCCAGGCTTGCTTCACTTATCTTCATACCACCTTACCATAAGAAGTCAGAGGAGGCACTGCATTCTCAGTACAAGCTGCCAAGCTCTAGAACTCACTAGCAGCCAGCATTTGATGCATCAGGAGCATATACACTTCAGAAGACAGTTGAAAACACGGCTATTTCCAAGACAACTACACCACCACACATCCCAGCAACAAAGCCTGGAAAGACAATCACACCCTTAAACTCAATCTTCACTTTACAAGCAGTAGATTGGAAAAACCCAACCAGGAAACTACTTTTGATAGCAGATAAGTTAAGGAGGTCTGACCTATGGCGCCGGGGTATTATATAGTTATGCAATTTTATATATAACATTTACGGACCACACTAATACTAATACCTTAACACTCAACATTCAGCAGCCAACTGTAACTTATACGTCTTACATTCATATAAGACATATCTGCTACAAAGGTTGTCCATCACCACTATTGTGCAGCCAATAAACCAGCCATCAATAAATGAAGAGGCATAGCATAACTGAAGTGATCTGTCACATGCGATTGGCAATTGGAGGACTTTATTCTAGTCCACAACTGCAGGTCCCAAATAACTATACACTATGGCTGCTTCTTTACATCTAACAATAACACTCAGAGATGGGATGGAACAATGACAATCCCAGCAGATCTCTCTACTTCTCTTCCCCTCCAACCATGCAAGCTCTGGCCTACAATTATACACAACATTTCTGATTGGACAACCCAGTGCAGTAACCAGCTCAGGAGACTATGATCATAAGAAATACCATTAGGGACTTGTAGATATGATCAAAGCTTCCAGCGTGCTGAAAAACCATAATCCTCATGTCTGTCTCTCTCACACCTCATCATCCATCACACTGCTACTCACTGTGTCCCATAACATGAGAACCCCCCCTCGAAGGCCATCACACATAAAATGGAAACACTTCCCACATAGGGTCAAAACAAAGACAACGCCCTTCCAAGCACACACTATCCTATATGGTGTAGCTTGCTGCCCATGTAGGTAGGAACTTCAGTGCTACCCATAGGATTAGTAAGCGCTATACAAATGCTGCAATGCAATACAATATTCATCATTTGTGCATCACCAAGATTTGTTTTAATCTTGAAATCTTTGTTTCCATCACACTTCAGAATTGCGCAACAAAATGTGCTTCATTTGGGCTTTCATAACTTCTGATATAAGTTGAAATATTTATACAGTTCACATCAGGTATTTAATGAGCTTGTGTATCAAAAACAAATTGACACCCTACAGACTTTCGTTTTCACAGTCCTATATACAGGGCCAATAGAATTATGTGATTCTGCATTCACAGCATTTTCAGCATAGTTATGAATTTGCCGCATTTACCATCATCTGATTCATTATCTGCAGATTTTACCAAGAAAACATTTGTTTCTAGCACAAACAGATCAAAAGTTAGCGAAAATGCTACAACACCTGCTGAAGCATAGTGAAAGGGCATTCGCAAAGGTTGACTGGTCACCTTTGAGTTACTTTGGGGCATATTATCAAGCATGGAGTTAAAATTATCGCCGCTTTAGCGGCAGAAAACGGCCGCTAAACCGGCGATAATGGGCTTGATAATATGCCCTTGAGAATTCCAATAGAAGCCCATGTTGACACCAGAACATGGGCTTCTATTGGAGTTCTCAAGGGCATATTATCAAGCCCATTATCGCTGCTTTAGCAGCAGTTTTCGGCCGCTAAAGCGGCGATAATTTTAACGCCGTTTCTTGATAATATGCCCCTTAGAGCTGTATTTGGATGTGGAACTGGTACTAATGAAGTGAAACATTTGCCCAGACAGTAACATGCGTAAAAATTCCAAAACAATGAAGTAATGCTATCACATAATGTGCCCCGTTAAGACGCATACTTTATTAATTTATTCAGCCTTGCCTCATAATTTTGGTGTTCCCTGCCACATTATTCCGGTGTCCCTACCTGTACCCCTGCGAGAATGTCCCATAGTCCTCTCTGTTTCCAGTCAAAGAAATAAAAGTAAACCGTCATCGTTAAAAGAATAAGCATGAGTTTATACTATATGTGGGCAATGTCAGAAGACATAGCCTGACATTTAACCTGTCTGGGAACGCGCAGCAAACGTGACACTGCATTTCAATTGCTTAGTCACCTTCCGAACTCTGCACCACTACTTCCAGCACCTGTGATGTTCCGAATAGACAAACACTGTGCCAGCGGCCTCAGTCAGGTGATATTGGCTTGAAGAATGGTTAAAGGACATGAGTCATCTGGAAGGCACGACCTCAGGTTAGATAGGGCAAAGGCCACACAATCTGCTGTCATTTCCGGCAGATAAATTATGACCCTCATCGGTCTTTTGCAAGCTGGACTGCAGTACCCATAAAACGACAAGCAACTGTCTTTTTAATGCCCTTGCAGAGCTCCTCAATTTTGTATTTAAAAAAGACCAATGCAACACAAAGCAGTGTTTTATGATAGTTTCTATAAAGCGCTGCATCTACCCCTACAGTTGTTCCAACATGTTTGTGCTTTGCTTCCAGGGTATGAGAGGTCAATTGTGTTTTTTGTTTTCTGAAACAAACTCCTGGTTTTGGAGTTTGTTTCAATAACATATTTTTTTTAAATGTTTGCTGAACAGCCATATCAAAACCGATGTCACCAGTCCACCAAATGTTTTGTACATTGAAAGCAGGACCGGACTGGCGGTAGCGGGCACCGGGAGTTTCCCCAGTGGGCCGCCAGGGTGGGGCTGGTTTTGGACACCTGGGGGCCGTTTTTGTTACCGGGCCCAGTTTTGCAGCATAGCAATAGCATAGCAGTGATATCCACGCACACCCCCCACCCACCGCGGCTGGTCCGACTTCAATTGTCAGGGCCAGTGCGCGTTTCCAGTCAAATCCTGATTGAACGGAACCGCTGTGACAACAGTTCCTTTCAATGTACAGAGGTGATCACTGGGCTATGTTATCCCTAAATTTGAAGGACAGAAATCCAACTGGATGACATAGCTAAAGTCTTCTACCACCCTGACAGAGAGAGCAGCATTTGTATAACTTAAAATCAAGCCCTATATCTAATACAGTAGGTTGGATAGCCTGCTAGTAATAAAGACCTTATCAGAGAGTGTGCATGAACATTGTGCTGGGTCAATGCAGGTGAATGGGAAGTAGGGAGATTATTTTGAATGGTGTATCAAGTAGTACATCGTTGAGGTAGATAACTGGTGAACTAGTGATGAACATGTTCAATAAGGCAGATTGTGGGCCACTGATTTCCTTACAGGTGATTGGGGTTTGACAGATGACTGTGACTTATGTTTCCGTAACTATTATCCATATTTTGTCAATCCCTTATTACTAGAGTATTTTTAGGGTTTCTGGTCGTCCCCTCTAACGTCATCCATCACTGCAAACTGTTGGCCACCCTCATAATGATATAACATATGAGCACTTTTCTGGAGCTACAAGTGAAACATGGAATTTCAAAATACGTTTTTTTCAATTATCTTTCATTAGACTAAAGATTTTTGTTTATGCATGATGGTTTTCAAGAAATGGTAGCCGTTTTGGGAGTTTCAAGAGGTGAAGATGAAGAATATGTACTATCTATCCTTATCGAATTTATCTTGCAAAGCTGGTAGCCATATTGGTGTAGTTTTTCAATTAGAATAAGAGCTTCTTTTTATAGGGAAGATATAGGGATAATTAGCTACTGGCCAGTCGTAAATATTCACTGATTTAAAGCTGCAAATTTTCCTCTAAGTACATTTGGACTAAAATGTAATGCTCCAACGGACCGCAATTTTAGCATTTGGGATGCATCATCCTAAATGCAACAAGCATTTGCAATGCAATAGGTCTCGCATTTACGCGAGTTTAAGCTATTGGCATTGTAAATGACAATGCTTTTTATTTATGTTTCACAAACAAACATAAATAAAAGGCATTTTCATTTACAATGCCAATAGCTAAAACTCGTATAAATTCGAGACCTGCTGCATTGCAAATGCTCGTTTTTTCCTGGTGGCGACCGTCAGTCTGCGTGAGCCCGAAAATAAAGGGCAGAGGAGGTCAAGGGCGGGGACACCAAAGTATCCTGACGTGACCATTGTATTGGTCACAGTGGGTGCAGGCAAGTAGTGGCCCCACTAAATGAGGTGTGAATCAAGGCAGCAGCAGGGCCATCAGAGGTAGCAGTTTTCGTGCTAACCTAAGACGGATGGTCCTTTCGGTGTTGTTTTGCAGGCCCCTAGACACAGAGGGGAAGGGGGAGGAGGTCTTGGGCACTGCAGAGGCCTTCCTCGATGTGCACCACACAGGCTGAAAGATAAAGTTGCAATTTTAAAAGTAGGGCTATTCCTGCAGTCCCGGGACGCCTTTTTAAAACAAAGAAGTAAGGGAACGGACTGAAATAATTTTTTTAAGTAGGGGCACACCGTGCCCTTCCGTTCCCGCCCACTTCTAACACTGACTGGGGGTGATACTGCTGCAGAGTTATGTTTTTTTCCCCCTGAGGGGTAAGGGCAAAAATGGAGAGCCGATAGAGACCTGACTAAGCACCTGCTGGCATTTATATTTTTTCAAATAAAGCACAAGTGCGGACCCCAGAAATTCTGGTCTCTCAATGCAGGACAGAATTCCTAAAGGGGCAGTAGCCTTTGCCTTTATTAATCCCGATCTGAGGTTCATGAAACGACCGCGCCTGAGCTTCTGTACGCGTGAGGCGACCGGTTGGCGCTTTATCTCGAAGGGGTGATGCGGTCTCAAGTTGCAGACGTACCCTGAATGCGTATAAAGGTGCCGATCACGATCCGGCAAAAACCGGGTACGAACCGTCGGACGGAGCATAATCTCCGCCCGACGCGTACCCGGTCGTCAAATTTTACAAACAAGGAATTACGATTCGCACGGGTACACCATTACCGTACGATTCGTAAAAAAGCCCAACCGAACAAAAAACACCTACCAATGCGATCCGGGAAAGCGCCGACCTGACGTCGGGACGCACGCAGCCAGCCATTCACGACCCAGGAATCACGATTCGCACCGACGTCACCCCGCACGGTGAATATTTTGCGGCAGCCAAAAACTGCCGGGAAATCAGGACGACGCGAACAAGGACCACCAGTACGCGACGGACAGACGACGCCGCGAACAAGGAGGACCAGTACGCGACGGACAGACATGGACCCGAACCTACGAGTCATCCCTGCCCTCATAGCAGTACACCTCCTCTACAGGTTACGACGCAGACGCCGCAGAAGGTCAGAATAACTAAGGGAGGGGGGAAAGTGGGGTGGGGTGGGGGTGGCACGACCAGGGCAGGCCACAAAACAACCACATGAGTCACACACCACACATGGCCTGGACATACCTGACTCCCATGCCCTGGTCACCACGAGGGGGTGGGGGCGTGTCCTGATAAGCCAGCGACCGCCACAACGGAAGTCCGTCACCACGCGAACCGGCAACACAACCAGACAGGTACGTCCCGTACCCACGCCTGAAGAGCGTGGGTACGAGTCGGACCACGCCCACACACGTCACCCCAACAATGGCGGGACGGATCGCACCCACGTGGCAAAGGCCTGGGTACGGGCCGCACAAACATCACATAGCGTGGGGACGGATATGTATGAACCCTACCCCCACCACGTATGCAAGGAGCGTACCCCCCACCCCAACAGTGTAAGTACGACCCGTACCCCCACCCGCGTATGCATGCAGCGTACCCCCCATGCCAACAGTGTAAGTACGACCCGTACCCCCACCCGCGTATGCATGGAGCGTACCCCCCATGCCAACAGTGTAAGTACGACCCGTACCCCCACCCGCGTATGCATGGAGCGTACCCCCCATGCCAACAGTGTAAGAACGACCCGTACCCCCACCCACGACTGCAAGGAGCGTACCCCCCATGCCAACAGTGCAAGTACGACCCGTACCCCCACCCGCGGACGTACGGAGCGTACCCCCCATGCCAACAGTGTAAGAAGGACCCGTACCCCCACCCGCGGACGTACGGAGCGTACCCCCAGCCCAACAGTGTAAGTACGACCCGTACCCCCACCCGCGAATGCAAGGAGCGTACCCCCCTGCCCAACAGTGTAAGTACGACCCGTACCCACACCCGCGGATGTACGGAGCGTACCCCCCATGCCAACAGTGTAAGAACGACCCGTACCCCCACCCGCGGACGTACGGAGCGTACCCCCAGCCCAACAGTGTAAGTACGACCCGTACCCCCACCCGCGAATGCAAGGAGCGTACCCCCCTGCCCAACAGTGTAAGTACGACCCGTACCCACACCCGCGGACGTACGGAGCGTACCCCCCATGCCAACAGTGTAAGAACGACCCGTACCCCCACCCGCGGACGTACGGAGCGTACCCCCAGCCCAACAGTGTAAGTACGACCCGTACCCCCACCCGCGAATGCAAGGAGCGTACCCCCCTGCCCAACAGTGCAAGTACGACCCGTACCCACACCCGCGTATGCATGCAGCGTACCCCCCATGCCAACAGTGTAAGTACGACCCGTACCCCCACCCGCGTATGCATGGAGCGTACCCCCCATGCCAACAGTGTAAGTACGACCCGTACCCCCACCCGCGTATGCATGGAGCGTACCCCCCATGCCAACAGTGTAAGAACGACCCGTACCCCCACCCACGACTGCAAGGAGCGTACCCCCCATGCCAACAGTGCAAGTACGACCCGTACCCCCACCCGCGGACGTACGGAGCGTACCCCCCATGCCAACAGTGTAAGAACGACCCGTACCCCCACCCGCGGACGTACGGAGCGTACCCCCAGCCCAACAGTGTAAGTACGACCCGTACCCCCACCCGCGAATGCAAGGAGCGTACCGCCCTGCCCAACAGTGTAAGTACGACCCGTACCCACACCCGCGGACGTACGGAGCGTACCCCCCATGCCAACAGTGTAAGAACGACCCGTACCCCCACCCGCGGACGTACGGAGCGTACCCCCAGCCCAACAGTGTAAGTACGACCCGTACCCCCACCCGCGAATGCAAGGAGCGTACCCCCCTGCCCAACAGTGTAAGTACGACCCGTACCCACACCCGCGGACGTACGGAGCGTACCCCCATGCCAACAGTGTAAGAACGACCCGTACCCCCACCCGCGGACGTACGGAGCGTACCCCCAGCCCAACAGTGTAAGTACGACCCGTACCCCCACCCGCGAATGCAAGGAGCGTACCCCCCTGCCCAACAGTGCAAGTACGACCCGTACCCACACCCGCGGACGTACGGAGCGTACCCCCACCACACCAGTGTCAGTAGACTCGTACCCTCACCTCGAATGCATTGTGCGTACCCCCACCGTGTATGTGCCAAGCGCACATATCCAGAAATCGGAGGTGTGTGTGCAGAGTCCACCCAGCAGTGCCCTGAGACAGGAGGGGTGGGTGCAGAGTCCTCCCAGCAGTGCCCAGACACAGGAGGGGTGGGTGCCTATCACTCCCAGCAGTGCCCTGAGACAGGAGGGGTGGGTGTGGAGTCCCCCCAGCAGTGCCCAGACACAGGAGGGGTGGGTGCAGAGTCCTCCCAGCAGTGCCCTGAGACAGGAGGGGTGGGTGCAGAGTCCTCCCAGCAGTGCCCAGACACAGGAGGGGTGGGTGCAAAGTCCTCCCAGCAGTGCCCTGAGACAGGAGGGGTGGGTGCAGAGTCCTCCCAGCAGTGCCCAGACACAGGAGGGGTGGGTGTGGAGTCCTCCCAGCAGTGCCCTGACACAGGAGGGGTGGGTGCAGAGTCCTCCCAGCAGTGCCCTGACACAGGAGGGGTGGGTGCCTATCACTCCCAGCAGTGCCCTGAGACAGGAGGGGTGGGTGTGGAGTCCCCCCAGCAGTGCCCAGACACAGGAGGGGTGGGTGCAGAGTCCTCCCAGCAGTGCCCTGAGACAGGAGGGGTGGGTGCAGAGTCCTCCCAGCAGTGCCCAGACACAGGAGGGGTGGGTGCAGAGTCCTCCCAGCAGTGCCCTGAGACAGGAGGGGTGGGTGCAGAGTCCTCCCAGCAGTGCCCAGACACAGGAGGGGTGGGTGTGGAGTCCTCCCAGCAGTGCCCTGACACAGGAGGGGTGGGTGCAGAGTCCTCCCAGCAGTGCCCTGACACAGGAGGGGTGGGTGCCTATCACTCCCAGCAGTGCCCTGAGACAGGAGGGGTGGGTGTGGAGTCCCCCCAGCAGTGCCCAGACACAGGAGGGGTGGGTGCAGAGTCCTCCCAGCAGTGCCCTGAGACAGGAGGGGTGGGTGCAGAGTCCTCCCAGCAGTGCCCAGACACAGGAGGGGTGGGTGTGGAGTCCTCCCAGCAGTGCCCTGACACAGGAGGGGTGGGTGCAGAGTCCTCCCAGCAGTGCCCTGACACAGGAGGGGTGGGTGCCTATCACTCCCAGCAGTGCCCAGACACAGGAGGGGTGGGTGCAGAGTCCTCCCAGCAGTGCCCTGAGACAGGAGGGGTGGGGGCCTATCACTCCCAGCAGTGCCCTGAGACTGGAGGGGTGTGACACATGTGTGTGAGGCCAGAATTATCCACATGCATACTGGCTACAAGGGAACATGTCCCCATGAACTCATGTCAACAGACTCCACACACAAGTACAGTGATCACCAAGGATGCCACGATTGTCGCAGGTGGAGACATGGCCCTGCATGCATGGCCAAAGTAGAAGGGCTCCGTCACACACACAGCTCATGTAGACACAGCTCTGCGCTAAACATTGGGAACACCCTGCAGGGAAGAAAGCTGGGTACACAGAGGAAGGAATACACCCTTGGACAAGTGCACCATGCAGTAACTGCCTACATGAACAAAGAAAGTTAGCCAACACCTTGTGATGGCACACAGATCACAGGGTCCCACCAATGAGCAGTACACTACTACATATCCCACACACCCAAACCCTTACACACCACCCAAAACCATGTAGCAGCCCCACCAACACCAATACCAGCATAGCAGTAGTGTGATAATGAAAACAAAATTAAGCTTTATTCAGCAGGAGCACAATGTCCGTGGATCGCAGGCAGTTCAATCTTCACAAAGCCCATAGGGCAGTCAATGATTCTCAGCTGGATGGGGGACACAGTGGGATGCGTGTCCCCTACCTTGCCTGCACAGTCAAATGGCATCGTCTTCCACACTGGTGAGGGCATCAGGGGGGGGGGGGGAGCAACAGGCACCGCAGGGACATCAGGGCAAAGGGGCGGCGTTGTGGGTGCAGGGATGGAGGACTCCACCACAGGGGGTGGGTCAGTGCCAAAGGCGGAGGCCAGGATGGCACTACACACCTTTGCAAGGTCCTCCAGGGAGTCCCCTGCACCCGAAGGGACCTCAGGCCCCAAGGAGGGGGGGGGGGTCAGAGGGATGGGTCGCAGCGCCACCGGGGGAGGGTGGAGACAGGGGGGGAGACTCAACCACCCTGACCGGGGACCTCCTTGACCGCTTGCGTGGTGGTGTAACTGTGGGGCTCAGGGACAGAGCGGCCATGAAGGAGTCCTTGGGGGAGATGTGGCCAGGAGAGCTGAGGGGAGGGGATTTGGAGGGAGTGGACTGGGTGGAATGCGGACTCCCACTATGGCTGCGTGTCACACGTTTGCCCCCCGACCCAGTGGGTGTGCCTACCTCACCCTGTGTGTGCGTGTCAGGAGGAGTGCGGTGGACCTTCCCTGCTGGTGTGGTGCCCGTGTCCGTTGATGTGGGTGCATGCCGACGTCTGGGTGTACGTGTGACAGGCATGGGAGTGGGAAGTGTGGATGGGGCAGGGGTAGGTGGGGGAGGTCGCGCTGCAGGAGACCCACTGCTGCAGTCAGTGTGGAGTCGATGGACCTCAGCAAGTTGCGTTGGTCAGCCTGCGATGAATGAATGCCCTCCAAGAAAGCCTCGATGTTGGTGAGGGTTTTGCCGTGGGCATGGAGGACATTAAGGATCGCAGCCTGACCAACCTGCAGTTGCCGCTGGATGTCCACAGACTCAGCATTGGCGGCAGCAGTGGAGACAGGGGCAGGGGGTGCGGTGCCTGGCAGGAAGGAGACATGCTGTGACCGGGCACGCTGGGAAGGGACACGAGCAAGTGGGAGGCGGCTGGTGGAAACTGAGGGGGCGGTGCGAGGTGTTGTTCCGCTGTCAGCTGCTGGTGCAGCCTCCGCCCACTCGGAGACATCGTCCCCGGACCTGTCAGCTTCGTAGTCTGATGTGCCAGTCGACAGGTCCTCGGCCACACTCTCCTCCGCCTCTGTCCCACTCGATGTGCCAGACCCGATGTCACGGCTGGCACTGGTGCTCGGTCCCTCCGCCTGGTCTGTGTCCATGTCTCCCTCTGTGTCCCCCGACGATGCTGTGGGCAGGGTGGAGAGACAGAAATTATTCAGACACCTGTACACATCTGTCACATGAGTCCAATCTACATAGGTAACATTGCATGGCCTGAAAAGGAAGATCCCTAACATCTACTGAACAGGGTACCGATGTAGGGCATGAAACACACAGTTGGTTGATCCACCATGCCACTGAAATACCATGGAGAGCATGAGACAATAGCTAAACACAGGAAAAGGAGTCTGACATAGCACCCAGGCCCTGGGGACAATCCAGCACTGCATCTGCACCACACAGCGTTGGCGAAAATACCGATGACCAGGGACCATATCCATGAACTTGAGACACATGCTGCATAGGTAATGCTGAAAACATGCACAACATGACTCGGTCACTGCACATTGCGTGTGTGTCCAGGCACATCACACACTGCCCAGACCCAGCAAGTGGTAATCAGGATTTAACACATAGGCATTGCCCGCCCCAACAAGACCCTACACGAGGCAAATTGTGGAGACACAGGTGGCACCAACATCTCATGGTCTGGGTGATACACACAGGGGCAGGCAAAAAGCAAGATTGGACGCCAAACAGCCAAGGTGCGCCTGTACAAATAATGAGGTACCAGTGCCCATCCTCAGATGAGTATAACAAGACACACAGGCACTGGCAACTGTGAGTATGAAGAAGGACAATCAGGTCAGGCTGCACAGTGGACACCTGTACAAATTAGCACGTCTATATACATGGTGACAGGGGACAATGGCACAGAGCACAACTTACGCTGTAGACACTGACAGTGGCCACGTTTATGATGACACATACACCACTGAGGCAAAGGTGCCCCAGGGGACAGTAGTGGGCACGCAACTACATGCTACTGAATGGTAATGACTGCAACACACGTCACCATCCCTGCACTATGTGTATCGCACACTCATGCACATCATGTCACAGGCCACTACATAGGACATGCGCGCTGTAAGGCATGACACATGAGAGACCAACTCCCATGTCTGGAGTCAGCATCAGTGCCAACTGACATGGAACCCACATGCAGTGAACTTGACAGTGCACAGGCAAGGTCCCACAACCTGTTACACACCACCCCCACACATGATGCTACAGACATTGTTCCCGTGGACAAAGCGCCAGCCTACATTACCCTGTGAAGGAGTGACTACACACAGACCAGGGAACACATTGCAAGGAGGGGAAGGGTGGCAGGGGCACAGCGCTATACTGGGGCAAACAGGATCTGCACAGCACCTTTAAACCCTGCGAGTGGATTCATGCTACTGTGCCCTTACAAATGCCGGTGACACACAACAAACACACATGTACCTACCCCCTTCCGGCTGCTGTATCGCCTGTAAGCGCCTCTCAAGGTCTGGAAAGACCACCGGCAGCACACGCCTGTGGAGGTGGCTCAGACGGCGGCGGCCGCGGTTCTTGTGGCTCTCAGGTGAGTCCCCCAGCAGGAGCCGTGCAATCCTCCGCGTCCAGCACCGGATATCCTGCCAGCGTTTCCTCACCTGGGCCAGGCGCCGCCTCCGACCATCCACACCCCTCACGGCACTGACGGCGGTCAGCCAGATCTGCTCCTTGGCAGTGGCGCCTACCTGTGAGGAGGAACAAGTGACACCACATCAATACACCAGCCACATGTCACAGAGAGACATATGGGTACAAATTAGCTGGTAACAACAAGGCATGTCATGCAGCCAACGCATTGCACCTTTGTCATAGGGACATCATCCCCTGGTGAGGGAAAAAGCACTACGTGCCACAGTGGGTACACAGGTGGAATGATGGCAATGTCACAATCAATGATCAAGGCTCACACTGTGCATCACACCCACCCCTCCTGTCTCAGGGCACTGCTGGGAGGACTCCACACCCACCCCTCCTGTCTCAGGGCACTGCTGGGAGGACTCTGCACCCACCCCTCCTGTGTCAGGGCACTGCTGGGAGGACTCCACACCCACCCCTCCTGTCTCAGGGCACTGCTGGGAGGACTCTGCACCCACCCCTCCTGTCTCAGGGCACTGCTGGGAGACATCAGGCACCCCCCCCCTGGGACCCCCCCGACAGTACATGGCATGTGTGTTACACCTGGACGCAATGGCAGAAGTCACAGTCACCACATAGGGACAGTCTGTGGCAGTGGCCTATGCACTCACCTGATAACCTGGTCGCCCATACAGCATGGAGTACTGTGGGAGGATCACATCCAGCAGAGCCATGTTCTCCTCCAGGGTGAATGGCTGTGTCCTCTCCACAGCCCTTGACATGGTTCCAGGGAATCAGTAGCAGCAGCTGGGTCGACGAATGCAAAGATGTGCAGGCAAGTGCTCCCTCATGGGACCTGGCTGCCTTATATGTGCCCTTCTGCCCAGTCTCATGCACAGGAGTACAGAGAGATTGGTCACTCACATTTGCATCCTATGTTTCCACCAATCCCTTCAAACCTAGCAGTCTGTGGGTTCTCGATCGGTTTCATTCTCCTGCATGATGTCAGCCCCACAAACACATTGCAACAAAGTAGACAAATCCCAACTGACTTCTGCTGTGCACCTTCCAGAACAATTTCGAATTTTGAACTTGGTCTCCATGACAACCAGCATGCATGTAGGCCTTAATACTTGTCCCCTATGTAATTTGGAGCATCACACACAGGTACGGTGCGTGTGGGGGCCCTAGGGCACCCCAAATGCATGGCAACGGCCCGTACATGCATGCCTACGCTCTCCATCACTTTTGGTCTGCACGCGTATGCGTACCCGTAGTGGTACGGACCGTACACTCGCATCTACGCTCTCTATCACTATGGGTCTGCACGCGTATGCGTACCCGTAGTGGTACGGACCGAACACTCGCATCTACGCTCTCTATCACTATGGGTCGGCACGCGTATGCGTACTCGTAGTGATAGTGAGCGTAGATGCGAGTGTACGGTCCGTAACACTACGGGTACGCATACGCGTGCAGACCCATAGTGATAGAGAGCGTAGATGCGAGTGTACGGTCCGTACCACTACGGGTACGCATACGCGTGCAGACCCATAGTGATAGAGAGCGTAGATGCGAGTGTACGGTCCGTACCACTACGGGTACGCATACGCGTGCAGACCCATAGTGATAGAGAGCGTAGATGCGAGTGTACGGTCCGTACCACTACGGGTACGCATACGCGTGCAGACCCATAGTGATAGAGAGCGTAGATGCGAGTGTACGGTCCGTACCACTACGGGTACGCATACGCGTGCAGACCCATAGTGATAGAGAGCGTAGATGCGAGTGTACGGTCCGTACCACTACGGGTACGCATACGCGTGCAGACCCATAGTGATAGAGAGCGTAGATGCGAGTGTACGGTCCGTACCACTACGGGTACGCATACGCGTGCAGACCCATAGTGATAGGGCCGTACACTCGCATCTACGCTCTCTATCACTATGGGTCTGCACGCGTATGCGTACCCGTAGTGGTACGGACCGAACACTTGCATCTACGCTCTCTATCACTATGGGTCTGCACGCGTATGCGTACTCGTAGTGGTACGGACCGTACACTCGCATCTACGCTCGCCATCACGATGGGTACACATACGGCAGCACTCCCACAGTGATTTGGGAACATGCACAGGCCCTCTCAGCAGCAGTACGGCGGATTTTACACATCACTGTGGTGATAGGCGACACACATGTAGGAATAGGGCGGACATACTTGTCCATGGATGGACATACTTGTCCAGGAATGGACATCAAGGCATCGTCTGTGCATTACCACATGTGTGGGGCACAGGTGTCACAGGCTGTGATGTGGAACATGCCTCCTGAGTGGAGAAGGCACCAGATGTATGATGAGATGTGTACATGTGTACTGTGTGAGGGTGCAATGTGTGCCAGGCATGCCCTTGACTCCTTTGACATGTGTGCATGTGGGACTGTGCACTTGGGGTGAGCGTCACTGGCATGGCACGGACACCAACACACGGAAGTGTCCCATTATGCCCGGTACAGGGGTCATGACACATGACTCATCACTACCCACAGTGCACAATGTGACTATGCCATATATGTGTCCGGGATTTACATCGGGTTGATGTTGTAGCACCCTCAAAAGCTGCAGCCGTTGCAGCAACCAACATGTGGCTGTGTGTAGATTGTCATTGCACACTGTTCCCAACACCATGCCACATGTGTTATCGGATGTGAGGTGCACATGTATGCAAGGGACACGGAGTAGCGTGACAAGGCCATGTCAGCAAACTCACAAGGAATGTGTGGGGAGTCATGACATGTGCACCTTCATGGCAAGGTGTGTGGGCTGGACTAGTGTAATGTCATGTGACCTGTGGCTCAAGTGTTCCGCTGCCAGTCTCTGCAATCGGCATCACACTTCTGCTAATGTGTGGGTGTATGTCACTCCTGTCTTGCGTCGGGCAGTGCACTTGCACTGGGACACAGCTATTTTCATGGCGTGGCATGGGGAGGTTCTCAATCACCGTGTGTAGCTGGGTCTTGGAAGGAGTGTCACCTTGCATCCATACGTGTCCTGGGCATGTAGCACATGCCTGACTCCCTATGTGGCATGTGTGTATTGCCAGATTTACATGTGCTCAGTAGACATGAGTTGTTCTCGTAGTGCACTCACTCTTCCTTGTCACTTCCAAATTACTGCAGAGCGCCTCCTGTTGCCCGAAGAATTCCAGACTTGGCCACCATGCAGGAGAATGACACGATCCGGCTCTACCGCTTCACCCAACCGTTGATTCTGGAGCTGACGGCGAGACTGGCACCACACCTGCAACCGCAGCACAGGTATCCTACGGCACTGACACCCCAGCTGAAGGTAATGGCTGCCCTACATTTCCTTGCCACGGGTACCTTCCAATATACCATAGCTCATGTTGGTGGCATGTCCCAGAGCATGTTCAGCGGTGTGCTGCATGATTTCTTGGAGGCCATGTTGATTCACCTGGATGACTTCATCAAGTTCCCAACCCCTGAACAGATGACTGAGGTCAAGCGTGGTTTCTATGCCCTGGGAGGGATGCCCCATGTCATTGGGTCCATAGATGGGACACATGTAGGTTTGGTACCACCACACGCACGGGAGGTGGCGTACCGCAATCGGAAGCACTACCACTCCATCAATGCCCTTGTGGTGTGTCTGTCCAACATGGTGATTTCACATGTCTGTGCTCGTTTTCCAGGATCAGCACACGATGCCTACATCATGAGGCGTAGCGGGATGCCTGATATGATGATGCAGCTGCGCAACGAACGGGCATGTGTTGTTGGTGGGTACAGTCTGTCTGTCCTGTATTCTGTTTGGCCGAGCAGCACTACCGCTTCGCCAGTTCTAACGATATCCATGTGCTTTCCATTTAGGGGACGCTGGCTATCCCAACATGCCTTGGCTGCTGACACCTCTCCGCAACCCCATCACGCCGGCCCAGCTCCGCTACAACACCGCCCATGGCCGGACAAGGCGAGTGATAGAGAGGACATTTGGCATGCTGAAGAGCCGATTCAGGTGCCTCCACAAGACCGGCGGCGCACTCCCATATGCCCCGGCGAAGGTCTGCAAGATCTTCATGGTCTGCTGCATGCTGCACAACATGGCAGTTGAAAGAGCTGTGCCACTCATCCTGAATCAACATGACGAGGACCATCCACCCGTGGAGGACGAAGGGCTTGGCAATGGGGCTAGTGATGTGGAGGATGTGGAGCCGCAAGAGGACATCCGGACTCGGCTCATACGCGACTTCTTTGCTTAGTGGTGAGTACCAGTGTCTGAGTGTGCACGCCTTGGTCCCCGTGTGGCATGTGTTGTGATGCGTGTCTCCACCTGCATGTATGGCACGTGAGTCAGAGGTGTGTGTGGGTGTGTCACTGGAGTGATGGTGGCAGTGATGGTAGTATTTCCACACTCATAATTGTGACCTAGCATGTTGTCATCCATACATGTGTCGAGTCAATGCACATGCAAGTGGCTGTGCTTTTTGTGGCTGACTTCTTGTGTGTCTCTCTTCCCCAGGTACCTGCGCATGCCGTCTTCTGGTTGCATTGTTGTGGCACTGCTATTCCTCATGGACATGGCATCGTGGGCTGACTCAGCGTTATAGGCACGGACACGTTTGGAAGTCTCCATGGGGTAAGGGATGCATCTGGGGTGTATTGGGTGTGGCAGTTGTTCACGATGTGTGCACACTGCCCCGGTCGGGGTTTGGTTCCTCTGCAGACATGTGGCATCCCCATGGGACACGACATGCAGCTGGGTACACCTGAATAGATGGGCTGCCTGGTTGTCAGTCATCAGTGATGGGATAGTGAATTGTGATGAAGGCATCAATGTGTGTGACACTGCCCTCGGACACATACGGTTAACATTGTCTTGACATGGCGTGGGATTCCCACATCAGCGGATGTATGGTGTATGGCAGTCTCTCCGTGAGCAGCTGTGGGTATTTAGCTGTTATCCGACACTTGTGTGCCAGTTCCATGGCTATCACGCATTTGTGCTGCAGAAGGGGGGTGCCAGTGTTGGAGCCACATGTTACTCCACATGATGTGTTCATGTGTACTTCAAGTTGCCTCTGCAATCCCAAACACATGACTATTAAAGGTGTCCCTATGCCTCCAAGGTGCCTCTTCTCAGTCAATGCTGGTGTGTTGCCACGGTGCATCCTGCATGTCTGGCATGGTATTCCCTGATTGTGGCTATGTGTCAATGTGTCGAGTGGCAAGATGCAAGCTGTGTGTGTGTGCTGAGACTGTGTAATGTGCATGATGTCCATGACTGTGTGGGTATTGTGACATGTGCCATCCCCATGCATCCAACGTTGTCCATGACCCCATTCTCTGCATCCACCGGACTCAAGCTTGCAGGACATGGTTCTGCCACCTGTCTACACGTACCTGGGTGCCCCCCAGGACACGGGCCAGGATCCCTGACCTCTGCGCATGACTGTTGCTGTACTCAATGTGTCTGTCAGCACGGTTGTTCGGCCACCCCCTCAGCTGGTTCTGACCATCACGGGTGTGTATGGTGCTCCATGTCTGTCTTGCCTAGAAAACTGTGACCCATGTGTCCTGTGCCAGACTCAGGCCCCAGGGTGTGGATGGTTGAAGTGAACAGATGACTCAGGCATGTCTAGACTGTACAAGACACATGTTAGGTAATAATGCTACCAGCAGGCATCTACTCTTAATAGTGTGATTTATTATTGTGGGGGGGGGGGCAAAGTGAGGGCCTTTCCGGGATTAGGGAATCCAAAGTTCAGTAGGGGAGTTGGTGTCCTTGCCATTGGAAATCCTCAGAGTCCATGCCACAGTCTTTGTCAACATTGGTCAGCCAGTGACCAGCAGGGCCATGTGGCAGAGAATGTCTCTTGATGCTGTGATGCTGTTGCTCCAGTGGGCCAGGTGCCAGGCCAGGTGTCCTGGGAGATGGTGATGTAGCAGCCACCCTCACGGTCCTTTCCGTGGACGACCCGGCTTCCTGCGGGGAACCTCAGCAGCAGGCCGTGACGACGTCTGGGATGCTCCGTCGGATGTTTCCTCCTCCTCCTCATGATCCCTCCCTGTGGGTGGTGATGTTCTCCGCCTTCTGGCACAGGGAGGGTCGGCCATGGTGTCGGCCATCCGACGGAGTTCAGCGTGAATCCCCTGGGACGCCGTCACTTGCTGAGCCTGTCTGTCCTCCATCCTCCGTTGGTGTAGCTGTAGACAGGCTATTAGCTCCGCATGTTGCTGGGCCTGCTGGACCTTGATCCCCTCGAGGACGGACACAACCTGGGCCATGCCCGTGGTGTCCTGCCGGTATGAGTCCAGGATGTTACGGACATGGGAAAATACCGGATCCCCAGCCAACTGGTCAGGCTCGCGCCTCCGCCGTCCTCCACTCCCGCCACCCCTGCCCACTTGCGTCTGGCCTGCACTTGTGGGCACATGGGGTCTCCGGGACCCCTGAGGGGTGGCATTGGCGTTGTCGCCTGCCTCCTCCTGGGTGCCCGGGACACCGTGTCCCTCCTGGCGAGCCTGGCTGCATTGTGGTGTTGGGGCAGGGATCCTGGGTCTCTCCTGGGATGTGGCAGGAGTGGGGGTGGTGGTTGGCACGGTTGTACCTGACGCAGGTGCTGCAGGTGGTTGGACACCAGAGGGGCCAGGTCGGTCGGGGTCGTCCGCAGAGTGGTGAGAGTGGTCGCTGCCGGTGGGATCGGTCTCCTGCAGATCCGGGTCCTGTGAGTGTTCCCCCCCAGTGTTGGGGGGTGCAGCACGACGTTGACCTGTGTGTGAGAGAGACAATGTTAATTAGGATCCATGCAACATCCATGTTTCATCCGTTACCAAGTTGGCACATTTCCTCTTGGAATTAGGATCTGTCTTGCATTCCACTCACAGTGCACTTGTGCATGTGTGTGTCCCTTGGGCACCAATTTGGCCCCTTTCACTATGTGTGGCACAGTCTTACTTGCTGCGTCAAGTGTGACTGCAGTCAGCAGTGGAGTGTGCATGTGTGCCGAGCTATGCATTTGCGCCTTCCTTGTAGCACTGTACATGTGCACATGGAGTGGATCCACACACTTATATGATGCAGGTGGCTGTCCTTGTGCTCGTGTACAGGTTGTAACATGGCCCTGCGTTTTGCCATGATGAAGAGGGGGGGTTCTGGCACTGGCCACCCTTGTCTACATGCACGCAGTCCACCTGCTGACGAGCAGACATTCACACACACCAAAGGACTGATTTGCTCTCCCTGTGTCTCCCTCCCTCTCTGTCCCCCTCTCCCTCCCTCTGTGTGTCAGCCTCCTCCCTGTGTCCATCTTCCTGTGTCTCCCTCTCTCTCAGTCCCCCTCTCCCTCCCTCTCTGTACCCCTCTCCCACCCTCTGTGTCCCCCTCTCCCTCCCTCCGTGTGTCAGCCTCCTCCCTCTGTCCGTCTCCCTCCCTCTCAGTCCCCCTCTCCCTCCCTCCCTGTCCCCCTCTCCCACCCTCTGTGTCCCCCTCTCCCTCCCTCCGTGTGTCAGCCTCCTCCCTCTGTCCGTCTCCCTCCCTCTCAGTCCCCCTCTCCCTCCCTCCCTGTCCCCCTCTCCCACCCTCTGTGTCCCCCTCTCCCTCCCTCCGTGTGTCAGCCTCCTCCCTCTGTCCGTCTCCCTCCCTCTCAGTCCCCCTCTCCCTCCCTCCCTGTCCCCCTCTCCCACCCTCTGTGTCCCCCTCTCCCTCCCTCCGTGTGTCAGCCTCCTCCCTCTGTCCGTCTCCCTCCCTCTCAGTCCCCCTCTCCCTCCCTCCCTGTCCCCCTCTCCCACCCTCTGTGTCCCCCTCTCCCTCCCTCCGTGTGTCAGCCTCCTCCCTCTGACCGTCTCCCTCCCTCTCAGTCCCCCTCTCCCTCCCTCTGTGTCCCCCTCTCCCTCCCTCTGTGTCCCCCTCTCCCTCCCTCCGTGTGTCAGCCTCCTCCCTCTGACCGTCTCCCTCCCTCTCAGTCCCCCTCTCCCTCCCTCTGTGTCCCCCTCTCCCTCCCTCTGTGTCCCCCTCTCCCTCCCTCCGTGTGTCACCCTCTGTCACCTTGGCCCAGCTTCCTGGGCACACACTGTTAGCAGATCTTTGAGTGGCCCTTGGCCTGTTGATGTGAGTTTGTTTCTGATCTCCAGGCACCCATTTTGTCTGCTGTGTGTCTGTGCGCTGCTGCTGTGGTGGTGTGTGCTGCCACTCTTTCACACTGTTGGCTGTTCATTAGCTGCTGTCATGTGCAAAACAGTGCCTTCACCCCCATGTGTTGATGCAAGGCGTCCGCCATTTGCTGGCAAGTCATTCCTGTGTTGGGACACAGTGTTTGTCTGGCTGTGACCTAGGCCATATGGGCAGAGGGCATTGTTGTCTGCTTTGGAGTCGCACTATGTGATTCTTGGTGCCCAGCCTCCCGCCATCCGGGTTACCGTGTCATGTGTTGTTGTCTTCTGTGGCCTGTGACTTGACATTGTCCAGCTGGGTGCATGGGGCATGGTGGCAGCAGTGGCATGTGCCTGCTCATGGAGTGTGGTTGAGTAATGCGATGGCTTGTGGTGGTTGCGTGCCTGTTATTAATTTTGGTTGTGGTTGCAGTTCCCCCCATGTGAGGTGCGTTGTTTGTGTACTCACCCGGGTCTCGGAGTCCTTCTACTCCTTCAACTGCCTCCACCGGCAGTATGGCCATCACCCTCTCCTCCCAGGGATGGTACTGTACGGCTCTGCGGGAGGGCCCTCCTCCGGTGGCGTTGGCCTGGTCGTGTTCCTCCTGCCTCTTGGCTCTGACCCTCCTCCGCAGATCGTACCACCTGTTCTGGCAATCCTGCTTGGTCCTCCTGGTGTCCGCAACAGCATTCACAGCATCGACGATGGTCTGCCACATGGCTGTTTTGGCTGCCTGGCTGGTGCTTCTGACCAATGTTCCAAAGATCTGTGGCTCGACTCTGAGGATTTGATCAACAAGGACCTCCAACTCTCGGTGACTGAACTTTGGATTCTTGGTAGTGGGCATGGTGAGGGGTGTGGGTGGGGATGGTGTGGGTGTGGGGGGGGGGTGTGGATGTTGGGGGGGGGGTGTGGATGGTTGTGTGTGTGTGTGAATGTGATGAGAGGGAGTTTGTGAGGGTGGTCGTGTGAAGGTGTGCAAGTGTAAGGTGTGGTGTAGCTTGTAGTCTGGTTCTGTGGTGTCTGGCAGCAGTGAGTCTGTTGCAAAGGCTCATGGTTTGTGTGTGTGGGCCCTTTTTATTGGTCCATGGGTGGGTGTGGCAGTTTTTGAATTTTGGGTGGGTGTGTTATAAGGAGTGGTGGTGTATTGGGCCTCTGTTTGTTTTTGGCAGTTGCAGGTCAGTGATTGTGTTATTTTAGTGGTTGTTGGCCATGTTTAGTGGCTGTGTGCCTTTCGAATGGTGTATTCTTGTGTTGTTTTATTTTGTCCTGGTTGTGTACGTGCGTTTTGAGCGTGTGTACGGTGTGTACATGGGCCATTTGGTTGTACGATTTTGTCCTTGTGTGTGGCTTTGTAAGACTCGTACATGCAGTTGTGATGTTGGGGCATGGGGTGCGCTCCGTACTTAGGAGGTTGTGTTGGGGGTGCGCCAGGAACGTACTGGGGTGGGGGTACGACTGGAACGTACTGGGGTGGGGGTACGACTGGAACGTACTGGGGTGTAGGTACACGGGGGGTACGACACGTACAGGGGTGGGGGGTGTACATTGACGGTGGTACGACACGTACTGGGGTGGGGGGGTGTACATTGACGGTGGTACGACACGTACAGGGGTGGGGGTACGACTGGAACGTACTGGGGTGTAGGTACACGGGGGGTACGACACGTACTGGGGTGGGGGGGTGTACATTGACGGTGGCACGACACGTACTGGGGTGGGGGTACGACTGGAACGTACTGGGGTGTAGGTACACGGGGGGTACGACACGTCCAGGGGTGGGGGGTGTACATTGACGGTGGTACGACACGTACTGGGGTGGGGGGGTGTACATTGACGGTGGTACGACACGTACTGGGGTGGGGGTACGACTGGAACGTACTGGGGTGTACATGGACGGTGGTACGAGACGTACTGGGGTGGGGGGGTGTACATTGACGGTGGTACGACACGTACTGGGGTGGGGGGGTGTACATTGACGGTGGTACGACACGTACAGGGGTGGGGGTACGACTGGAACGTACTGGGGTGTAGGTACACGGGGGGTACGACACGTCCAGGGGTGGGGGGTGTACATTGACGGTGGTACGACACGTACTGGGGTGGGGGGGTGTACATTGACGGTGGTACGACACGTACTGGGGTGGGGGTACGACTGGAACGTACTGGGGTGTACATGGACGGTGGTACGACACGTCCAGGGGTGGGGGGTGTACATTGACGGTGGTACGACACGTACTGGGGTGGGGGGGTGTACATTGACGGTGGTACGACACGTACAGGGGTGGGGGTACGACTGGAACGTACTGGGGTGTAGGTACACGGGGGGTACGACACGTACAGGGGTGGGGGGTGTACATTGACGGTGGTACGACACGTACTGGGGTGGGGGGGTGTACATTGACGGTGGTACGACACGTACTGGGGTGGGGGTACGACTGGAACGTACTGAGGTGTACATGGACGGTGGTACGACACATCCAGGGGTGGGGGGTGTACATTGACGGTTGTACGACACGTACTGGGGTGGGGGGGTGTACATTGACGGTGGTACGACACGTACAGGGGTGGGGGTACGACTGGAACGTACTGGGGTGTAGGTACACGGGGGGTACGACACGTACAGGGGTGGGGGGTGTACATTGACGGTGGTACGACACGTACTGGGGTGGGGGGGTGTACATTGACGGTGGTACGACACGTACTGGGGTGGGGGTACGACTGGAACGTACTGGGGTGTACATGGACGGTGGTACGACACGTCCAGGGGTGGGGGGTGTACATTGACGGTGGTACGACACGTACTGGGGTGGGGGGGTGTACATTGACGGTGGTACGACACGTACAGGGGTGGGGGTACGACTGGAACGTACTGGGGTGTAGGTACACGGGGGGTACGACACGTACAGGGGTGGGGGGTGTACATTGACGGTGGTACGACACGTACTGGGGTGGGGGTACGACTGGGACGTACTGGGGTGTAGGTAGACGGGGCTATGACACGTACTGGGGTGGGGGTTCGACTGGAACGTAATGGGGTGTACCTAGATGGGTGGGGGTATACATATACGGGGGTACGTGTCGGACGTACGGGGGCTGGGGGGAGTGTTGGGCGCGTATGCGGGCACATGTCTCCATGGTTGCTGTAGGAGTTCGGTGCGGACGGTGTTTTTTCCATACGGTTGTAACCTCGGACGCCCGGGATGGATCGTGATTCCTCGGTCGGACTTGGATTTTCACGTTTGTACGGTAAATCGTCCGAGGACGTGTCGGACACATTTTCCGACCCAAGGACGTGTGGGGAATGATTCCCAGTGCGGTTCGTATGGACTTTTTACCATGCGAATCGTGATTGCCAGTTCGTACGGCACTTGTACGATTCGTACGGTAAAAAGACCCGATACGAGTCGCACGGGGGAATTTTTTACCGGATCGTGATCGGCACCAAAGTGTGGCTGGGAAGAGAATCTCGCAGTGTTTGGTCTAGCTGCCTGGAGCGGCGGAGAGGATGTTAATAGTATCTGACAATGCACAATTGATTAAAAGCACCCTGCTGGACGAATCAGCAAGGCCGTTGTAGTATTGCAGCGGGGAGAGTGCCCTACAGCGGGCCTTTAATGGACTGTTTTGGGGACAGGCTGAAAAATCACCAAAGGTGAAAATGCAGGTGAAGCTGTGCAACAAAACAATCTACCCAATCGTGCATGGTCATTTAATTTAAGTGCAGGAAGGTTCACATAGGGTAAAATACGACTGAGCATAGAAAGACCACACTAATTGGAAAAAGAATATGACTCAGAAATGTACACAAATCGTGGTCACATTTGGTTTTATGCACTTTCACAGGAAGGACCGCCTAAGCGGAGAGGTATGACTGACATTTGAGGCCAGGTCAGGAGCTGCAATCGACGTAAGGGACACACAGCCCTAGCTTTATACTCTACAGGCCTTCATTTAAGCCTTGAGTGCTAGCGTAGGGCACCTGCACCCGTGTTGGGGAATGGGGCATATGTTTAATCATCAGACTTTGACCCTGAGCATTAGAGAGAAAGACAGAAAATGGCGAAATAAGGAGAAGAGTAAGATGAACAAACAGTGATAGAAGGATAACATCACAGTAAAAAGAACCTACAAAGAACCCAACCTAACCTGTTCGATTTATACGAAGAGAGAGCAAGTTTAGGATGTGTTATTTTCTCTGGAATGTAAAGTACGGGTACCGACACCACAGTAAACCCCTGCTGGGTGAGTGCAATAGGTGTACCGCCGCCTTACTGGTACCCGATATTTATGTGTGAAACTAGAGTTGGGCAGTGGAAAACAGGTGATTAATCTAAGAATAGGCACCAGCGCTCTCTGTGAGGTAGGAAGCAGACAGGGACAACAGTGCGTATCCAAAAGGTTTTAAAAAACATACACAGGCTTTCTTTTCAACCCCACAAAATGTCCATGCAAGTATTTAGTCAGATACGTGCTTGTCAGGGATTCCCTTCCTAAAACTAGCAGTGACATCACAACTTCTTACAGATTTCTGGCTATTTGTGGGCACTAATTGGCGCAGAGAGGCAGCTTCATGGCTCATCAGTTATCTTCCGGCTCTCTGCATTTTCAAGGCTGCGTTTCTCTAAACAAAAAGCCATGCTCCTCTCTCGTAGCTCATCTTCCTTTCAATGTGCTGCTGCTTCGGTCTGTTTGTGTCAAGCAAGGATAGCGGAAACGTAAACACTGGTGTCCTGGAGGAGGCGCTGCTTTAGGTCAAAAGGGAGACACACACAGCCAGTCACCGAAGAAGGTGGAGGTTGATCTAGTATCCATACAAACACTGCTCTGCCACAAAGGGGTTTCTTGGGTGCCTAAGGCATTAAAAAGAACTGGTATGTGCCTTCTCTTCCGTACACCAGCTTTCGGAGTTTTGATTTTTACATGCTGTTGAAATTTTAGCAGAGTGGCTATGACACTAGTACACGCTGCCCTTTTCAAACGGCCGACATGGACTGGTTGGTGATGGGGACGTAACAGATAAGAGGGAGGGGAGTGAGATGAAGCAACAAAGGGGCAAGCTGGAGATGAGCTAAAGCTGGGGTTTTTAAAAGTGGCTATACTGAATAGTGCTAGGGAGCTTCAATGAGCAGGGTGGGGTGGGGAGCAAGGGAAACGGCATGTGCACACATAGAAAACAAGCATTGGAAAGTAAAAGCAATCGCGCGTGTGTGTGTGTGTGTGTGTGTGCACGCGTGCGGCCGACTCGTGCGTGTGTGCGGTCGTTAAGGCATGAAACAAAGGGAAAAAGCATTGGAAAGTAAAAGCGATCGCGCGTGTGTTCGTGCGTGCGTCCGACACAGCCGCGAAAGCAACAAAGATTGAAAGCTTGCGTTTGTATTTGGTTAGCCCAGAATTCAACTGCGTGTGGTGTTGAATCCTAAGAAAAACTATGTATGTATGACGAACCTTTTACACAACTAAAGTCAAAAGTGCTGTTTAAAAAAAAAAAGTGCGGCCGTATTAATGGCTTGAAAGACCAATTCCCCCATCATTTAAACAAGCATTGGCAATCCTGTAATGTACTGTAAGAAGAAAAAACAAGCGGCCGCGAAAGTGAAAGTAATCGCGGTCAAGCGCGGCGCGCGCGCCCGTGCACATGCACTGTAGCTCTATGCTGGCCTGGTAGCACTTTTTGGAGCCCTCTCAATAAGTCTTGCCAGACCAGCGCATGCGCTGGGTCAGGCGAGACCTAAAAATCACTATTTAAGTAATCACAAAATTTGCGATTACTTAAATTGCGATTGCATTTAGGGTATCACAAATTGCGATTCTCTAAATGCACTGCAACAACAACAACAAAAAATAGTGATTTCTATTTTAAGAAACGCAAATTACAATCAACTTAAAGTTGATGGTAATTTGCGAAAACTTTGAAGAATGCAAAAAAGTGCATTTTTCAAAGTCACATTTTACACACACACATGCCCTTGGGGTATGTGTGTGCGCAACAGGTGTGAAAATTGGAATTTCAGGGGTGCTACAGGGTAACATTTTGGAACCCTTGCACCCTATTCGGTACTCGAAAATTGCGCATGCTATTTCCATTCATTCCTTTGGGCCTTCTGGCCCATAGGAATGAATGGGAATCAATTCCTTAATTGCGACTCGAAATTTGCGAGTCGCGATTAAGGAGTTTTAAGGAATCACATTATTTTTTTTTTTAATTTTTAAAAAGCCTTTTTTGAAAATGTGCACAGTACATCAGTGTAATGTCAACAAGCAATTCAGATGTAGTGATGATGCGCTAATATCTTACACCTTCCCGTACAAATTTGTGATATAGTATCAACGTCCCCCCCAATTATCTACTGCTTACAGAAATCCCACACAGCTTTGCACAGGACAGCATATTATTATATTATATAAGTAGCAGCACATTTCTCCGTATACAGGGTCATAAGGGTATACAATATATAGACATCACTAATACTTCTTAGGCTAGGAAATATAGCAGTCTGCGACAATGACAATTAAACAAGGTCCCACCTGCCCCCCTATCCAGTGTCGTTACTCATTTGCCACACTTTCACTACAATACGACAATGCCTCAGATTCTGCCTGTGAGGACCGCAAACGGATTCTAGGACTTTCTTCCCTCCCGGTTCCCTCCCCTTCCCCTCCCCGGTCCTTCTCCTGGTCTGCCCCTTGCTTGAGGTGATAGGTGGTTAGTGGTCCCCAGATGTCTTTCAGACGTGATTTTATGGGTAAAAGTTCAGAGTAATAATGCATGTGGTCTTGCCACGTAGACATCGTATTTATCCATTCCTTGAACTTGGGGGCATGGCCCCGTCCCCATCTGCATGCTATCTGACGTTTCGCCAGGAGCAGACCCATTGACAGGTATTTTTTATGCACTGTGTTTATTTCCTGAGTTCGCCCTAGGAGAGCCATGAGCGGGTTCGGGGATATTTGAGCTTCTATCATTTTGGACATCCCGTCAAAAACCTGTGTCCAGTAGTCTGCCACCTGGGGGCAACCCCACGCTAAATGTATGAAATCTGCTCCTTCCTTTCCACATCTTGCACAATTATCATTTGCTCGCAGGAAGAGTTTGTGTAGCTTAAACGGGGTATGGTATAATCTGTGTAGAAATTTAAAATAGATGAGACGTAGCCTACTATTGCCTGTGACCGCCTCAGTCTGCCTGCAACTGAGTTCCCATTACTCATCTGTCAGTGGTATATCTAGGTCTCATTCCTGTCTGGCCCATGGAGTCTGGGGAGGTGGCGCTTTCTGTATATGTTTATACAAGAGTGACGTGACATGTCGGGGGCGTCCGCCTGTAGTAGGGCATGTAGAGGTGCGAGTATATCTGGTTCTTAGGGAAATGCAGGGGTTGCTGCTTTTATGCTTTGTCTGAGTCGGATATACATAAATGTGTCCATAGTCGTGGGCGCGTGTGCGCCAAAGAATTGTGCCTTGGAGCGGAATTGTCCCCCGACATAAAGATCCCCCCAGGTGGTGTAATGCAGACCATCAAACATTCTGTGACATATCCCCTCATACGTGACCTGCAATAAGGGATTACATAGTAGGAGCATCCTAGGGGAGTACATCATGGGGGCCCCTAACCTGCGCGCAATCCGTCTCCACGCAGCGAGAGTACAGTCCACCGTGGACGGATCGCGCTCTCGCTCCTTCACCTTGGTGAATAGGTAACCTTCTGGAGGCGTCGGGGACATATAGCCATCCTCCACCGCCGGATGAGTCATGAAGGGAGGCGGGTGGAACCAATAAACTGCAAAATGTACCTGCGCACAGTAGTAGTAGTACTCAAAGTTGGGGACGTCATATCCCCCTTGGTGGTGGTACGGCAACATCAATGTGGCTAGGTTGCACCGTGCCTGTTTCCCACCCCATATGAGTCTTGTAAGTTGTGTCTTGAGGGTGTTAAAGAAAAACCTCCCGGGGTGATGTGGTATGTTAATAAAGAGGTACAGGAATGTTGGCAATAGAATCATCTTAATAAGGGATATCCTCCATGCCATTGAAAGTGGTAGTCGTATCCCCTTGGTAATATTGTCTGTTATCCTGTCAATAGCCGCGCCGTAATTTGCGCGTATCATTGCGTCCTTACCCCTGGTAATGTGTATACCCAGATATTTTAATTTGTCACTCTCCCAAACCAGGGGGTAATTCAATTGGTGTGGTAGGGTTTTGTTCGTGAGGGGGAATACTGCAGATTTAGTCCAATTTATTTGTATGCCAGAAATGGCTCAGAATTTGGTTATCTCCCGTAACACAGGATTAAGGTTCTCTTGAGGCTTTTTGATATACAGGGTCATATCGTCCGCATAAAGGGAGATAAGCAGTTGTCTAGCAGGATAAATCAGTGACCTCTCATTGTGATGTTGTCGTAGCTTCGCTGCCAGAGGCTCAATTGCCAAAGCGAATAAAATTGGGGATAGTGGACAGCCCTGCCTCGTGCCCCTGGATATGGTAAAGGTAGAGGACCTGGCACCATTCAGCAGGACTGTGGCTATCGGTTGCGGGTATAGCAGTTTTACCCAGTTTAAGAGGGTGAAGGGCATCCCCATGTAAATCAAAGTTCCCAACAGGTAATCCCACTCCACTGAATCAAACGCCTTGGTGGCATCGAGAAAGACCGCCACCGTCGAGCAATTGGGATCTATGCATTGTAGTACTACTAAAAGTGTTCTAAGATTGTGAGATGTGGCACGGTTTGGTATAAATCCCACCTGGTCCGGCAACACCAGTCGCTCCATCAATAGACTGAGGCGGATCGCCGAAACCTTTGCTAGGATTTTAGTATCACAATTCAGCAAAGAGAGGGGTTGGTACGACTCACATTGTAGTGGGGATTTACCGGGTTTTAGTAGTGAGGTTATTTGAGACTCCCGCATAGATCTCGGTAGGCTTCCCTCCTCTAATGCCGCATAAAACACCTCTTTCAGGATGGGAGCTAAAATTGGTGAGTAGGTTTTATAAAATTCTATTGGCAGGCCGTCAGATCTCGGGGCTCGTCCTGATTTCATGTGCATTATTGCTTCAGTAATTTCATCCACCTCCAATTCCAAATTCAAAATTTTTTGTTGGTTATCCCCCAACCAAGCCAATGCCCTGTCTTCAAAGTATTGTGGCAAATCAAGCGGGGTACCCCTTTGGGAGGTATAGAGTGTTTTATAGTAGTCCATAAACGTGTTCAGTTGATCTGAGAGGTTTCTATGCGTAGTGACCTGTGCATCTTGTATCTCCGCAACGTAGTTAGAGAACTTGGTGGGTCTAATCATGTGTGCTAAAACCTTCCCAGGACGGTCTCCCTCACCATAAACCCTTGCCGTATATGGTTTCCCTCGAAAATTGCATTCCCTGTTCGCAGTTTCCTCGTATTCTGTTAGTTTTTCCTGTATTTTGGCTCTGGGTACACCATCGTTCAGGCTTGCGTGAAGCTCTGTTTCCAGTGCTTTAAGTTCCCCTTCCAGTCTTTGCAGGTCTCCGCGGAGAGTTCTGAGTATACCTCCACCCTTTGAGATGCACCACCCCCTAGCCATGACCTTAAATGCCTCCAAATAGTAGTAAGGCTAGAGACAGATTTCACATTCCGCTCAAAAAATTCCTGATTTTCTCGTTCTATATTCGTCCTATAAACTGTGTCTTGGAGGTGCAGGGGGTTGAGGTGCCAGTTGTTGTATGGGGTTTGGTTTATCGGGGCATGTAACTCCATTACCACGGGGGAGTGGTCTGAATATGTGCGGGCCAGATGGGTTACGTGTACCAGCCAATGTGCGATCCCAACGGAAATGATCAGGTAGTCAAGTCAAGCCCATGTCGAGTGGACTGCTGAGTGGTGCGTGCCCTCCCACTGCGTAGGGTGTTTATACTGCCATGCGTCGAGTAGATAGTTGGTGTCTATTATATCTTTTAGAGCTTGTTGCGTGGCCGTGAAGTGCATGGGGAAACTCGAGTCCTATCCATCTGGGGCTGCACCACTGTATTAAAATCTCCCCCCCAAATAACATAAGTGGTACCTATCGTTTGGATTTTACTCCAAAGTAGGAGAAGAGCATGTGGGTCGTCGGTATTGGGACCGTAATAGTTTGCAAATGTCACGTCATATGAATGAAGCCTCCCCTATACTAGGCAGTACCTCCCGTTAGTATCAGTGTCTGATCCACTGGGTACAAACTTCACTCCTCTTTTGATTAAAATGGCCACTCCCCGAGAGTGCCCTGAGTACGATGCAAAATAGCGATATGAGGCCCATTTCGCAGCGAAATGAGGTGTAATCTCCAAATTTAAGTGTGTTTCTTGCAGTAGTGCGACGGCGATGTGATGCCTATCTGAGTAACCGAGTACCTGCCTCTTTTTTCTAGGGTTATTCAGACCCCGTATATTCCAGGATACACGTTTAGGTTGTTAATATCACGTGTGGTGTCCACCATCCCTTCGCCTATTGTGACTGCGACTGAGCCTTATACCGTTACTGCTAGCTAACTGGGTAGATAACATTTCACCAAAATTAGAACACCCTCCCACTCCGGCATCCCCAACTCGCCGGACATATGTACCCTCCCTACCAATAAGAAACTTCAGTCAAACAATTACTTTCCCTCCTTGTAGGATATTTGGGGGTTCGCCCTCGTGGGAAAGTCACTAGGGGCTCACGCCGTACCCGCTCTCCTCCACTATTGCACCCACCTGCTACACCGCTGCTACGGCAATTTAGCCATGGCGGGATGGAGGTGAGCTTCGGGGTTGAACAGATTAAAATGCTTTATTAACTTCAATACGTCACCAATAGAGAACAGTTCTTCGGAGTCAGATCGCCAACGATGATCACGTGTGCTTCAGTAACAGTTGTGTACCTCAGTCTGTGTTTGAAAGCGAAGATTGGGACCTGGAGCGTTCATGCGTCCCCGTCACCCTAGATGCCGTTTGGCGATTTCGTTTGAGGTAGTCCTCTGCTTGTTGTGGGCTTTGAAAGAAATGTTGTCTCCCCTGGTATGTTATCTTCAGTTTCGCTGGGTACATCATAGCGTACGGGATCGATTGCGCCTGCAGTTTTTTCTTCACAGCGGTGAATTTACGCCTTGCGTCTTGTACTGTGTGTGTAAAGTCCGGGAAGAACGCCAATGTGGTGTTTTCATAGTGGACCTGTTTCTTCTCACGAGCAAGGCGCAAGACCGTATCCCTGTGTCGATAGTTTAAGAAGCGCGCTATCACTGGGCGGGCTGTGCTCCAGGAGGCGGGTGGGCAGCCAGAGATCTATGCGCCCTCTCCACCATGAGATGGGCAGAGAAGGGGGCTCTTCCAAACAGTTCTACGACCAATTTCTCAATGAAGTCTTCTATGCGGCCCGTATTGGTCAATTCCGCCAAGCCCAGTATACGCACATTGTTCCTTCTGGACCGGGTTCTAAGTCCTCATTCTTATCTGCAATTAGTTTTAGCAGTTTTTCCATCTGCAAAACATGTTCTTTGTTTGCCGTGGCACCATCCTTCAGTTCAGACACTCTAGTTTCTGCTTCTTTGATGCGTTGTTCATGGTGGTCTAGTTTATTAACGACTAAGTCCATCCGCATATTCATTGTGTCGATTTTCTCGGCTATAGTTGTGAGGCTCTGTTTTATGCCAAGTAGTAGCGCTTTCCAGTCCTCCTCCTGAATGTCCACATTATCCGAGTCTGTGTGATCTGTTGCGTTAGACCTGGGTGTTTTGCGCATTTCAAATGGCAGTTTTGTCTGCTTGGAATCAGTGCACCCCATGTTGATTCCTGGTGGGCCGCCTGCGAGTGCAATGCAAGTATGTACCGCCGACCGTCGATTTCCAAATGTCAAGGTGCGCCTTGAGGCCGCCACAACCAGCCCTTCCTACGCAGAGGGCCCAATGTGTGCGCCCGCCAGGGCAGTGCAGATATACGTTGCGTGGGACTCACCATCCCCTCCGACCCTCGCAGTTGGGCCGCTGAGCCGTCTGGTCCCTTGCTATTCCGTGCTTCGGCCCGTCCGTCTCTCTTGCACGCTCTGTGTGCATAACGGTGGCAAAATAGGGCTATGCACCCCTATTTAAATCATTCACGGTGCTGGGATCCCCTGCTAGATGCACTAAAGCCTGACTGGGTATCCAGGGTTCCCAGGAGATGACCAGCACCCGCAGCATGAACCTGTGGCCGTCAGGAGTGCCATGCTACCGCCTGCAGTCGTCAGTTAGTAATGTCGGAGGGAGTCTGTGCACAGCTTAAAATGGCCGTCCATCGGCGCTCACTTCATGTGTATACAAAATTTCTAAGTTTGATAAGGCACTTCTTGTGGTTGCAGCTATGAGCGGCTATGCAGGGGCCTAGTCGCGCAGGATTGTATTCGATCAGTTTGCCCGCCCGCGCCTGCAATTACGTTATCCCACTCTGTCCTCTGCGGCGCCCGGCAGCTAAAATGGCAGCTGTCCCTCACAGCTATGTCGGCATCAACGGACCAGGAGACAGCGCACTCGAGCCCTGGCAAGTGCTTCGGATCCAGTCCCCACGTCCCATCACCAGCAAGGGGGATTCCCAATGCACGCTCTCGCTTTTGTCCGAGCAGTGCCCACGTCAGCGCACCGCTAGCAGCTTACTCACTCAGTCAGTTAATGCGCGGTCACCGCTCGGCATTATCCCGGTGGAGCCCTCCTTGGAGCGGAAGCTACATGGCACGATCTCCTTGGTCAGTAACCGTGGCACAGGCGCTCACCCCGGGAGGGTATAGCGATATGGTAGTAGTCGTGTAGTATGGTGGATCGCTGCCCCTCCTCCGCCTGCAGGGCCCAGGCGACCATGGGCTTTCCCAGCTGTCGCAGCCGTCCTCCTGTGCAAGGCCGAGGAGCAGTCGTCTGCATGAAATTTCACCAGCCTCTCTTTTTGCAGGGATCGGCTCCCTCCATCAAAAATGTTGCACCGCTGGGATCAGTGGTGGTTCCGGCCTTCTGTGGTGTGCAAAGAGGACCTTATGTAGAGCCAAGGATGGGGTTGAAGGATGTTTTTCCACTCGGCCTTGGTGTGCGGCCATCTTGGTCGCGCGCCACCTAGCGCCCCCCAGGAATCACATTTTTTTTTGCGATTCCTACAAGAATTGCATTTAGCGATTTCTAAATAGGGAATCGGTAAAATTCGCTAGTTAGAAATCGCAAAATGCGGGCTTGATGCATGTGCCCCCAAATTTGCAAATTTTTGCGATTCGCATTGCCTCTTCTTTGCATACTGTGTGCCATACCCACCACATTGCTCCCCCTTTCATAAATTACAAGTGGGTTGTTGGCCAGAGGCCCAGAAGGATTTTGGTACATCGCTCAAGTCAACTTTTGGTGCAAAGCTTTTTTGAGCTGGGTTGATTGGCACTGATATGCACCAATGAGCCCTGCCTTCCATCACAGTGGAATTTATAGTAAATCTGTAATGACGGTTATTTGGTTTTCTTTGTTCCTCATGGATTTTCACTCGCTGCTTCCTTTTTTAATCATTCTGACTTTTGCTTATTCACCAAGCTCATGAAGAACATGTATTTGTTTTCAAAGGTTCTTCTGTGTGACACTGGTGATGTTCTCTCGCATTCTTTCCACAGCCTTCATTATTACTGTCCTGTAGCTTCATGTTTGGAAATGTGCAATCTGTTAACTAGCTCTGAAGCCTTCTGTCACTCGAAAAAGAGCAATAATTTAAGAAATTATTACATCGCCGGCAGTGCATCAGGAGGCACTACTTCCATAGTGCCAGTACAACAAGAGTTATTACATTGCAGGCAAACTTATTTTTATATATAGGTATAAATATATGAATATAAAACCCTGTAACCTTAACCCTTTACCAGTAACCCTTCACTATGTTTTCTTAACCCTCTAACCTTAGCCCTGAACCCCAAACATACACCCTATACCTTTCATCCTGTCACAATAGCCCTGTACCCTCAGACCTGCACCCTGTATCTTTAATGCTCTACCATTAACCCTGTATTCTTAACACTGCAGCATCAAACCCTGTAACCTTAGAACTATGCCCATAACTACTGCATCTGGTATCCTTGACCCTGTACCCGTAACCCTCTAATTCTAACCCTGTATCTCTAGCCTTTCATGCTATACCCTGCATTCTTAGCCCTGCAACATTATCCATGTACACCAGTATCCATTTATACTTAACTCTGCACCTTTAACTCATAACTTCATAGCATGTATGTTTAACCTTGCAACCTTAAACCCGTACCCCTAGCCCTGTACCTCTAACTGTGCACCATACATCCTCTATCCTTAAACAAGCCCTTTACCCGTAAGACTGTAGCATGATCAGGCATCCCTAATCATGTTCCCTTTACTCTGTACCCTTAGCAATGTCCTCTCAACCCTGTACCTTTGCCACTGGGCTCGTAATCCTTAACAATGTAACCTTAACCGTGTACACTGTAACCTTAATCCTGTACATATTACCCTATAAAATACTGTTCTACACTTTGCCCTGTTCCCATAATCCTATACCCTAAACTGGGTGCCCTTATTCAGTTAACCTGTACAATTACCTGTACAGATACCTCTGTACTGACTACCTTGGGCCCCGTATCCCTACCCAGGACCCTGTATCCTTCAACTTTCACCCTGTATTCTTATCTCAGTACTCTTAACCGTATACCCTGTTCCCTCTATCCCTGTACACTGAACTCTGCATCCTTTACCATGTACCCATAACCCAGTATATATATATATATATATATATTCACTGAAAAAACCATAGGTTTCACACACGTTATAGTTAGGAATTAGCATTTAAAAAACCTTGCAAATTCACTGAAAAAACCATAGGTTTCACACATGTTATAGTTAGCGGAAATTTTACTGATAAAAAACCAATGAAATTCCCCCGTTATAGTTAGTGCAGGAAACTATAACTCACGCGACCGCAATCCTCTGCTGATGCTAATACTGTATTTAGACACTTATTTGCCCATGTCTTCTTCCATAAATTTTTAGCTATACATATATTACAAATATTTTTTTTTCATAAAGACACATATGTCATCAGCAGAAGATTGCGGTCGCGTGAGTTATAGTTTCCTGCACTAACTATAACGGGGGAATTTCATTGGTTTTTTATCAGTAAAATTTCCGCTAACTATAACATGTGTGAAACCTATGGTTTTTTCAGTGAATTTGCAAGGTTTTTTAAATGCTAATTCCTAACTATAACGTGTGTGAAACCTATGGTTTTTTCAGTGAATTTGTACGTTTTTTTAAATGCTAAGTTACTTTACGCCATTCGTGGCGTGCGCGCCCACTTAACGCAGTTCGTTCCGTGCGCGCGCACGTACGGTGGGCACGCGGTGCGCTACGCGCACCGCGTGCCCACGTTACGCTAGATGGGCCATGTACGCACGATGCGCTTCGCGCACCGTGCGCACATGGAGGACATATTATGCGCTTCCTTGTGATAGGTAATCTGTTGAAATTTTTTTGGGAAATGCTGTGCTCTTATATGCCATGCACAAATGGTGGCCTTCGGCCACCATTTGCACACGGGGTGGAGAGAGTGGGGTTTTTTTTTTTTAATAATTATTTACCGTACGCGTACGGTAAGCGTACGGTAAGCGTAATCGGCGAAATTTTCGAAAAATAAAAAATTACCGTTTTTTGCCTTGGGGGATCTTTGAAGACTCAACTAACATGGTTATGTGCATGGGCGCTGTCTAAACAGCCCCTTTATATGTTTTTGGCATTTGTTTATCAGCTCCCCCCTCAGAGTGCGAGAGAGAAAATGGCGGCCGCCGCTTCCTGGTTTCGACCGATTCGAATGTTTACTAAGATCTAAGGGCCAATCAGAATCGCGCTCGCGCACGCCACCGTACGCGTACGGTAAGCGCACAGTAAGCGCACCGTAAGCTGGCTCAGATATATATATTGATTTAAAGGCTATTTTCTCAGAATCTACTGAACAGATTTACACCAAACCTACAAAAGGCACTTCCTTGACCTGAGGACTACCTCTCTGCCAAATTTCAAGTAATTCTGTTCAGCCGTTCGGGCTGTAGCTGTGTCTAAAGGTCCTATGGAAAAATGCATGGGAAAAACGCGTTTTGGGACCCCCCTTTTATCTCAGCCCCCGCTTGACGAATCCCCCCGAGACTTTCAGGGTAGGAGCGGAGCGTAGCGCCCCACCTATTTTGAAAAATTCGCAAGGATTCGTCGACCGGCACAAAAGTTATTCAAAATAGAATGTTGCGGATTTCCTATGGAAACGTGGTCCTAACTATAACTACCTACTGGCGACCGCCAGTAGGTAATATATATATGTATGTATGTATATATATATATATATTCACTTAAAAAACCATAGGTTTCACACACGTTATAGTTAGGAATTAGCATTTAAAAAACCTTGCAAATTCACTTAAAAAACCATAGGTTTCACGCATGTCATAGTTGGTGAGTAGACAAAATATCGGAAATGTAATATCGACATACAGAAATATCGAAGTAAATATATCGATGGGATAAAATATCTCTATTTTTTATATCGATGTAAAAAATGTCGATAATGTTATGTGTAGTAAAATATCGAGGTATAGTATATCGAAAGACATAATATCGTGTTGTGAAAATATCGAAAAAGTATAGTATTCTGTGATTTTGTTAATAGTTAAAAATTATTGTTAAAAGTGTTAGAAAATGTTTATTTAAGTGTATTTAAAATAATAATTTTGTTTATATTAATATTATATTTTTAATTTTGATATATAATTTTAGGAGCGGGATGTTGGGTTTATAGGGGATAAGGGTGGGGAGTGTTTTAAAAATATATATTTTAAATAAAATATTTTAAGAAATATTTTTGGAATTCGAATTTAATTTGTGAACAAAATTGCCATATTTACATTTTTATTAGGAAATAAATTTTATTAGTGGGATGTTGGGTATATAGTGGATAAGGGTGGGGAGTGTTTTATAAATAAAAATTAAATTTAAATTTTTATGAAATTATTTCAAAATTAAATTTTGGAATAAAATTGAAGTTAAAAAAATTTAATGATATAAATAATGTAATAAGTGGGATTTAGGGTTCATAGGGGATAAGGTTGTGGAGTGTTTTAGAAATATATATAAAAAAAAAATTAAAATAAAAAATTTGAAATTTCGAATTTGGTATTTAAATTGAAATTTTACAATTTTAATAAGAAAATAAATGTAATAAGTGGGATTTTGTGTTTATAGGGGATAAGGGTGTGGATTGTTTTACAAATATATATAAAATTTAATATTTATAATTAAAATTTACATTTATAATAGTTTTTTAAATTAAAATTTAAAATTTGTAAGGAGATAATTGTGTTAATAAGAGGTATTTAGGATTTATAGGGGATAAGGGTGGGTAGTGTTTTGAAATTAATAATTTTTTTAAAATTTCAAACAGAAATAGTAAATATTAGCACAAATTTCTAAATTTACCAATTTAATATTAGCAATTTATTATAATATTTTAATTTAGAAGTGTGATGGTGGGTTTATAGGGTTAAGGATGGGTAGTGTTTGTAAAGTTAGTTGTGACAAAAAAATAATAAGAAATTTAAATAACAAAAATAAAATAATTGAAAATAAATATTACATTTATGTGGGTTGAGGGTGGGGAGTTATTGCTAATAAATATTTTTAGGGGTATATTATTGCTAATGTTGATTAATGAGGTTCTTATGATTGCAATTTATATAGTAGTGGTAAAAGAAAAATATGTATGTTTAGTGTGCAGTAAGTACCCAAACATTTAATATGTTTTTGTTGGATTAATACATTGTTTATATGTAGTGTTTTGGTAGTTACATTAATTTGTTAGAAAGGGGAGTGGGAATAGAAATTTATTTATGGTCAGTGTCCAGCATCTACTCAAATTTATTAAAGATTGGAGTGGGAATAGTACATTATTTATGGTCACTGTCCAGCATCTAATCTAATTTATTATAGACTTGAGTGGGAATAGTAAATTATTTATGGTCAGTGTCCAGCACCTACTCTAATATATTATAGATTGGAGTGGGAATAGTAAATTTTTTATGGTCAGTGTCCAGCACCTACTCTAATTTATTATAGAATGGAGTGGGAATAGTAAATTATTAATGGTCAGTGTCCAGCACCTACTGTAATTTATTATAGACTGGAGTGGGAATAGTAAATAATTTATGGTCAGTGTCCAGCATCTACTGTAATTTATTATAGACTGGAGTGGGAATAGTAAATTATTTATGGTCAGTGTCCAGCACCTACAGTAATTTATTATAGATTGGAGTGGGAATAGTAAATTATTTATGGTCAGTGTCCAGCACCTACTCTAATTTATTATAGACTGGAGTGGGAATAGTAAATTATTAATGGTCAGTGTCCAGCACCTACTGTAATTTATTATAGACTGGACTGGGAATAGTAAATAATTTATGGTCAGTGTCCAGCATCTACTGTAATTTATTATAGACTGGAGTGGGAATAGTAAATTATTTATGGTCAGTGTCCAGCACCTACTCTAATTTATTATAGACTGGAGTGGGAATAGTAAATTATTTATGGTCAGTGTCCAGCACCCACTCTAATTTATTATAGAGTGGAGTGGGAATAGTAAATTATTTATGGTCAGTGTCCAGCATCTACTGTAATTTATTATAGACTGGAGTGGGAATAGTAAATTATTTATGGTCAGTGTCCAGCACCTACTGTAATTTATTATAGACTGGAGTGGGAATAGTAAATTATTTATGGTCAGTGTCCAGCACCTACTCTAATTTATTATAGATTGGAGTGGGAATAGTAAATTATTTATGGTCAGTGTCCAGCACCTACTCTAATTTATTATAGAGTGGAGTGGGAATAGTAAATAATTTATGGTCACTGTCCAGCATGTACTGTAATTTATTATAGACTGGAGTGGGAATAGTAAATTATTTATGGTCAGTGTCCAGCAGCTACTCTAATGTATTATAGACTGGAGTGGGAATAGTAAATTATTTATGGTCAGTGTCCAGCACCTACTCTAATTTATTATAGACTGGAGTGGTAATAGTAAATTATTAATGGTCAGTGTCCAGCACCTACTGTAATTTATTATAGACTGGAATGGGAATAGTAAATAATTTATGGTCAGTGTCCAGCATCTACTGTAATTTATTATAGACTGTAGTGGGAATAGTAAATTATTTATGGTCAGTGTCCAGCACCTACTCTAATTTATTATAGACTGGAGTGGGAATAGTAAATTATTTATGGTCAGTGTCCAGCACCTACTCTAATTTATTATAGAGTGGAGTGGGAATAGTAAATAATTTATGGTCACTGTCCAGCATGTACTGTAATTTATTATAGACTGGAGTGGGAATAGTAAATAATGTATGGTCAGTGTCCAGCATCTACTGTAATTTATTATAGACTGGAGTGGGAATAGTAAATTATTTATGGTCAGTGTCCAGCACCTACTCTAATTTATTATAGATTGGAGTGGGAATAGTAAATTATTTATGGTCAGTGTCCAGCACCTACTCTAATTTATTATAGAGTGGAGTGGGAATAGTAAATAATTTATGGTCACTGTCCAGCATGTACTGTAATTTATTATAGACTGGAGTGGGAATAGTAAATTATTTATGGTCAGTGTCCAGCACCTACTCTAATGTATTATAGACTGGAGTGGGAATAGTAAATTATTTATGGTCAGTGTCCAGCACCTACTTTAATTTATTATAGACTGGAGTGGGAATAGTAAATTAGTTATGGTCAGTGTCCAGCATATAGTCCAATTTATTATAGACTGGAGCTATTGTATTCTATTGTATAGTGGAGTGGGAATAGGAAATTATTCATGTTTACTGTTCAGGATCTATCTACTACAATGTATTGTAGATTAGAGTGGAAATAGGTAATAGTTTATGTTTTGTGTTTAAAGTATTTATTATGTTTTGTAGTGATAATAGTATGTAAATTGTGTATATTTGTTATTATTGATTTAATTAATTTAAATAGTATTGAAAGTGTAGAATTAGTTGTTTTTACTTTGGAACATCTAATGTAATTATTGTTAAGTACAGTGGTTATAGTATATTTTGAGGTTTAATGTATTGTATTTTATTAAATTAAATTAAATTTATATAGCAATAGTAAAAAAAAATGTAAGTGTATATTAATTGGATTTTATTATTATATATTGGATTTGTACTACTTAATGAAATATTTATAGTTTAGGATAATAAATATAGTTAAAGTTGTAATGTGATATGTTTATTGATATATTTAATGTGATTAGTAGGAAACAAAATTGAATATTTTGTATTGGAATAATGGGTAATGGTATTCTGTAATTTTATAATATTTGTCCTTTTTTTATTTTTGGAAAAACTATTTTTTTACATATGTTCAATATTGATAATAGAAGGTAAATATAAATAATCACAGAACCAGAATTAATAAGACAAGAACATAGTTTTTATTGTAGTTTTTGTAAATTTTTATTGTTTATTTATTTGAGTAGAATCATTCAGAAATATCATTATTTACATTGTAATTCAATTCAAACATATTGAATATAGGTCAGAAAAAATGTTATGTACATTTACTATATTTTGTACACATTTTTAATACATTTACATTATTTATAATGTAGTACAATTGTGTGTTTTAAATTAAATGTAAAATAGCAATAGGTTTTGAAAATATTTATACCAAACTTTTGGCAAATCTTTTCATATATAAACATTTTTAACATTTTCATATTTGTAGTACAAACATGTGATAAGTTTTTTATTAATATTAATATGTAAAATATTAATATTAATTCTTTTAACAATGTTTTGAAAACAAACACATTTTTAACATAAATTAAATTTTATAATTGATGCAAAATATTTTTAACAATTTTTCATACATTTTTTTGTTATTTTTTCTTTTTAGAAATTATAATAATAAATATTTTAATTTTTGAAATATTTATTTTTATAATTTTACACATGATGAAAATGTTTAGTTAATTTTTAGGTACATGAAAAAAAGAGGTCTATTTTAACTAAATAGTAGAAAATATTTGGGTGTGAATTTACATTTTACATGATTTAATGAGGGTATTTTTGTTATAGTTAAATGTTTTATTATGTTTTGGGTGCTCTATTTTGTAACCCGGTCATGTTGTTTTGGGTCATTTGGGTTGAAGGGAAGCTCGCGGTTGGGAGTTACTTCGCGTCGTGACAGGTAAGGTTTGTTTTATATGTTTTACATGGTTAAAATTTTATTTTGAGCCTAGTTAGATACTGTTTAGTGTAGCTGTATATATATTAGTTATATTTGGAAATGTTATGTGTTAGAGTTGCGTGTTGTGTTTTTTCGTGTTTTTAACGTTGTGTAGGCATGTTTCTAGACTTCGGTTTAAGGTGTTTATTTAGAACTGTTTTAAATCTAGTACTATTGTTAATAAGTGTTTATGTGTTGTTTTATGTGGGTGGGAATGTATGTGGCTTTGTTTTTCTAGTTTCTTTTCTAGGTTCTTCGTTTCGGATGGAGTCGTTTTTTTTTTTAAAGAAGTGTGTGTTCGTTTTATTGAACAATATGTTTTTTACACTTCCTTAAATGTTTCGGTTTTCATGGAGCGTTTTTTACTATTTTTATCTATTTTCGGGGTTTTTATGGTTTTCCTATGGATATTTGGTGCATGGATTACGGATTAAATCGACAGTTGTATTTTTCCATTTTTTTTTGGGAACCTATTTTTTTTTATGTTTGGATTGTGTAAGCAGGAAATTGATTTTTCAGAGTTTGGAATACACTTGGTAAGTTAATTTATAATTATTTATTGTGGGTGGGTATTGTTTATTATTATTGTTTATTTTTATTCTATTACAAATATTATTAATGTGTGTTAATATATTTTTGACAATATGTATAAATATGTTACACACAGTAATTATTTTTGTGATAAGATAAATATATTTTATGTGTTTGATATGATTGAAAATGAGTAATCAGTCATTTATTTGTATTGGTCTTTTAAAGAAGTGTTTTAGCTATGATGTTTAGGTATTCTAGGCCTTTGGTAGTAGGGTACAATTTTACTTGTTGCTCTAGATATTTATACATTTGTTTAGTTTGTTTTGAGGTTTTTGGAGTTAGCTGAGTTATGGATTGTTCCATTCGGAACTCTTGATAACTCTGTTCTTTTTGTAGGCATGATATAAATTTTTCTAGTGTTGGTTTGGTTCTGCCTGTTGATTGCAGGAAGGCGTTATGCCATCCTTCAACTGTGTTATTAGTTTTTGATTCTCCATTTAGGTGCCAATTCCGATCCGGTAAAAACCGGGTACGAACCGTCGGACGGAGCCCTATCTCCGTCCGACTCGTACCCGGTGCTAAATCCATCCGAAAATGCAAGTACGATTCGCACGGAAACACCATTTCCGTACGAATCGAACAAAACACCGACCGAACAGAAACTAAACACAATTCCGATCCTGAAAGGCGCCGACCTGACGTCGGTACGCATCCAGCCTACGTTTCACGAACCAGGAAGTACGAATCGAACCGACGTCATCCCGCACGGAAAATATTCACCGGCTGACATAATGTGTCAGTCTGTAAAAGTGATTTTCACTTGCCCAAAAAAAAGAGCAGTAAGTGTGCTTTCAAATTGGCAAAGAAATTTCGTTTTGGGACTAATGTGAAAACATGACTCTGTGTGCAGAGAGGAATTATAGGCAGAGATTTATTGCGTATTGCTCTGGTGATTTCACAGTTGCATTAGATGGAAAGGGGGAGCAAATTTTTGGAGGAAGAAGCAGAGTCTTAGCACACACCCAGCTGCTTTCCATGTAGAATCATGCACAGTATTTACAAGCGAGTGGGGTTTTCAGGTTTCAGTCTGTAATGCAAATACATTCAGCATCACTAAGGCTGGTTGCCCTTGCTGGAGTGTAGGCAGTCACCGAGAATACACATGGTGGTGGTCTGAAAAAACAGTTTGGACATGTGCATTTAAATAAATCAAAAAAAGTGGTTTCATAATGTGTCAGTCTGTAAAAGTGATTTTCACTTGTAAAAAGTGATTTTCACTTGCCCCGAAAAAAAAAAGAGCAGTAAGTGTGCTTTCAAATTGGCAAAGAAATTTAGTTTTGGGACTAATGTGAAAACATGACTCTGGTGCCAATTCCGATCCGGTAAAAAAATTCCCCGTCCGACTCGTATCCGGATTTTTTTCCGTCCGAATCGTCAAAGTAGCGTACAAACTGCCAAGTACGATTCGAACGGAAAAAAGTCCATACGAATCGCATTGGGAAGATTTCCCCACACGTCCTCAGGTCGGGAAAAGTCACCGACACGTCCCCGGGCGAGAAACCCACCGTGCGGAAAAATAAAGTCCGACTGCGCAAGTACGATCCCTCCCGTCCTCCCCATTTCACAACCGTACGCAAAAAACACCGTCCGAACCGAACTCCCATAGCAACCATGGAGACATGTGCCCGCATACGCGCCGAACACCCCACCACCCCCCGCCCGCGTATGTACGCCCCGAACCCCCACCCGTGTATGTACGCACCAAACACCCACCCGTGTATGTACGCCCCCGAACCCCCCCCAGCCGTGTATGTACGCACCGAACCACCAGCCGTGTATGTACGCCCCCGAACCCCCCCCAGCCGTGTATGTACGCACCGAACCACCAGCCGTGTATGTACGCACCAAACCCCCCCCCCAGCCCTGTATGTACGCACCGAACCACCAGCCGTGTATGTACGCCCCCGAACCCCCCCCAGCCGTGTATGTACGCACCGAACCACCAGCCGTGTATGTACGCACCAAACCCCCCCCCCAGCCCTGTATGTACGCACCGAACCACCAGCCGTGTATGTACGCACCAAACACCCACCCATGTATGTACGCACCCGAACCCCCCCCCCAGCCGTGTATGTACGCACCGAACCACCAGCCGTGTATGTACGCCCCCGAACCCCCCCCCAGCCGTGTATGTACGCACCGAACCACCAGCCGTGTATGTACGCACCAAACACCCACCCGTGTATGTACGCCCCCGAACCCCCCCCCAGCCGTGTATGTACGCACCGAACCACCAGCCGTGTATGTACGCCCCCGAACCCCCCCCAGCCGTGTATGTACGCACCGAACCACCAGCCGTGTATGTACGCACCAAACCCCCACCCCAGCCGTGTATGTACGCACCGAACCACCAGCCGTGTATGTACGCACCAAACACCCACCCGTGTATGTACGCCCCCGAACCCCCCCCCAGCCGTGTATGTACGCACCGAACACCCACCCGTGTATGTACGCCCCCGAACCCCCCCCCAGCCGTGTATGTACGCACCGAACCACCAGCCGTGTATGTACGCCCCCGAACCCCCCCCAGCCGTGTATGTACGCACCGAACCACCAGCCGTGTATGTACGCACCAAACCCCCACCCCAGCCGTGTATGTACGCACCTAACCACCAGCCGTGTATGTACGCACCAAACCCCCACCCCAGCCGTGTATGTACGCACCGAACCACCAGCCGTGTATGTACGCACCAAACACCCACCCGTGTATGTACGCCCCCGAACCCCCCCCCAGCCGTGTATGTACGCACCGAACCACCAGCCGTGTATGTACGCCCCCGAACCCCCCCCAGCCGTGTATGTACGCACCGAACCACCAGCCGTGTATGTACGCACCAAACCCCCACCCCAGCCGTGTATGTACGCACCTAACCACCAGCCGTGTATGTACGCACCAAACCCCCACCCCAGCCGTGTATGTACGCACCGAACCACCAGCCGTGTATGTACGCACCAAACACCCACCCATGTATGTACGCACCCGAACCCCCCCCCCAGCCGTGTATGTACGCACCGAACCACCAGCCGTGTATGTACGCCCCCGAACCCCCCCCCAGCCGTGTATGTACGCACCGAACCACCAGCCGTGTATGTACGCACCAAACACCCACCCGTGTATGTACGCCCCCGAACCCCCCCCCAGCCGTGTATGTACGCACCGAACCACCAGCCGTGTATGTACGCCCCCGAACCCCCCCCAGCCGTGTATGTACGCACCGAACCACCAGCCGTGTATGTACGCACCAAACCCCCACCCCAGCCGTGTATGTACGCACCGAACCACCAGCCGTGTATGTACGCACCAAACACCCACCCGTGTATGTACGCCCCCGAACCCCCCCCCAGCCGTGTATGTACGCACCGAACACCCACCCGTGTATGTACGCCCCCGAACCCCCCCCCAGCCGTGTATGTACGCACCGAACCACCAGCCGTGTATGTACGCCCCCGAACCCCCACCCGTGTATGTACGCCCCCGAACCCCCCCCCAGCCGTGTATGTACGCACCGAACCACCAGCCGTGTATGTACGCACCAAACCCCCACCCCAGCCGTGTATGTACGCACCAAACCCCCACCCCAGCCGTGTATGTACGCACCGAACCACCAGCCGTGTATGTACGCACCAAACACCCACCCGTGTATGTACGCCCCCGAACCCCCCCCCAGCCGTGTATGTACGCACCGAACCACCAGCCGTGTATGTACGCCCCCGAACCCCCCCCAGCCGTGTATGTACGCACCGAACCACCAGCCGTGTATGTACGCACCAAACCCCCACCCCAGCCGTGTATGTACGCACCTAACCACCAGCCGTGTATGTACGCACCAAACCCCCACCCCAGCCGTGTATGTACGCACCGAACCACCAGCCGTGTATGTACGCACCAAACACCCACCCATGTATGTACGCACCCGAACCCCCCCCCCAGCCGTGTATGTACGCACCGAACCACCAGCCGTGTATGTACGCCCCCGAACCCCCCCCCAGCCGTGTATGTACGCACCGAACCACCAGCCGTGTATGTACGCACCAAACACCCACCCGTGTATGTACGCCCCCGAACCCCCCCCCAGCCGTGTATGTACGCACCGAACCACCAGCCGTGTATGTACGCCCCCGAACCCCCCCAGCCGTGTATGTACGCACCGAACCACCAGCCGTGTATGTACGCACCAAACCCCCACCCCAGCCGTGTATGTACGCACCGAACCACCAGCCGTGTATGTACGCACCAAACACCCACCCGTGTATGTACGCCCCCGAACCCCCCCCCAGCCGTGTATGTACGCACCGAACACCCACCCGTGTATGTACGCCCCCGAACCCCCCCCCAGCCGTGTATGTACGCACCGAACCACCAGCCGTGTATGTACGCCCCCGAACCCCCACCCGTGTATGTACGCCCCCGAACCCCCCCCCAGCCGTGTATGTACGCACCGAACCACCAGCCGTGTATGTACGCACCAAACCCCCACCCCAGCCGTGTATGTACGCACCTAACCACCACCCCACCAGGGAATGTACGGACCGCACCCCCACCAGTGCATGTACGGACCGTACTGACGCCAAAAAAACACGTACTGAACCCGGACAAACCATATTTACACAAGGAGAGTCAAGTAGAGTTTCCCCACACCACCAAACAGGCCCAACAACCCCACAAACATCACATACACTCACCTGCAACTGCCAAACTGCCAAACAGAGGCCCAAAACTCAATCACTCCTCATAACACACCCACACAAATTTCAAACACAGCCACACCCACAAATGGACCAATAAAAATGGACCACACACACAAACCATGAGCCTTTGCAACAGACCCACTGCTGCCAGAGCCCACAGACGACCCACACCACCATACTTGAACCTCACACTTGCATACCTTCACACAACCACCTACACAAACACCCCCTCATCACATTCACACACACACCTCCACTACCACACCCACACACCCACAGCCATCCACACCCACACCCCCACAACCACACCCCACGCCATGTCCACCACCAAGAATCCAAAGTTCACAAAGGAGGAGCTGGAGATCCTTGTCGACGAAATCCTCAGAGTCGAGCCACAGCTCTTTGGGACATTGGTCAGACAGACCAGCATATCCGAAAAAACCGCCATGTGGCAGAGGATCGTCGATTCTGTGAATGCTGTTGGGACAACCAGAAGGACCAGGCACGAGTGCCAATCCAGGTGGTACGATCTGCGGAGGACGGTCAAGAGGAAGATGACTGACAATCACAACCAGGGGAACATCACTGGAGGAGGGCCGCCCCCCAGACCGGTACAATACCATCCCTGGGAGGAGAAGGTGATGTCCACGCTGGCGGTGGAGGGACTACACGGACTGCCAGGACTCCCAGACCCTGGTGAGTACACAAACAACTCACCTCACATGGGGGGGATGCCATACACAATCAATCATGCATGCCACCCCCCCCAAGCCACCACCGGACACAACAACACTCCACAAACACACACATGCCACTGGCACCTCCATGCCCCATGCATCAATCAGGGCCATGCCAAGTCACAGGCCACACAAAACACCAACACAACACAGGATGTGGTCGATGCTGGGAGTGGGGGCAGCAAAACTAACATTGAGCAACTCACAAGCACACAACAATGCCCTCAGCCCATATGGCCCAGGGCACAGCCATACAAACTGTGTGTACCCACACAGTACTGTCTTGCCTGCAAATGATGGCTGCCATGCAGGATGCCATGGGTCTGAAGGCACAATTTGCACATAACAGCAGACAATGAAGATGCATCGCTCTGATAGAGTCTCACCACACACCGCCACAGCAGCAGCCTACACTCAGACACACTGCCCAATGGGTGCCCGGAGAACAGGGACTAACTCACATGAACAAGCCAATGGCCATTCAAAGACCGGCTAACTGTGTGTGCCCAGGAAGCTGGCCTGAGGTGACAGAGAGTGACAAAGAGAGGGAGGGAGAGGGGGAATGAGAGGGAAGGAGACAGAGGGGGGACACAGGGAGACAGACAGAGGGAGGGAGTAGGGTGACAGAGGGAGACCGACAGAGGGAGGGAGGAGGGTGACAGAGGGAGGGAGGAAGGGAGACACAGGGAGACTAAATCACCCTTGGGTGGTGTGGCCATGTCCACTCGTCAGCCGGTGGACTGTGTGCATGCAGACCAGGTCTGGCAGTGCCTCAACCCCCCCTTCCGTAGATGAAGACCGGTCCATGTGTCAATCTGTGCACGAGTCCATCCGTGCTGCAGGCACAGACCTAACCACACACCCAGTATACCCACCCACCGTGTCGGTAAGAACCCTGTCACAAATGCTTCAGTCCCCTACCTGCAACATCAAATTGCCTTGCCAAAACACCATTTGGCCACGTACAGTGCAACACGTAAGGCGCCTCTGCATGGCTCGCTACGCCCGCACACCACACTGCTGACTGTGTACCCAAATAGATGCATCAACTAAGATTGTGTCTCACACATGCGTAAAGCCCTGACAGCTGTGGCCAAGGGACATAGCCATGCACAAGTGCACTGTGAGAGGAATGCAGGACAGATCCAACTACCCAGAGGAAGAGTGCCAAATCAGAAATGCATGCAACATGGATGCCACATGTGACACTGTTAACATTGTCTCTCACACACAGGTCAACGTCGACGAACACCCCCCAACACTGGGGGGGAAGTCACACAGGACCAGGCTCCGCGGGATGATGACCCCACCGCCAGCGATGACTCTCACCACTCCGTGGATGACCCAGACCAACCTGGCCCCTCTGGTGTCCAACCACCTGCAGCACCTGCGTCAGGTACAACTGTGCCAACCACCACCCCCATTCCTGCCACATCCCAGGAGACGTCCAGGAGCCCTGCCCGCACACGACCACCCAGCCAGTCTGCCCAGGAGGGACACGGTCCTCCGGGCACCCAGGAGGAGGCAGGCGGCAACGCAGATGCCATCCCTCAGGGGTCCCGGAGACCCGATGCACCCACAACGGCAGGCCAGGTGCACGTGGGCAGGGGTGGCGGGAGTGGAGGACGGCGGAGGCGCGAACCTGACCAGGCAGCTCAGGACCCGGTAGTGTCCCAGGTCAGCAACATCCTGGATACATACCGGCGTGACACCAGGGGCATGGACCAGATTGCGTCCACCCTCAATGACATCAAGGGGACCCTCCAGGAGATGAAGACCCTGCAGTCCCAGCAACATGCCTGTCAACTGCAACACCAAGGAAGGATGGAGGATAGACAGGCTGAGCTCGTGGCGGTGCAAACCCAAATGACCGGTGTACTCCGTCGGATTGCCGACAACATGGGCAACCCTCCCTGTGGCACCAGGCGAAGGCCATTACCAGACACAGGGAGGGATCAGGAGGAGGAGGATTCATCCGACGGAGCGTCACAGACATCGTCACGGACTGCTTCCGAGGGTCCCCGCAGGAAGGTGGGTCGTCCACGAAAAAGACTGTGAGAGTCAGCAGAACATCACCATCTCCCAGGTCACCTGGCCTGGCACCTGGCCCTCTGGCCCAATAGCAGCACATGACATTCTCTGCCACATGGACTTGCTGGTCACTGTCTGACCTATGTTGACGAAGACTGTGGCATGGACTCTGACATTTTGCTACGACAAGGATACCAACTCCCCCAGTGAACTTTGGATTCTACACTCCCGCTGTGCACCTCTTGTCATCCCCACAAACCCGTACCCCACCACAAATAAATTAATCACACTTACAAGATGATGCCGTGATTCTACATTATTACAATACATGTGTGTGTCGTACAGTCAAAGCATGCCTGATCTCAGAATTAACTCCAACCATCCAAACCGTGGGGTCGCAGTCTTGCCCAGGACACACATGGGTCCCAATGTCTCATCTGATACAGACATGGAGTAACAAACTCACCTGTGCTGGGCCCAACCAGCTGAGTGGTTCCCGCACAACTGTGGCTACAGACACATTCAGGGGAGCAACAGTCATGCGCAGAGGTCAGGGATCATGTGGAGTGACCTGGCTTGCCGCTCCCAGGTATGTCTAGACATGTGTCCCTACAATGTGCAGCATGCTTGCGTCAGGCGGATGTTGAGAATGGTGGCTAGGCCAAGGTTGGATGCATGGAGATGCCAGAATGCAGTTTAGGATCACTGTGCCACATGGTTGTGTTGGGGTTGTGGGCTGCATCATGAGTGTGGTCGTGGATCTAGAAGGTCATCCTGCAGCTGGCTGTGAAACATTCCCCCCATCCCGTTAGGACGTTGATGTGGCCTGGTTGCCCGACGCAGTAGCAGAGCTGTGCAGATGCACTCCGGATATGGACAAGTACCATGGGAGTCGTGAGGCACATGTCCGTAGACTGCAGGGTAGGATTCTACACAGATGTTGTAGTTTCCCTGGGGGATGGTCTCTCTTGCCTTGAGGTGGATGGAACTGTGCATCTTGTGCATAATACAGTTCCCACTCCCTGACAAACCCCTAGCATCTTGTCACTCTACACATAGACACATATGCACCACCTATGAAAACTATGCCAGACCTGCGGCACGCACAGTGGCAACAGGGCACCATTGACAGGGAAGAGGCACCTTGGAGACAGAGGGACAAATTTATTAGTCATGTGTGTTGGAATGACAATGATACTCTGTCAACACATACACAGGTCATGTGGATGTACATGTGGGAGCAACACTGGCACCCCCCATTGCAACACAGATGCTGGCATCCCATTGACCTGGCACACAAGTGACGGATAACAGCTAAACACCCCCTGCTGCCACGGAGAGGCCGCTATACACCATTGAGGCACTGATGGGGCAATCACACACCATGTCAACCCGGTGCAACCTGTATGTTTCCGAGGCCAGTGTTACACACAATGATGGCCTCATCACAATCCCCAATCCCCTGCCACATGACAGTCACCAAGTCTGAGCATGGCTCCAGGTGAAGCCTGCCCCATGTCATGTTCCCCATGTAGGATCACCATGTATGCAAATGGAACACACATGAACCGGAGAAGTGCACACAGACTACAAACAATTCACACACCCAAAACGACGTGAGGCATCCCTTACCCTGAGGAGATTTCAACACTTGCCCGTGCATGTGACGCTGAATCAGCACATGTCGCTGTGTTCATGAGGAGTAGCAGGAGCACAACAATGCCACAAGCAGACAGCATGCACATGGACCTGTGGAAGAGAGACACACAAGGATTCAGCACAAAGGAGCACATCCGCAAGCATGTACTTAACACGTATCATGTTGTTAACATGACAGGTGACAATGATGACCCTCAGACAACATCCTTCCATAGCGCCATCACTTGAGTGACACTTCAATACACACCACTGACTCACTTGGCAGACATGCAGATGGACACACACATTGCAACACATGCCACACACGGCCCAATGCGTGCACACTCAGACACTGGAACTCACCACTAAGCAAAGAAGTTGCGTATGAGCCGACTCCGCATGTCCTCCACAGCCTCCTCCTCCTCCACATCACTTGCCCCGTCACCAAGCCCTTCATCCTCCACGGGTGGATGGTCCTGGTCATCTTGATCCAGTATGAGTGGAACAGCTTCCTCCACTGCCATGTTGTGCAGCATGCAGCAGACGATGATGATCTTGCACACCTTCACCGGGGCATATGGGAGTGCTCCGCCGGTCTTGTGGAGGCACCGGAATCGGCTCTTCAGAAGTCCAAACGTCCTCTCAATGACTCTCCTGGTCCGCCCATGTGCGTTGTTGTAGAGGTGCTCGGCAGCCGTGCTGGGGTTGCGGACAGGCGTCATCAGCCATGGCATGTTGGGATAGCCAGCGTCCCCTACAAGGAAACATCATGGACAGAAGTGTGTCAGCACAGGCAGTGAGATTGGAAGATGACGCCAAACACTGAACTGCCAGAGTCTACCCACCAACAATACATGCTCGCTCGTTCCGCAGCTGCAGCATCATTTCTGGCACCCTGCTACGCCTCATGATGAAGGCATCGTGTGCTGATCCTGGAAAGCGAACACAGACATGTGAAATCACCATGTTGGACAGACACACCACAAGGGCATTAATGGAGTGATAATGTTTGCGATTCCTATACACCACCTCCTGTGCCTGTGGTGGTACCAACGCAACATGTGTCCCATCTATGGACCCAATGACATGGGGCATCCCTCCCAGGGCATAGAACTCACGCTTGACATCTGTCAACTGCTCACGATTTGGGAATTTAATGTACTCATCCAGGTGAACCAACATGGCCTCTAAGAAATCATGCAGAACACGGCTGAACATCGTCTGGGACATGCCCCCGACATCAGCAATGGTATGTTGGAACGTACCCGTGGCAAGGAAATGTAGGGCTGCCATCACCTTCAACTTGGGTGTCAGTGCACTTGGATACCTGTGGCGCGGGAGGAGTTGTGCTTCCAGCCGGCCAGTCAACTCATCAATCAACCGTTGGCTGAATCTGTAGCGGCGTATACAGTCCCGTTCATGCAGGGCAGCAATGTCTGGCATACGTCGAGGGAGAGGCGGAGCCCTGCAGTGAAATGGAAGGAACACCTAAGAGTGAGCACTGTACAACAACATCGTCAATGCACTGAGCACATGTTACACAGCCAATACACATATGCCACGTTGTGAGTCAGGTCTGTGCCACAGTTCCTGGACACGAACGCCAGTCAGGTTACACTCCTACCAAGGGACAGCCACTAACGGAGGGGGGCAAGATCACGATGACATGGCATGAGACTAGCTGTGGGCCAGTGTAAGTGAACATGCACACGCATCACAGGATTCACAGACATCCACACATGTGCAGAGGTAGTATGCGTATGGTACAGACAGGTTGTTGGATGCGATATGCACTGGTCACATGTCATAGGAATAGGACAGGCCACACACATTGCCTTTGAGGAGTACATGTCGAGACAGAACATACATAGGGAGCATGTGGATATGTACTTGTGTTGATACTCCGTGTAGTTGGATACATACACACCTCATGGCAAATCACATATGTGGGCTGGTGTGCGGAACAGTGTGCCATGCCCATCGACACACAGACACATGTTGGCAGCAGCAACTGCTGACACATTGAATCACACACCTACAGCAAAATCATGGAAAGACATGCCACACACATGACATGGTTGCAGCATGCAACGCAGCCATACACGTGTCATATGTAATATTCCGTGTACCTGGCATCAGGGGACAGGTGCGGGTGTCCGTGACTGGGACATGCAAGTGACTCATGGCTCCACTAGTGTGTACGACATGCACACATGTCAAAGGAGTGCAGGGGATGTGTGGTACAATGCGCACCATCACACACGACATGTGTACACAGCTCATCGTACATGTGCTTTGCCCACACCTCAGGGGTAAAGTGCCACATCACATCCTGACACACCTGTGTCACACACAGGTGGTATTGCACAGACAATGCATTGGTGTCCACCCTTGGCAATACCTGTCCGCTCCATTCCTGTCTGTGTGCCGCCTGTCACCACTGACAGTTGTTATACGCACCGTACATACGCTCGGAGCGCGTGTATAGGGTCCCTGGGCCAATATTGCCGCTGGCGTATGCGTACGCCACAGTAGTACGGACTGTACACGCGCTTGTGCGGTCCGGATCACAATATGGGCGCTGGCGTATGCGTACGCCACAGTAGTACGGACTGTACACGCGCTTGTACGGTCCGGATCACAATATGGGCGCTGGCGTATGCGTACGCCACAGTAGTACGGACTGTACACGCGCTTGTACGGTCCGGATCACAATATGGGCGCTGGCGTATGCGTACGCCACAGTAGTACGGACTGTACACGCGCTTGTACGGTCCGGATCACAATATGGGCGCTGGCGTATGCGTACGCCACAGTAGTACGGACTGTACACGCGCTTGTACGGTCCGTACTACTGTGGCGTACGCATACGGCAGCGCCCATATTGTGATCCGGACCGTACAAGCGCGTGTACAGTCCGTACTACTGTGGCGTACGCATACGCCAGCGCCCATATTGTGATCCGGACCGTACAAGCGCGTGTACAGTCCGTACTACTGTGGCGTACGCATACGCCAGCGCCCATATTGTGATCCGGACCGTACAAGCGCGTGTACAGTCCGTACTACTGTGGCGTACGCATACGCCAGCGCCCATATTGTGATCCGGACCGTACAAGCGCGTGTACAGTCCGTACTACTGTGGCGTACGCATACGCCAGCGCCCATATTGTGATCCGGACCGTACAAGCGCATGTACGGTCGGTATCACTGCTTGTGGGGTGCCCTAGGGCGTGGAACGCACCGTACCTGTGTGTAAATGTATGAAAACACATAGGGGACACATGAGGGACAAGTATAAGGGCCTAAATGCCTGATGGTTGCCATGGAGACTGAGTTAAATTTTTGAATTTGAGCACCAGGTGCACAGCAGAAGTCAGTTTGAAAGAATCTACATTGTTGCAATGTGGATGTTGACTTGACATCATTATCAAAACTGAAACCATGCAAAGCCACACACTGGGGTAGGTTTGAAGGGATTGGATGAAACGTAGGATGCTAATGTGACTGACCAATCAATCTGTACTCCTATACATGAACAGGCCAGCCAGGCATATATAAGGCAGCCAGGTCCCATGAGAGAGCACTTGCCTGCACATCCATTCATCCATGACCACTGCTGCTGATAGTGATTCCTCTGGCACCATGTCCAGGACTGTGGAGAGGTCACAGCCATTCACCCAGGAGGAGAACCTTGCCCTGATAGATGTGATCCTCCCACAGTTCCAGAGCCTGTATGGTCGACCAGGGGTTCAGGTGAGTGCACACTCCACTAGCTTAGACTGTGCCCCTTTTGTGTGACAGTGACTTCTGGCATTGTGTCCATGTGTGACAGACATGCACTGTTGTTTGGAGTGGGTCCCAGGGTGTGGAAGGCCTCATGTCACCCATGCAGAGCATGCTGTGTTTCCTGTGTGCACTCCTCACTTGCATAGTGCCTACTGTGACAATGAATGCAAGGTGCATGCCACATTCTGCCTGCATACTCCTCCTGGGGATGTTGTTTCCACAGTCCTGATGTGATCCTGTGTTCCCCCCAGTGTGACAGGTGTCAGTACCCATGGATGTGTGTTTGTTCAGTGTACCTGTGCTGTGAGTGTCCAAAGGCCGTGTTCGTCCCCTGCACATTGGTGTGTGTGTTAGTCCCCTGTCATGTGGGTGAGTGCATATGGGGAGTGTTGCACACAAGCAGCATGAGGGATGGATATGGCCTGGCCATCGGATGTGAGCAGGGAGCAGTGCTGTGTGCATGCCGTGCTGAGCCAGCCCCACACCTGTGACACCCCCGTCTACTGGCACATGGGCAGAGTGAGGTGTGTACCCGCAGTTGGCAATGCCATGTGATTGTCCTGTACCTGTGTGTGTCTGTGTACTCTGCTGAGGTAGCATCAGTGTGCTGGGGCAGGTGACTGCTGTGAGGTGCTGTACATAATCCTGGTGTAGCCTGTGAGGCACAGTGTGATCCCTGGTCAGTGAGTGTGTGGTACCCCTCATGCCACCCGTGTGCTTCCACTGGCACGTAGTGCATTTGGCCTTCCACAGTGGATAATGTCCCTATGACAAAGGTGCAATTAGTTGCATGCATACCATGGCCTGTTCATAATGAGGATTGTTCTATATGTGTGTCTCTGTGTCTTTGCTCATGTGGATTAATGTATTCTCTCTTTTGCATCCTCACAGGTAGGCGCCATTGCCAAGGGGGAGATCTGGAGGGAAGCCGTCAGTGCCGTGAGGGGTACAGAGGGTCGGAGGCGGAGCCTGTCTCAGGTGAGGAAACGCTGGCAGGACATCCGGTGCTGGACGAGGAGGATTGCACGGCTCCTGCTGGGGGACTCACCTGAGAGCCGTAAGAACCGTGGCCGCCGTCGTCTGACCCACATCCAGAAGCGTGTGCTGGCGGTGGTCTTCCCCGATATGGACAGGCGCCTACAGGAGAGGCAGCAGCAGGAAGGGGGTAGGTACATGTGTGTCAGTTGTGTGTCCCCAGCCAATGTAAGTGTGCAGTTGCATGGATACACTGCCAGGGTTTGATTGTGCAGTGCGTCAACTTCTCCACAAAGTAGCACAGTGCTGTTCTCACTCCCTCCCTTCCCCTCCTTGCAATGTGTTCCCTGGTCTGTCGCCACTCTTGCACAAGGTTATTTATGCAGGCAGTTCATGCAGGTGCCCTATGCTATCAGCATCATGTGTGGGGGTGATGTGCCACAGGTATGGGGACCTTGCGTGTGCCATGGCCAATTTCAGTCATTGTGGTGTCCATGTCACTTGGCACTGATTGTGAATCACGACATAGGGGTGTGTCTCCAAAATGTACAGCCTTCCAGCATGCATGTCCAATTGTGTGCCCTCTGACATGATGTGCCTGAGTGGGAGGCCTGCTAAGTGCAGGGACGGTTGCTTAATTTGCAGTCATGTCCATCCTGGACCATGGAGGAGTGTGGGCACTACTGTGCCCTGGGGCACCTCTTCCTAGGTATCATGTGCGTCATCCAACAATATGGCCATTCACTGTGTCTTTGCCATGGGTTGCGTAGGGTGGCATTGTACCCTGGGCTCAACTGTTAGGACCTACAGGTTGCTACATGTGTCCACTGTACAGGGGGACCCATTTTGCTTGTGCATACTCACAGTGGGCATTACCTGTGTGTGTTGTTGAGACAATCTGATGATGTTTGCCTGTCAATGATGTGTGGACATGGCCACCAGGGGCTGTGTGTTTACAGTCATGAATTAGTGGAGGCCATGTGTTTCCATCCCAGAGTAAGAGGTGTACATACTTTCTCCGTCTCAATGAGATTGTCTCAGGTGTGGGTGGTTTGTGCGTACAAGGCCTACATGTCAGAAGCTTCATCCTCCTTGCTGGGTTTAGCCTGTGTGTGATGTTTGACTGGACATACGCTCAAGGTGCAGTGACCCTGTCATGTGTGGCCTGGTTTCATGTATTGCCTTTGCAGCATGCGGCAAGAGTAAATGGATATGATTCATGCTCATCCCTTTTTGACGACGCAGTGTGGTGCAGGTGCTGTGCACATTTGTCCCCAGAGGCTGACTCCTCTCTAAAATTTCAGGTGCAGTGATTTGCTGTTGTGTCATGATCTCCATTGTGTCTCAGTGGCATGGTGGGTAGAAAAACTGTGTGTTCCATGGCCTACATGTGTACATTGTTTTGTAGGTGTTACTCCTGTTGCTTTTCAGGCTATGCAATGTGACCTATGTATATTTGACTCATGTGACATAAGTGTACAGGTGTCTGATTTTCTCCTGTCTCTTCACCTTGCCCACAGCATCGCCGGGGGACACGGAAGGAGACACTAGCACGGACCGGGAGGAGAGATTGAGCACCAGTACCAGCAGTGCTGTCCTGTCTGGCACATGGAGTGGCACGGAGGCCGAAGGGAGTGAGGCGGAGGACCTGTTGACTGCCAACACAGACTATGACGCAGACGGGTCCGAGGCTGAGCTCACAGAGGTGGCGGAGTCTGCCCCCCCAGCTGATGGCAGCCCTCCACATCCCCCCGCCACCTCAGGTTCCATCACCGGCCTCCCACATGCTCGTGGCCCTTCCCTCCGTGCTCGGTCCCCACATGTCTCCTTCCTGCCAGGCACCGCACCCCCTGCCCCTGTCACCACTGCTGCGGTGAGTGCGGAGTCTGTGGACATCCTGAGGCAGTTGCAGGTTGGTCAGACTGCGATGCTAAATGTCCTCCATGCCCACACCCAGGTGCTGACCCAGATGGAGGCATACATGGAGGGCATGTCGGCTGCGCAGTCTGACCAACGGCAGTTGCTGAGGTCCATAGACTCCACACTGACTGCAGCACTGGATCTCCTGCAGCGCTGCGTAACACCCCCTACCCCTGCCCCATCCACAATTCCCACTCCCGTGCCTGTCCCACGCACATCCAGACGTCAGCGTGCACGCACCCCAACAGACACAGGCACCACACCACCAGGGAAGTCGAAGCGCACACCTCCTGTCACGCACACACAGGGTGAGGAAGGCACACCCACTGGGTCGGGGGGGAAACGTAGAACACGCAGCCACAGTGGGAGTCCGCATTCCACACAACCCACTCCCTCCAAATCCACTCCCCTTAGCTCTCCTGGCCAACAGTCAGTGACAGCATCATCCACTGCGAGTGTGCCCCCCAGCCCCAGGATGACACCACCCCGCAAGCGGTGGAGGCGGGACCCGGCCAGGGGAGTTGAGTCCCCCACCCTGTCCACACCCTCCCCCAGTGGCGCTGCGACCCATCCCTTTGCCCCCCCCCCCTCCTTGGGGCCTGTGGTTGGATTGGGTACGGGGGAGTCGCTGGGGGAACTTGCCGACGTGTGCAGCGCCATTCTGTCCTCCACCTTTGGCGCTGGCACCCCCCCTGTGGCAGATTCATCCCTCCCTGCACCCACAACACCTACCCTTTCCCCTCCTGTCCCTGCGGTGCCTGTTTCCACCCTCCCCCCTGATGCCCCCTCTTCTGTGGATGAAATGGACTTGTGAACTGTGCAGGCAAGCTAGGGGACACACGTCCCGATGTGTACCCCCCCCCCGGACATTGCTGCTGGGCTGGCCCATGGCCCTTGTACATAGTGGACATTTTCTCTGATATATTTTCCTGCTGAATAAAGCCTTTTCTTTTTGTTTTGCACACTGATGCTTTCCTGGACTTGCTGTTGGTGCTGGTGCTCCCTGCGTTGGGGTGGTGATAATGTGTTAGGGGTCTGTGAAATGTTGGAGTGTGCTGCTCATGGGGTGTACCCTGCCATCTGCGTGCCATCACAAAGGTCTCTGCAAATGGTATTTGGTCATGTTTGCTCTCACTGTATGGTGACATTGTCCCAAGGTGTGTTCCGTCCTCTGTGGCCCAGGCCATTTTTCCTGCAGGGTGTCTCCCAAATGCTGTGCTGTGCTGTGTCTACATTTCCTGGATGTGTGAGGGTTGCCTTTCAATATAGCCATGCTGGCTCAGCGATGGCTCCGCCTGCATCTGGGGTATCACCCTTGTAGGTCACTGAACTTGTTGATGGGGTATATTGTCCGATGTCTGGGCACTGCTGGGAGTGATAGGTACACACCCCTCCTGTGTCTGGGCACTGCTGGGAGTGATAGGCACACACCCCTCCTGTGTCTGGGCACTGCTGGGAGGACCCTGCACCCACCCCTCCTGTGTCTGGGCACTGCTGGGGGTGTTTTGCACACCCCATTCTTATAGCAGGTTCGGTGCGTACATGCACGGGTGGGGGTTTGGTGCGTACATACACGGGTGGGGGTTCGGTCCGTACATACACGGGTGGGGGTTCGGGGCGTACATACTCTGCTGGGGTGGGGGTTCGGTGCGTACATACACGGGTGGTGGTTCGGTGCGTACATACACGGCTGGGGTGGGGGTTTGGTGCGTACATACACGGCTGGTGTGGTGGTTTGGTGCGTACATACACGGGTGGGCGTTTGGTGCGTACATACACGGGTGGTGGTTTGGTGCGTACATACACGGCTGGTGTGGTGGTTTGGTGCGTACATACACGGGTGGGCGTTTGGTGCGTACATACACGGGTGGTGGTTTGGTGCGTACATACACGGCTGGGGTGGGGGTTCGGTCCGTACATACACGGGTGGGGGTTCGGTCCGTACATACACGGGTGGGGGTTCGGGGCGTACATACTCTGCTGGGGTGGGGGTTCGGTGCGTACATACACGGGTGGTGGTTCGGTGCGTACATACACGGCTGGGGTGGGGGTTTGGTGCGTACATACACGGCTGGTGTGGTGGTTTGGTGCGTACATACACGGGTGGGGGTTTGGTGCGTACATACACGGCTGGGGGTTCGGGGCGTACATACCAGGGTGGGGTGGGGGTTCGGGGCGTACATGCACGGGTGGCGCTTGGGTGCGTACATACACGGGTGGGGGTTCGGGGCGTACATACCAGGGTGGGGTGGGGGTTCGGGGCGTACATACACGGGTGGCGCTTGGGTGCGTACATACACGGGTGGCGGTTCGGGGCGTACATACACGGGTGGGGGTTCGGGGCGTACATACACGGGTGGGGGTTTGGTGCGTACATACACGGCTGGGGTGGGGGTTCGGTCCGTACATACACGGGTGGGGGTTCGGGGCGTACATACTCTGCTGGGGTGGGGGTTCGGTCCGTACATACACGGGTGGTGGTTCGGTGCGTACATACACGGCTGGGGTGGGTGTTAGGTGCGTACATACACGGGTGGGGGTTCGGTGCGTACATACACGGGTGGTGGTTCGGTGCGTACATACACGGCTGGGGTGGGGGTTTGGTGCGTACATACACGGCTGGTGTGGTGGTTTGGTGCGTACATACACGGGTGGGCGTTTGGTGCGTACATACACGGGTGGTGGTTTGGTGCGTACATACACGGCTGGGGTGGGGGTTTGGTGCGTACATACACGGCTGGGGGGGGTTCGGGGGCGTACATACACGGGTGGCGGTTCGGGGCGTACATACACGGGTGGGGGTTCGGGGCGTACATACACGGGTGGGGGTTTGGTGCGTACATACACGGCTGGGGTGGGGGTTCGGTCCGTACATACACGGGTGGGGGTTCGGGGCGTACATACTCTGCTGGGGTGGGGGTTCGGTCCGTACATACACGGGTGGTGGTTCGGTGCGTACATACACGGCTGGGGTGGGTGTTAGGTGCGTACATACACGGGTGGGGGTTTGGTGCGTACATACACGGCTGGTGGTTCGGTGCGTACATACACGGCTGGGGGGGGGTTCGGTGCGTACATACACGGGTGGTGGTTCGGTGCGTACATACACGGCTGGGGTGGGGGTTTGGTGCGTACATACACGGCTGGTGTGGTGGTTTGGTGCGTACATACACGGGTGGGCGTTTGGTGCGTACATACACGGGTGGTGGTTTGGTGCGTACATACACGGCTGGGGTGGGGGTTTGGTGCGTACATACACGGCTGGGGGGGGTTCGGGGGCGTACATACACGGGTGGCGGTTCGGGGCGTACATACACGGGTGGCGGTTCGGGGCGTACATACACGGGTGGGGGTTCGGGGCGTACATACACGGGTGGGGGTTTGGTGCGTACATACACGGCTGGGGTGGGGGTTCGGTCCGTACATACACGGGTGGGGGTTCGGGGCGTACATACTCTGCTGGGGTGGGGGTTCGGTCCGTACATACACGGGTGGTGGTTCGGTGCGTACATACACGGCTGGGGTGGGTGTTAGGTGCGTACATACACGGGTGGGGGTTTGGTGCGTACATACACGGCTGGTGGTTCGGTGCGTACATACACGGCTGGGGGGGGGTTCGGTGCGTACATACACGGGTGGTGGTTCGGTGCGTACATACACGGCTGGGGTGGGGGTTTGGTGCGTACATACACGGCTGGTGTGGTGGTTTGGTGCGTACATACACGGGTGGGCGTTTGGTGCGTACATACACGGGTGGTGGTTTGGTGCGTACATACACGGCTGGGGTGGGGGTTTGGTGCGTACATACACGGCTGGGGGGGGTTCGGGGGCGTACATACACGGGTGGCGGTTCGGGGCGTACATACACGGGTGGGGGTTCGGGGCGTACATACACGAGTGGGGGTTCGGGGCGTACATGCACGGGTGGGGGTACGGGCCGTACTTCCACGGGTGGGGGTACGGTCCGTACATACCCCTGCCCACGCTCTGCGTGCCTGGGTACGGGCCGTACCCATGCCTTTGGTGTGTGGGTACGGTGCGTCCCACCATTGTTGCGGGCCGTGGGGTCCGCACCGTACACAGGCCTTGGGGGCGTGGCTACGGGTCGTACCACGCGTACCCCTACATGACCCCAGCAATGCTGGTACGAGCTGTACCAAGGCCTTTCTGACGTGGGTACGGGCCGTACCGCTATTGTTGGAGTGACGTAGGGGGACGCGTGGTACGTTCCGTACCCACGCTCTTGCGGCCTGGGTAGGGTACGTACCGGTTCGCGTGACCATCCACTTCCGTTGTGGCGGACGCTTGCGTTGCTGGCCTTGCCCCCACCCCCTGGAAGTGACCAGGCCCTGATGGTCAGGTATGTCCAGGCCATGTGTGATTTGGTACCATGTGTTGGTGTTGTGTGTCCTGCCCCTGCCCCCCCCTTTGCCCCTGGTTGTTGTGCTGACCTTCTGCGGCGTCTGCGTCGGTTCCTGTACGCCAGGTGGACTGCTAGGAGGGCAGGGATGGCACGTAGGTTCGGGTCCATGTCTGTTCGTCGCGTCCAGCTGCTCCTTGCGTGTGTCGTCCTGATTTCCCGGCAGTTTTTGGCAGCCGGTAAATATTTTCCGTGCGGGATGACGTCGGTTCGAATCGTACTTCCTGGTTCGTGAAACGTAGGCTGGATGCGTACCGACGTCACGTCGGCTCCTTTCAGGATCGGAATTGTGTTTAGTTTCTGTTCGGTCGGTGTTTTGTTCGAATCGTACGGAAATGGTGTTTCCGTATGAATCGTACTTGCATTTTCGGATGGATTTCGCACCGGGTACGAGTCGGACGGAGAAAAGGCTCCGTCCGACGGTTCGTACCCGGTTTTTACCGGATCGGAATTGGCACCTCTGTGTGCAGAGAGGAATTATAGGCAGAGATTTATTGCGTATTGCTCTGGTGATTTCACAGTTGCATTAGATGGAAAGGGGGAGCGAATTTTTGGGGGAAGAAGTAGAGTCTTAGCACACACCCATGTGCTTGCCATGTATAGTCATGCACAGTATTTACAAGCGAGTGGGGTTTTCAGGTTTCAGTCTGTAATGCAAATACATTTAGCATCACTAAGGCTGGTTGCCCTTGCTGGAGTGTAGGCAGTCACCGAGAATACACATGGTGGTGGTCTGAAAAATCAGTTTGGACATGTGCATTTAAATAAATCAAAAAAAGTGGTTTCATAATGTGTCAGTCTGTAAAAGTGATTTTCACTTGCGCCGGAAAAAAAAAGAGCAGTAAGTGTGCTTTCAAATTGGCAAAGAAATTTCGTTTTGGGACTAATGTGAAAACATGACTCTGTGTGCAGAGAGGAATTATAGGCAGAGATTTATTGCGTATTGCTCTGATGATTTCACAGTTACATTAGATGGAAAGGGGGAGCGAATTTTTTGGGGAAGAAGCAGAGTCTTAGCACACACTCATGTGCTTGCCATGTATAGTCATGCACAGTATTTACAAGCGAGTGGGGTTTTCAGGTTTCAGTCTGTAATGCAAATACATTCAGCATCACTAAGGCTGGTTGCCCTTGCTGGAGTGTAGGCAGTCACCGAGAATACACATGGTGGTGGTCTGAAAAAACAGTTTGGACATGTGCATTTAAATAAATCCAAAAAAGTGGTTTCATAATGTGTCAGTCTGTAAAAGTGATTTTCACTTGTAAAAAGTGATTTTCACTTGCCCGAAAAAAAAAAGAGCAGTAAGTGTGCTTTCAAATTGGCAAAGAAATTTAGTTTTGGGACTAATGTGAAAACATGACTCTGTGTGCAGAGAGGAATTATAGGCAGAGATTTATTGCGTATTGCTCTGGTGATTTCACAGTTGCATTAGATGGAAAGGGGGAGCGAATTTTTGGGGGAAGAAGTAGAGTCTTAGCACACACCCATGTGCTTGCCATGTATAGTCATGCACAGTATTTACAAGCGAGTGGGGTTTTCAGGTTTCAGTCTGTAATGCAAATACATTCAGCATCACTAAGGCTGGTTGCCCTTGCTGGAGTGTAGGCAGTCACCGAGAATACACATGGTGGTGGTCTGAAAAATCAGTTTGGACATGTGCATTTAAATAAATCAAAAAAAGTGGTTTCATAATGTGTCAGTCTGTAAAAGTGATTTTCACTTGCGCCGGAAAAAAAAAGAGCAGTAAGTGTGCTTTCAAATTGGCAAAGAAATTTCGTTTTGGGACTAATGTGAAAACATGACTCTGTGTGCAGAGAGGAATTATAGGCAGAGATTTATTGCGTCTTGCTCTGGTGATTTCACAGTTGCATTAGATGGAAAGGGGGAGCGAATTTTTGGGGGAAGAAGCAGAGTCTTAGCACACACCCATGTGCTTGCCATGTATAGTCATGCACAGTATTTACAAGCGAGTGGGGTTTTCAGGTTTCAGTCTGTAATGCAAATACATTCAGCATCACTAAGGCTGGTTGCCCTTGCTGGAGTGTAGGCAGTCACCGAGAATACACATGGTGGTGGTCTGAAAAAACAGTTTGGACATGTGCATTTAAAAAAATCTGAAAAGTGGTTTCATAATGTGACAGTTTGTAAAAGTGATTTTCACTTGCCCAAAAAAAAGAGCAGTTTGTGTGCATTCAAATTGGCAAAGAAATTTCGTTTTGTGACTAATGTGAAAACATGACTCTGTGTGCAGAGAGGAATTATAGGCAGAGATTTATTGCGTATTGCTCTGGTGATTTCACAGTTGCATTAGATGGAAAGGGGGAGCGAATTTTTGGAGGAAGAAGCAGAGTCTTAGCACACACCCATGTGCTTGCCATGTATAGTCATGCACAGTATTTACAAGCGAGTGGGGTTTTCAGGTTTCAGTCTGTAATGCAAATATATTCAGCATCACTAAGGCTGGTTGCCCTTGCTGGAGTGTAGGCAGTCACCGAGAATACACATGGTGGTGGTCTGAAAAAACAGTTTGGACATGTGCATTTAAATAAATCAAAAAAAGTGGTTTCATAATGTGTCAGTCTGTAAAAGTGATTTTCACTTGTAAAAAGTGATTTTCACTTGCCCCGAAAAAAAAAAGAGCAGTAAGTGTGCTTTCAAATTGGCAAAGAAATTTCGTTTTGGGACTAATGTGAAAACATGACTCTGTGTGCAGAGAGGAATTATAGGCAGAGATTTATTGCGTATTGCTCTGGTGATTTCACAGTTACATTAGATGGAAAGGGGGAGCGTATTTTTGGGGGAAGAAGCAGAGTCTTAGCACACACCCATGTGCTTGCCATGTATAGTCATGCACAGTATTTACAAGCGAGTGGGGTTTTCAGGTTTCAGTCTGTAATGCAAATACATTCAGCATCACTAAGGCTGGTTGCCCTTGCTGTAGTGTAGCAGTCTGGACATGGGCTTTTTAAAAAATCTGAAAAGTGGTTTCATAATGTGACAGTTTGTAAAAGTGATTTTCACTTGCCCAAAAAAAAGAGCAGTTAGTGTGCATTCAAATTGGCATAGAAATTTCGTTTTGTGACTATTGTGAAAAGAAATGTAGTAATATATTTAAATACAATAAAGGAATTTTTTTTTAGTTTTTTTCAGGTATTGCTGAAGAGCAGTGAACAAAATTTAAGATGCCTACAAAATCCAGAGTTCAAAAAACGCTCAAAAAAAAACTATATTTGAAGACAACTGGAGGACCAAAGTTAGTAGAAGATGCTCATGTTGGGAAAAAGAAAAAATCTTCTGGTAAGCAGAAAAAACAATTTCTTAAAAATATATTCAAAACAAGGAAAAATGTACAAAATGTCTGTACTGGAAAGAATGTTACGAAACGAACAGAACAGGAAAAAATTGAGAATTTAGTTAATGCAAATATACCTTCTGCAACTGAAAAGATTTACATAAACAGAAAAACAGCGTTTAAAGAGATACGTAGAAAAATGTTTCAGAGAAGAGTTATGTCCAATTTGATAAAGGATGTGAAGAAATATAAGCAAAAGGCAAAATATTACAAGAGAAAAAAAGAAATTGAAGCCATTGCAGCAAAGGCATTAGAATTAAAAAGGAAACTATTCATATTAATTTTGAATAGGATGCGTACATTAGACAAAATGGTTAATGTACTGAAATCACATAGCAAAAGGAAAAGAGTAGTGAACAGAACAAACTTTTGTAAAGTGTTTTTAGGAAAGTGGATGCATAGTTCAAGTAGTGAACCTTTTTTTAATGAAGAGAGCTATTTTCAAAGTAATAGTTTGCTGCATGCAGTTGACACCAGAGGTCGTTCATACGAAGTAACAAATGGTTGCATAATGGAGAAGGAGATAATGGTTCCAAGAGATGAGGTACAAGTGATGGCAGATGAGGCAATAGGGAGACGTCCTAAAGCCCCAGTGTACACTTGGAATTGTAGTAGTATTTGCACTGTGCGTCAGGAATCTATTGACAAATTTCGTGAGTTTCTAAGAGAATATAGTAAAAAAAGTGTAAAACAGAAGATTAAGGTGCTTCAAAGTCTGGATCCATGCAGAGTGAGAGAGAATACTGGTTTGCAGGGTCATTCTCTGGCTTGTCTATCTAGAAAAGTGTGCAATAGTGTTTTCCATCATTTTAGGATGCTGGCTGTTCATCATACTGAAATGAGAAAGTTTGTGAGACGGTTGTATTTTGCCAAAAGTCCAGCAATAAAGTTAAATGAATTGAATAGGGCTCTGTTCCGAGGAACAGTATCAGATGTAGAGAAGGTTGTTGATGAAATTCAGTTTTGTTACTTTGGTCCTGAACAAAACAGTGCAGAGAAGGACACAGTAAATGAGGAAGAAGTGGAAGAGAATGTAGAACCCTCTGTAAGTAACACATTTAATGATCACATAACAAAATTTGCAATAGTCTCTAATGAAAGACCAAATTTTACTTGTATTTGTTGCCGCAGAACTCATTATAGAAAACAAACTAGGAATGTTGATCTCTACAGAAAGAGTGAAAATGAAGATAATTATAAGTGGAAGGATTTTGCCACATATATATTTCTAGAAAATTGTTTTGAATTGGGTGAAGATCAGCGTATTTGTAAATACTGTTACAACAAGTTAGAGGAAAATAGAATGCCGACCAGAGCTGTACATAATAATTTAGAATTGGATGCTATTCCTGCTGAACTTTCTGAATTAAATACATATGAGTCTATACTCATTCAATGTGTTCATCCGTTCCAGACCATAGTACGTATGGAGCCCAAAACTGGTAAATTACCTCCTTCAGATTTACTGAGAGGTTTAAAAGGTAGAGTGGTGTATTTGCCCTTGGATTTGAAAAAAAATATGGAAACTATTGATGCGGATACTTTGGAAACTGAACCATTAATTATTCTGGTTAATGGTGTACCTACAAAGAATAAGAAGATTTGGCAGGAGCTGGTAGATGTGCGGAAAGTACAAAGAGCAAATTTGTATTTGAAAAAAAATAACAAATGGTATGAATCAATTTATATAGAAGAAGAAGAAGATTTACAAGAAGACACAGAAATACCAACTGGACAAATTGAAAAAGTGGACAAGTCAAAGGAAGAAGAAATTTATGAACATTTTAGCATACATCCTCTTCATTCGAAAGAAGTTATGGGAGACAATATTGATCTCTTTCAGATGAAGAAAGCAAAAGGAAGTCCCGTGAGTGTATGGGAGGAGAGCTTGGAAGCTCGATGTTTTCCCCAGCTGTTTCCTAAAGGAAAAGGAGGACGATACGATGAACGTCCAGAACAGATTCCAGCTTCTGAGTATCGGACTACAAGACTATATGCTGAAGATCCCAGATTTCGACAAAGTATTCCTTATTTGTTCCATCTTTTATTTGAAAGCGACTTGTCTGCACTGTCTTATGCAGTAAATCACATTTTAAAAAGTGGAGTACATTTACAAAATGTGTCTGCTAAGGATTTTATGGAGAAAGTGCAGCACCGAGATGATCATTTGGAAACACAACTGATCAATCTGATGGCTTGTCAGCGTGGGACAAATGAATATTGGTACCGACGCCATGGTGAACTAAAATGCATGTTACGGAATTTAGGAACACCAACATGGTTCCTTACCCTAAGCTGTGCCGAGTACGCTTGGGATGATTTACTGGATTTTCTACGAGAGGCCAATTCAAACATTAAAAACATCGAATACAAGACAGCAGGAGAACTGTGCTCATTGGATCCAGTTAATGTTTGCAGATATTTCAATCATAGATTTGAGGCTATGATGTCCTTCATCTGCAATAAAAAAAATCCACCCCTTTGAGAAGTAGTGGATTTCTTTTGGAGAAAAGAGTACCAGGCAAGAGGTGCTCCTCATATTCATATGCTGTTGTGGATCAAGGATGCCCCAAAGTTTGGAACAGATGCTGATGAAGCAGTGTTATCTTACATTGAAGAATATGCAACATGTGCTATACCAAAAAGCACAGAAGAGAACAAGTTAAAGGAGCAAGTTTTACGTTTCCAAAGTCATCGGTGTGGAAAATACTGTCGACGGAAATACAAGAGCAAAGAAAAATACTACACTAAATGTCGATTTGGATTTCCTAGACCTGTTCTTTCAAATGGAAGAGTCAACAGTTTTATGTCAGCTGTGAGACATACTGTCACAAGAAAATCACCTAAGAATACCTACAACCTAAAAAGAAAAGAAGAATCAAAAAATATAAATGACTACAACCCAGTCATTTTATCCATGTGGAACGCTAACATGGATATACAGTATGTAGCTGACAATTCCATTGCTGTTGCTCGATATGTAACGTCTTACATTACGAAATCAGAAAAAACAGAATTGAAGGAAATGTGGGAAGAGATTTCTCACGAGAAGACTGTCAGTAAGAAGCTGTACAGTTTCAGTTTGAAGATGTTATCGCATCGAGAAATTGGATCCTACGAATGTTCAGATAGGTTATCTTCTGCAAGTCTCTACTCGAAGTCAAGAAGAATAATTTGGGCAAGTTTAGGCCTTGCAGCAATGAGAAATCGGGTACTGAAATCTGTAGGAGAAATTGAATATTTGGCCGAGAATGACCCAGAAAGTACAGATATTTTGAAAACAAACATGTTGGACACATATTATCCCAAGAGAAGTCAACATCTGGAGAACATGTGTCTCTATGAAGTGCTGCAGAACTACATTTATTCACGGAAAGCCACAGAAGACATCAATAATGGAAAATATAAAGTCGTTGGTGAAGAAGGATGTTTGGTGAAGCAAACAAAAGGAAGTTTGATAAATCACCGGAAGCTGAGTTGCGACACTACTGACAAGAAGGAATTTTACTACTTGGCTCTTTTACAGTTGTTTAAACCATGGCGTACAGAGGATGAACTACTGGGAGAATTCCAGAGCTATGAAGATTCTTTTAATGCTTGCAAAGACAGCATACAATGCAGTACATTCTCAACTTATCTGCAAATGTTAAATGAAGAAATTGATCAGGAAACTACAATTGCAGCAGAAATCGCTAGAGATAGTTCTCAGGACAGCCAAAGTTCAGGAACACTCAGTCAAGATCCCCTAGGACAACCAATCATTGAAAATGAAGCATCAATAGCCATGAATGAAGTGGAAACGGCTATGAATCAAGCTCAAGAAGAATTTATAGACTTAGAAAATTTGGAAAGACAACTGAATCAAGAGCAGCAACAAATTTATGAAGAGATAAAAACAAAATTGATCACGGATTTCTACATGAAAAAAAAGAGTGCTCATGCACATCATTTCATCCAATCAGGATGTATGTAAGCGGACAAGCTGGAACTGGAAAAAGTTTCCTAATAAAAGTCATCAGAAGCTACCTAAAGCAAAAAACGGATTCTACTTTGTCTTGTGTGGTTACTGCTCCAACTGGGTTAGCAGCATATAACATAAAAGGAATCACTTTACATCGTTTGCTAATGTTACCAGTGGAGCATGAGAACAAAATACAATTCAACAAGCTAACTGGAGAAGCATCCTTGGAAGTTTCAAGAGTATTGAAGAAGATGCAAGTTCTCATTATTGATGAGGTGAGCATGGTATCAAACTTAATGCTTGCCTTTGTGCATTTAAGAATGCAGCAAATTTTGAAGACAGACTATGACATGTTATTTGGTGGAAAACACGTCATAGTTTTTGGAGATCTTCTGCAGCTTACTCCAGTTAAAGGACAACCAGTGTTTAATACTGTCACACATGAAGACACGAAGAAGTCATTGGGAAGCATCGGAAATACAAATATTTGGTCCTTCTTTGAGTACAAGGAACTTACTACTAATATGAGGCAAGCAAGCGATGAAGAATATGGAAGTATTCTGAAAGATATCAGGATTGGACTACTCACAGAAGTTGGCAAAAAAACATTACAGAGTCGGCTGCTACATAATTTATTTCCAAAGGAAGAAATAGTTGCAGAGAAGATATACAAGAACATTGCAGAAAACAAAAGTGTCATCTGCTTAATGCCAACTCTACGTGAATGCTCAATATTCAATGAGGAGCTTTTGAAATTGGAAAAGGAAGAGATCAGGAAATTGGAAGCAGTGGACAAAATTGAGGATGGAAGAATTAGTGTCACAGTAACAGGCA